>NC_083869.1:2121212-2424242 GCF_032452875.1 Bos javanicus
ATTCTTAAGTTTTGACTTGTTCTGTATATTCTTTTGCATTCCACCCCCCATTATTCCCCCTCTGTTGTAGTTGTCGATTTTATTGGTACTATGAAATCCAATTAAGATTTTAAGCTTCCCCCACCCAGTCACATTTATTTATTTATTTTTAAATATAAATTTATTTATTTTAACTGGAGGCTAATTATTTTACAATTATGTATTGGTTTTGCCATACATCAACATGAATCTGCCACGGGTGTACACGTGTTCCTCATCCTGAACTCCTCTTCAACTTCCCTCCCCATCCATCCCTCTGGGTCATCCCAGTGCATCAGCCCCTAGTATCCTGTATCATGCATCAAACCTGGTCTGGCAATTCATTTCACATATGATATTATACATGTTTCAATGCCATTCTCCCAAATCATCCCACCCTCGCCCTCTCCCACAGAGTCCAAAAGACTGTTCTATACATCTATGTCTCTTTTGCTGTCTTGCATACGGGGTTATTGTTACCATCTTTCTAAATTCCATATATATGCGTTAGTATACTGTATTGGTGTTTTTCTTTCTGGCTTACTTCGCTCTGTATAATAGGCTCCAGTTTCTTCCACCTCATTAGAACTGATTCAAATGTATTCTTTTCAATGGCTGAGTAATACTCCATTGTGTATATATACTTTCTTATCCATTCGTCTGTCGATGGACATCTAGGTTGCTTCCATGTCCTGGCTATTATAAACAGTGTTGCGATGAACATTGGGGGTACACATGTCTCTTTCAATTCTGGTTTCCTCGGTGTGTATGCCCAGCAGTGGGATTGCTGGGTCATAAGGCAGTTCTATTTCCAGTTTTTTTAAGGAATCTCCACACTGTTCTCCATAGTGGCTGTACTAGTTTGCATTCCCACTGACAATGTAAGAGGGTTCCCTTTTCTCCACACCCTCTCCAGCATTTATTGCTTGTAGACTTTTGGATCGCAGCCATTCTGACTGGAGTGAAATGGTACCTCATCGTGGTTTTGACTTGCATTTCTCTGATAATGAGTGATTTTGAGCATCTTTTCATGTGTTTGTTAGCCATCTGTATGTCTTCCTTGGAGAAATGCCTAGTTCTTTGGCCCATTTTTTGATTTGGTTGTTTATTTTTCTGCAATTGAGCTGTAGGAGTTGCTTGTATATTTTTGAGATTAATTTTTGTCAGTTGTTTCATTTGTTATTTTTTTCTCCCATTCTGAAGGCTGTCTTTTCACCTTGTTTATAGTTTCCTTTGTTGTGCAGAAGCTTTTAATTTTGATTAGGTTCCATTTGTTTATTTTTGCTTTTATTTCCAATATTCTGGGAGGTGAGTCATAGAGGATCCTGCTGTGATTTATGTTGGAGAGTGTTTTGCCTATGTTCTCCTCTAGGAGTTTTATAGTTTCTAGTCTTACGTTTAGATCTTTAATCCAGTTTGAGTTTATTTTTGTGTATGGTGCTAGAAAGTGTTCTAATTTCATTCTTTTACAAGTGGTTGACCATTTCCCCCAGCACTACTTGTTAAAGAGATTGTCTTTTCTCCATTGTATATTCTTGCCCCCTTTGTCAAAGATAAGCTGTCCATAGGTGCGTGGATTTATCTCTGGGCTTTCTATTTTGTTCCACTGATCTATATTTCTGTCTTTGTGACAGTACCATACTGTCTTGATGACTGTGGCCTTGTAGTATGACCTTCTTATTTAGTTAATTTTACAGTTGTTTGCTGCTGCTAAGTCACTTCAGTCGTGTCTGACTCTGTGCGACCCCATAGACAGCAGCCCATCAGGCTCCCCCATCCCTGGGATTTTCCAGGCAAGAACACTGGAGTGGATTGCCATTTCTTTCTCCAGTGCATGAAAGTGAAAAGTGAAAGTGAAGTCACTCAGTCGTACCTGACTCTTAGTGACCCCATGGAATGCAGCCTACCAGGCTCCTCCATCCATGGGATTTTCCAGGCAAGAGTACTGGAGTGGGGTGCCATTTCCTTCTCTGTACAATTGTTTAGGAGTGTATTTTTAAATTTCAAGATATTTGTGAAAATTTCCTCTTTCTTACTCTTTTTGATATGTAGTTTCATAACTTTGTGTTCAGAAAAGATATCTGATATAATTTCTATCTTCTTGGATTTGATGACTACCAGGGTCCAGCCCCAGCAGGACCCAGGGATACCCTCAGTATGAACGGCGTCAGTGAAAGAGAGAGTAAAGGGGAGAGAAAGAGGCTGATATTCCTTGGTTTACACAGAAAGCCAATAAAGTCCCTGACATGGGACTTGCTCTGTTCATGGAGGCCACAGGCGCCCTCTTGGTGGGGTGAAGATGCAGGGCGCCTTCTCCCCTGAGTGAAGACGAGGGGCACCTTCCCGATTGGGTCTTAGAAGCCTGGGCAAAAGAGTGAACTCAGAAAGCCTCTGTGCTCCAAGGAGTCAGCCTGAAAGAAAGAGAGAGAGAGAAAAAGAGAGAAAGAGAAAGAAAGAAAGAATGACACGGGGAGACCAAGCTTCGGTGACTGAGGCCCGTAACTTTATTTTTAAAAGGAGCTTTTATATCCTCGGTTGTACATAGAGGATAATGGAGGATGCAGAGTCATGCAGGGTCAGCAGTCCTGACCCTTATTGAGACCAGGCTTTCTTTCTGCAAACCTATCTTATACAAAGTCTTTAGGTGATTTACATCATCTTCTGGCCAGGAGGCCTGTTAACATTTTATGACTCTTTCTTCTGATAAAGGTTGACAACCAGAAAACTTATTTTCTCTAAAAGTGATTTTTCTAAAGTTTGGCGCCACTCTTCGAAAGCACTAGATAAAGTTGCATTCCTATAGGGCAAAGGTGCAGTGGGGTATAACAAGGAAAGAATTTATTAACTCAAGGGTCTAAAGTTGTAAACACCAAAGCTACTACTTATTTTTTCTATATACAAACTGTATCAACTAATATACTTCAAGGACACAATGCGTAGGGGATATTGATGTGATGTTGAGCATCTTTTCATGTGTTTGTTAGCCATCTGAATGTCTTCCTTGGAGAAATGTCTAGTTCTGGAAAACTTGACAGCAAGCATTGGTTCAACAATGAAATCCTTCACCAGTTCTATTCTAATAATTTTTAACTCCTTGAAAGGCTCTATATTTTTAGAATGTTTTAAGCTTCCTTGTGGTTGGGAGGCTGTAAACAATCACATGTGTAGTCATAAAAGTCCAGATAAACCTGTCAGGCAAGTTAGAAAGCCATCTGAGGGGTTTGAATTGAAACACTCCTATTATGCCCAGGAAACTTATTAACTAGAGCTCTAAGTTAGTTTCCTTCAGGGAAAGGTGGTCGGGGATAGCCCCTCGTTAATGTCAGAGGAGTTGGTGAAAGTCGTAAAATAGTAAGACTGACAGATTCCGGTTATGGGGTAGATGCTTGAGCAGGTCCAGGGGATCCCTCGAGTCCTGATCCACCTTGCCCATCAGGTCTCTTCTGCATGACCTTGTCATGGGTGGGATCTCCCGGCAGATGACACTTATTTTGTGGCCTAACATACAAAATATTCTAGGAAACATTTCACATACATCTGAGAAGAATGTTTTTTCTACTGCTGTTGAAACAGCAGTATATGTCTATTAAGTTCATTTGTTTTATGGCGTTGTTTAGATCTATTGTTTCTTTTTTTCTCTGTATGGACAATTTATTCATTGTTGAGCATAAAATTTTAAAGTCCTCAATTGTTACTATGTTGCTGTTTATTTTTTCTATCAGTTTTGTTGTATTTTATTTCTAAATTAGGTGGTCTGATGTTGAGTACATAAATGCCTATGATTGTTTTATACACTTGATGAATTTACTATTTATCATTATATAATGACTTTCTTTGTGTCTTGTGACCATTTTTATTTATTTTTTGACCATTTTTATCTATAAGTCTATTTTGTATGATTTATGTATATACTTCTCCTGCTTTATTTTAGCTTCAAATTCCCTGAAATATCTTTCCCCACCCCTTCATTTTTAGTATATGTGAGTCCTTAAAGTTAATACAAGTTTTCTGTGGGCAACATGTCATTTGACTTTTTTTACAATTTATTTTTTATTGAAGGAAATTACATTGCAGAATTTTGTAGTTTTCTAACAAACCTCAATGTGAATCAGCCACAGGTATACATATCAGTTCAGTTCAGTCACTCAGTCGTGTCCGACTCTGCGACCCCATGAATCACAAACGCCAGGCCTCCCTGTCCATCACCAACTCCCGGAGTTCACTCAAACTCATGTCCATTGAGTCGGTGATGCCATCCAGCTATCTCATCCTCTGTCGTCCCCTTCTCCTCCTGCCCCCAATCCCTTCCAGCATCAGGGTCTTTTCCAATGAGTCAACACTTCTGATGAGGTGGCCAAAGTATTGGAGTCTCACCTTTAGCATCATTCTTTCCAAAGAACACCCAGGACTGATCTTCTTTAGAATGGACTGGTTGGCTCTCCTTGCAGTCCAAGGGACTCTCAAGAGTCTTCTCCAACACCACAGTTCAAAAGCATCAATTCTTTGGTGCTCAGCTTTCTTCACAGTCCAACTCTCACATCCATACATGACTACTGGAAAAACCATAGCCTTGACTAGACGGACCTTTGTTGGCAAAGTAATATCTCTGCTTTTCAATATGCTATCTACATATATCCTCTCCCTTTTGAGCCTCCCTCACATCTCCCTCCCCATCTCACCCCTTTAGGTTGATACAGAGCCCCTGTTTGAGTTTCCTGAGCCATACAGCACATTCCCATTGGCTATCTATTTTACATATGGTAATATAAGTTTCCATGTTACTCGTTTCATAGATCTCACCCTCTCTTTCCCTCTCCCAATGTCCATAAGTCTATTCTCTATGTCTGTTTCTCCATTTCTTTCCTGTAAATAAACTTTTCAGTACCATTTTTCTAGATTCCATATATATGCATTAGAATATGATACTTATCTCTCTCTTTCTAACTTATTTCACTGTGTATAATAGGTTTTAGGTTCATCCACCTCATTAGAACTGACTCAAATATGTTCCTTTTTTATGGCTGAGCAATATTCAGAAAACGAAGATCATGGCATCTGGTCCCATCATTTAATGACAAATAGATGGGGAAACAGTGGAAACAGTGTCAGACTTTATTTTTGGGGGGCTTGAAAATCACTGCAGATGGTGATTGCAGCCATGAAATTAAAAGATGCTTACTCCTTGGAAGGAAAGTTATGACCAAAATAGATAGCATATTCAAAAGCAGAGACATTACTTTGCCAACAAAGGTCTGTCTAGTCAAGGCTATGGTTTTTCCACTGGTCATGTATGGATGTGAGAGTTGGACTGTGAAGAAAGCTGAACACCGAAGAATTGATGCTTTTGAACTGTGGTGTTGGAGAAGACTCTTGAGAGTCCCTTGGACTGCAAGGAGATCCAACGAGTCCATTCTAAAGGAGATCAGTCCTGGGTGTTCATTGGAAGGACTGATGCTAAAGGTGAGACTCCAATACTTTGGCTACCTCATGCGAAGAGTTGACTCATTGGAAAAGACTCTGATGCTGGGAGGGATTGGGGGCAGGAGGAGAAGGGGACAACAGAGGATGAGATGGCTGGATGGCACCACCGACTCGATGGACATGAGTTTGGATAAACTCCGGGAGTTGGTGATGGACAGGGAGGCCTGGCGTTCTGTGATTCATGGGGTCACAAAGAGTTGGCATGACTGAACGACTGAACTGAACTGAATACTCCATTGTGTATATGTATTACAACTTTATCAAGTCATCTGTTGATGGACATCTAGGTTGCTTCCATGTTCTAGCTATTGTAAACAGTGCTGCAATGAACACTGGGATACATGTGTCTTTTTCAATTTTGATTTCCTCCGGGTATATGCCTAGGAGTGGGATTGCTGGGTCATATGGTCATTTTATTCCTATTTTTTCAAGAAATCTCCATACTGTCTTCCATAATGGCTGTATCAATTTACATTCTCACCAACAGTGCAAGAGCATTCCATTTTCTCCACACCCTCTCCAGCATTTATTGTTTGTAGACTTTTTGGTGATGGTCATTATGACCGGTGTGAGGTGATATCTAATTGTAGTTTTGATTTGCAGTTCTTTAAGAAGTGTTGCATCTTTTCATGTGTTTGTTAGCTATCTGTATGTCTTCTTTGGAGAAATATCTGTTTATGTCTTTTTTCCCACTTTTTGATTGGGTTGTTTGTTTTTCTGGTAATGAGTTGTATGAGCTGCTTGTATATTTTGGAAATTAATCCTTTGTCAGTTGTTTCATTTGCTATTATTTTCTCCCATTCTTAGGGGTGTCTTTTCACCATGCTTATAGTTTTCTTTGCTGTGCAAAAGCTTTTAAGTTTAATCAGTTCCCAATTGTATTTTTGTTTTTATTTCTATTACTCTAGGAGGTTGGTCATAGAGGATCTTGCTTTGATTTATGTCACTGAGTGTTCTGCCTATGTTCTTCTCTAAGAGTTTTTATAGTTTCTGGTCTTATATTAAGGTCTTTAATCCATTTTGAGTTTATCTTTGTGTGTGTGTTAGGAAGTGTTCTAATTTCATTCTTTTACATGTAGCTGTCCAGTTTTCCCAGCACCAGGCTGTCTTTGCTCCATTCTGCTTTTTGCCTCCTTTGTCAAAATTAAGGTACCCATAGGTACATGGGTTTATCTCTGAGCTTTCTATTTTGTTCCATTGGTCTATATTTCTATTTTTGTGCCAGTACCATACTGTCTTGAAATTGTAGCTTTGTAGTATAATCTGAAGTCAGGAAGGTTGAGTCCTCCAGCTCCATCCTCTTTCTCAAGACTGCTTTGGTTATTTGGGGTCTTTTGTGTTTCCAAATGCATTGTGAAATGCATTGTGAGATTTTTTGCTCTGGTTCTGTGAAAAATGCCATTGGTAATTTGATAGAAATCTGTAGATTGCATTTGGTAGTACAGTCACTTTCACAGTATTGATTCTTCCTTCCTAGGAACGTGGAATTTTCTCTCCATCTGTTTATATCATCTTTGTCTTATAATTTTCTGTGTACAGTTATTTTGTCTCCTTAGGTAAGTTTATTCCTAGGTATTTAATTCTTTTTGTTTCAATGGTGAGTGGGATTGATTTCTTAATTTCTCTTTCTGATTTTTCATTGTTAGTATATAGAAGTGCGAGTGATTTCTGTGTATTGATTTTGTATCCTGCAACTTTGCTAAATTCACTGATTAGCTCTAGTAATTTTCTGATAGTATCTTTAGTGTTTTCTATGTACACAGTGAGAGCTTTACTTCTTCTTTTCTGATCTTGATTCTTTTTATTTCTTTTTCTTCTCTGATCACTGTAGCTAGGACTTCCAGAACTATGTTGAATAATAGTGGTGAAAGTGGACACCCTTGTCTTGTTCCTGATCTTAGGAGGAATGCTTTCAGTTTTCCACTAATGAGGATAATGTTTGTTGTAGGCTTATTATATATGGCTTTTACTATGTTGAAGTAGGTTCCTTCTATGCTCATTTTTGAAGAGTTTTTAAATCATATATGGGTGCTGAATTTTGTAAAAAGTGCTTTCTGCATTATTGAGATGATCATATGATTTTTATCTTTCAATTTGTTAATATGGTGTATCACATTGATTGATTTCTGTATATTGAAGAATCCTTGCATACCTAGAATACCCTAACTTGATCATGGTGTATGAGCTTTTTGATGTGTTGCTGAATTCTGTTTGCTAAAGTTTTGTTGAGGATTTTTGCATCTATGTTCATCAGTGATATTGGCCTGTAGTCTTCTTTTTTTGTGTTGTCTTTGTCTGGTTTGGTATCAGGGTGATGGTGGCTTCATAGAATGAGTTTGGAAGGGTTCCTTCCTCTGCAATTTTTTGAAAGAGCTTTTAGAAGGATAGGCCTTAGATCTTCTCTAAATGTTTGATAGAATTCTCCTGTGAAGCCATCTGTTCCTGGGTTTTTGTTTTTTGGGGAGATTTTTGATCATAGCTTCAATTTCAGTGCTTTTAGTCAGGTTGTTCATAGTTTCTATTTCTTCTAGGTTCAGTCTTGGAAGATTGAACTTTTATAACAATCTGTCCGTTTCATTTTATTGTCATATTTATTGTTCATAATATCTCTTATAATCCTTTGTATTTCTGCATTGTCTATTGTAACCTCTTCTTTTTCATTTCTGATTTTGTTGATTTTGTAAAATTTTGTTGATTTTTGATTCTTGTCTCTCTTTTTCTTGATGAGTCTGGCTAAAGGCTTGTCAATTTTGTTTATCTTCTCAAAGAATCAGCTTTTAGTTTTATTAATCTTTACCATTGTTTCTTTTATTTCTTTTTCACTCATTTCTGCTTGGATCTTTATGATTTCTTTTCTTCTACTATTTTTTTTTGTTCTTCTTTTTCCAGTTGTTCTAGATATAAAGTTAGGTTGTCTACTTGATGTTTTTCTTGTTTCTTGAGGTAGGATTGAATTGCTATCAACCTCCTTCTTAGAACTGCTTTTGCTGCATCCCATAGGTTTTGAGTTGTCATGTTTTCATTGTCATTTGTTTCTAGAAAGTTTTGATTTCCCTTTTGATTTCTGCAGTAACCTGTTGGTTATTTAGAAATGTGTTGTTTAGTCTCCATGTGTTTGTGTTTCTTACTTTTTTTTTTTTCTTGTAACTGATATCTAGTCTCATGGCCTAGTGGTCAGAAAAGATACCTGCTACAATTTGAATTTTCTAAAGTTTACTGAGATTTGATTTATGACCCAGGTGTGGTCTACCCTGGAGAATGTTCCACATGCACTTGAGAAGAAGGTATATTCTTCTGCATTTGGATGCAATGTCCTGAAGATATCAATGAGACCCATCTCATGTAATGTATTATTTAAGACTTGTATTTCCTTATTAATTTTATATTTTGATGATCTGTCCATTGGTGTGAGTAGGGTGTTAAAATTTCCTACTATTATTGTATTACTGTCAATTTCTCCTTTTATGTCTGTGTTTGTCTTATGTATTGGGGTGCTTCTATGTTGGGTGCATAGATTTATACAATTGTTATGTCTTTCTTCTGGATTGATCCCTTGATCATTATGTAGTGTCCTTCCTTATCTCTTGTAATCTTTTTTAAGGTCTATTTTGTCTGATATGAGGATTGCTACTCCAGCTTTCTTTTGCTTCCTGTTTGTATGGAATATATTCTCCCATCCTCTCACTTTCAGTCTATAGGTGTCTTTAGGTGTGAAGTGGGTTTCTTTTAGACAGTGTATATATGGGTCTTCTTTTTGTATCCATTTAGCCAGTCTGTGTGTTTTTGTTGGAGCATTTAATCCATTTACATTTAAAGTAATTATTGATATATACTCATATATAGAACAGGGAGGCCTGGCATGCTGCAATTCATGGGGTTGCAAAGAGTCAGACACGACTGAGCGACTGAACTGAACCGAACTGATTGATATATACGTTCCTATTGCCATTTTCTTAATTTTGGGGGGTTTATTTTGTGGATCTTTTTTCTTCTCTTGTATTTCCTGACCATATAAGTCCCTTTAACATTTGTTGTAAAGCTGTTTTGGTGGAACTGAATTCTATGAACTTCTGTTGTCTGAAAAGCCTTTTATTTCTCCATTAATTTTGAATGAGATCCTTGGTTGTAGATTTCCCCCTTTCAATGCTTTAAATATATCCTGCCAGTTCCTTCTGGCCTGCAGAGTTTCTGCTGAAAGATCAGATGTTACACTTATGGGGTTTCTCTTGTAAGTTACTTGTTGATTCTCCCTTGCTGCTTTTAATATTCTTTCTTTGTATTTAGTCTTTTTTTTAGTTTAATTAATATATGTCTTGGCATATTTCTCCTTAGGTTTACCCTGTATGAGACTCTTTGTGCCTCTTGGACCTGGTTGACTATTTCCTTTTCCATGTTGGGGAAATTTTCAACTATAACCTCTTCAAAAATGTTCTCATACCCTTTCTTTTTCTCTTTTCCTGTGATGCCAATAATTCGAATGTTGGTACATTTGATATTGTCCCAGAGGTCTCTGAGACTATCATCAGTTCTTTTCATTCTTTTTACTTTATTATGCTCTTCAGAAGTTGTTTCCACAATTTTATCTTCCAGCTCACTGATTCGTTCTTCTGCTTCAGATATTCTGCTATTGATTCCTTCTAGAGTATTTTTAATTCCAGTAATTCTATTGTTTGTCTCTGTATGTTTATGCTTTAATTTTTCTAGGTCTTTGTTAATTGATTCTTGCATTTTCTCCATTTTATTTTCAAGATTTTTGATCATCTTTACTATCATCATTCTGAATTCTTTTTCATATACTTTGCCTATTTCCTCTTCCTTTATTTGGACTTCTGTGTTTCTAGTTTGTTCCTTCATTTATGTAGTGTTTCTCTGCCTTTTCATTATTATTTTTTTAAACTTATTTTATTTGAGGTCTCCTTTTCCCAGGCTTCAAGGAAAGTTGAATTCTTTCCTTGAATGAGGTTGGATTCTTTCATCCTTTTGGTTTCTGCCCTCCTAAGGTTTGTCCAGTGGTTTGTACAAGCTTTGTATAGGGTTAGATTTGTGCTGAGTTTTTGTTTGTTTGTTTTTCCTCTGATGGGCAAGACTGAGTGAGGTAGTAATCCTGTCTGCTGATGATTTGGTTTGTATTTTTGTTTTGTTTGTTGTTTGGATGAAGCATCCTGCACAGGGTGCTATTGGTGGTTGGGTGATGCCGGGTCTTGTATTCAGGTGGTTTCCTTTGTGTGAGTTCACACTATTTATAGTCCCTAGGGATAGTTCTCTGATAGTCTAGGGTCTTGGAGTCAGTGCTCCCACTCCAAAGGCTCAGGGCCTGATCTCTGGTCAGGAATGAAGATTCCACAAATGGTTTGTTATGCATTAAGTGAGATTAAAACAAATATCCAAAAATGAGAAACCAAAGATCAACTGCAGAGAAATGGTAGTTACAAAATCAGGAAAATAATAATAATTAAAATAATGGAATATACTCATACATATATACCCATTAGCAGAGTGAAAACAGTCCAACAAAAATAAAGCACAGTAGACTGACCCAACAAACAAAGGAAATAAAAAATTATATTTACCAGTTTTGAACAAAACTAACTAAAGTACAAACTGTAAAACAAAACTAAAGTAAGGTGCCAAGCAGGGAATAAAGCAGTGAAAGCAAAACTAACTAAAAATATGTTGAGAGGAAAGAAAAGAAAGAAAAGAAAGAAAAGAAAGAATGAATGGATATGAAAAGTTAAGTAGAGATAGGTGAAGAAGATTTATATATATTAAAGATTAACTTCAAGGGGAAAAGAACAGGAGGAAAGGCAAACAAAGGCATAAGTGTAGAAAAAATATAATAGGTTTTAAAAATTAAAAATATACAAAAGAGAAAAGAAAAATAAAGGAAGAAGAAAGAAAAAAGAAATCTCCACAGAACTACAAAAGCCCATTGTAGAGGCAGAGGTTTACAGTAACAATAAAAAGTGTGACTGAATACACACATAGACATATAAACCCATAAGCAAAATAAAAAAAGTCCAACAAATATAAAGTACAATAGATTTACCCAGTGAACAAAGGAAACCAAAAATTATAGTCCACCAGAACAAAACTAACTAAATCACAAACTGGGAAACAAAACTAACGCAAGGTGCCAATTGGGGAATAAAGCAAGGAAAATAAAACTAACGAATATGTTGAGAGGAAAGGAGAGAAAGAAAAGAAAGAATAGATGTGCATAATTAACTAGAGGTAGATAAATATTTATATATGCTAAAGATTAAGTGCAAGGGGAAAAGAACAGTAGGAAAGACAAACAAAGGAATAAATGTAGAAAAAATAATAATAGGTTTAAAAAATTAAAAATTAAAATTAAAAAGAGAGAGAGAGAAATAAAAAAGGAAAACTCAACAGAACTGCAAAAGCCCAACATAGAGGTAGAGGTTTATAACAACAGTAAAAATGTGACTGAAGAAAAAAAAAAAGGCTCAAAAGTTTAATTGAATTTCATAGTGCCAATAGAATTGACAACTACAACAGAGGTGGAAAAAAGGGAAAAAAAATCCAAAAGATTCTACAAGTAAGTAAAAAAATAAGAATAATAAATGTTTTTCTTGAGTCATTGCTGTTGGCATCCTTTCCCTTGCTGAGAATCATAGTCCACTTTACCTCCCTAGGATGCCCTCCAACACTGTGCTGATCACTGGACCTGCTGTGCAGGCAGCTCAGATTCTAATCTGGTCCTACTGCTGTGTGTTCTTGCTTCTAGTACCACGGCTATGAGAATTAGTGCGTTTTCTTTTGTGGGAGCTCTCAGTGACCTTTTATATATTCCAAAGACACAGAGTCTGCCTAGTTGATCATGTGGATTTAATCTGCAGTTTTTACAGCTGGTGAGAAGATTTTGGGTCTTCCTTAGCCATACTGGCTTCCCTGGCAGCTCAGATGGTAAAGCATCTGCCTACAATGTGGGAGACCTGGGTTCTATCCCTGTGTTGGGAAGATCCCCTGGAGAAGGAAATGGCAACCCACTCAAGTATTCTTGTCTGGAAAATCCCATGGACTGAGGAGCCTGGTAGGCTATAGTCCATGGGGTCGCAAAGAGTCAGACACGACTGAGCAACTTCATTTTCAGTTTCACTTAGCCACACTGCCCATGGGTTTCAATTGTGGTTTTATTTCCACCTCTGCATGTTAGTCATCCACTGGGGTTTGCTCCTGAGGCTGCCTTGGAGGGCTTGGGTTTGCCCCTGTGAGGGCCAGGTGTGGGGGTGGTGCAGCTGCTTGGGTCACAGGGGTTTCTGGCAGCACCAGGTACTCAGAGGAGTTCGTGGCTAGGGCAGCAGGAAATATAGTGCTCTAGAAGGATATGGCAACCAGCATTGGCCAACATGCTCCAGTGTTCTTGCCTGGAGAATCCCCCTCCCTGACAGAGAAACCTGGTAGGCCAAAGTCTACAGGATCACAAAAAGCTGGTCATGACCAAAGCGATCCTGTGTGCATAGACAGGAGACTTTGTTTTGCCTGTGGAAGCTCTGCCCCCAGTGAGAGTTAAGCGTGAAGGTGGCGCATCTGTTTGGCTTTCAAGGACCCTGGCAGTGCCAAATGTGCAGGGACACAGACTGCCTCTGTGGCAGGAGTTATGGTCCTATCAGTCTTTTTTCAAGACTCAGAAGGCCTCTTTGGCACTCAAGGCTCTTTCTCTGTAGCTCCGCCCATTCAGGCACTTAGAGAGCTCCCTTGCCTGGGGTCCTTCTCTGTTGTTTGGTGCATCAGGCACATAGAGGCCCCCCCCCCCCACCCCCACCACTGGGGTCCTACTCTGTAGATCAGCACATCAGGCACTTAAAGGGGCACCCTGGGTGGGGTCCTACTCTGTAGTTCAGTGTGTCAGGCGTTTGGTGGGCCAGCCTCTCTGTTCAGCTGCTGATGCTGACATGTGGGGAGACAGAGGCTACGTTGATGGCTCCACCCCCTACGCGTGAATTAGCTGTATCGCCTTGCTTCCATGGCTGTCCAGCTTTCCTCCACAGGCACTCCCCCCCACAATCTCCTGCCTCACAGACCCTCGATCTTTCCACAGTCAACAGCAGGCCTCGCCCTGGGATTGCTCCACAATCCCTAAACTCCAGCTCCCAGCCGCTGCACCTTCCAGGGAACCAGCATTACTGTCCAGGTTATGTATAGCTGTGGCAAGGACTGTCTAATTCTCATTCCATTTAGGGTGTCACAGAACAGCTCTTTCACTCTCAGCCTTAATTGTTTCACCTCTGACTCAGACAATTGTCCAGATGTGGGGATCCGACACCTGCATGTCATTATTGGATCCACTTTCCTAATTGTCTGTTTCTTCCGCCAACTAAAATCCCACTTCACCTCCAACCACCACTTCGGCTTTGAAGCTGCCGCTTGATATTGACATTTCGTAGATGTAGTATGACTCTTCCTGCATGTATCTATCTATTGATGAGGCTCATATTCTTTTAGTATTAACTAGTACAACTGACTTCCAATCAGTTAGTTTCAGTCTAGTCCGAAAAAGAATAATAAACTTAATATTAGCCCTCCTAACTAACCTCACGCTAGCTACACTACCTGTCATTATTGCGTTCTGACTTCCCCAACTAAATGTGTACTCAGAAAAAACAACAACAACAACAACAAAAAACAAGTCCATATGAATGTGGATTCGACCCCATGGGATCAGCTCGCCTGCCTTTCTCCATAAAATCTTTCCTAGTAGCCATCACATTTCTACTCTTTGACCTGGAAATTGCACTCCTTCTACCACTACCCTGAGCCTCACAACCAACCAACCTAAACACAATGCTCACCATAGCCCTCTTCCTGATCCTTCTATTGGCTGTAAGCCTAGCCTACGAATGAACTCAAAAAGGACTAGAATGAACCAAGTATGGTATTTAGTTTAAAGCAAAATAAATGATTTTGATTCATTAGATTATGATTAAATTCATAATTACCAAATGTCCCTAGTATACATAAACATTATAATAGCATTCACAGTATCTCTTGCAGGACTGTTAATATACCGATCCCACCTAATATCATCTCTTCTATGCCTAGAAGGAATAATATTATCCCTATTCGTCATAGCCACCCTGATAATCTTAAGCTCACATTTTACCCTAGCTAGTATAATACCTATCATCTTGCTGGTCTTCGTGGCCTGTGAAGCAGCTTATCCCTACTAGTAATAGTATCAAACACTTATGGTACTGATTATGTACAAAACTTTAATCTACTCCAATGCTAAAATATATTATTCCCAGAGTAATATTCATACCCCTAACCTGATTATCAAAAAGCAATATAATCTGGATCAATTCTACAACCCATAGCCTGCTAATCAGCCTCACAAGCCTACTCCTCATAAATCAATTTAGCAATAACAGCCTCAACTTTTCACTAATTTTCTTCTCTGATTCTTTATCAACACCACTATTAATCCTAACCATGTGACTTCTTCCCCTAATATTAATAGCTAGCAAACATCAACTATAAAAGAAAATGTAACCCGAAAAAAACTATTTATTACTATACTAATCTTCCTGCAACTATTCCTAATCATAACCTTTACTGCCATAGAGTTGATCCTGTTTTATATTCAATTCAAAGCAACACTAGTCCCAACACTTATTATTATCACCCCATGGGGAAACCAAACAGAGCACCTAAACGCTGGCATCTACTTCCTATTTTATACACTAGTAGGTTCCCTCCTGCTGCTGGTTGCATTAATCTACATCCAAAACACAGTAGGATCCCTAAACTTCCTAATACTTCAATACTGAGTACAACCAATATCTAGTTCCTGATCAAATGTCTTTATGTGATTAGCATGCATAATAGCTTTCATAGTAAAAATACCACTATATGGCCTCCACCTTTGACTACCCAAAGCCCATGTAGAAGCCCCCATTGCAGGCTCTATAGTTCTTGCAGCAGTCCTACTGAAACTAGGGGGATACAGCATGCTACGAATTACATTGCTCCTAAACCCAATAACCGACTTTATAGCATATCCATTTATCATACTATCCTTATGGGGTATAATCATGACTAGCTCAATTTGTCTTCACCAAACGGACCTAAAGTCACTCATCGCATGCTCCTCTGTAGCCACATAGCACTTGTTATTGTAGCCATTCTTATCCAAACACCTTGAAGCTACATAGGAGCTACAGCCCTAATAATTGCCCATGGTCTTACATTCTCCATACTTTTCTGCCTAGCAAATTCTAGCTACGAACGAATTCACAGCCGAACAATAATCCTAGCCCAAGGCCTACAGACATTCCTCCCACCAGTGGCCACCTGATGACTCTTAGCAAGCTTAACTAATCTGGCTCTACCCCCAACAATTAACCTGATCGGGGAGCTGTTTGTAGTAATATAAACTTTTTCATGATCTAACATCAAAATTATTCTAATAGGAGCAAATATGGTAATTACTGCCTTATACTCCCTATACATGTTAATCACAACACAACGAGGCAAATACACCCAGCATATCAACAATATTACACCCTCCTTCATGCAAGAAAATGCTCTTATGTCATTACACATTTTACCCTTATTACTACTATCCCTAAACCCCAAAATTATTCTAGGATCCTTATACTATAGTTTAAAAAAAAACATTAGATTGTGAATCTAATAATAGAAGTTTACTACCTTCTTGTGTACAGAAAAAGTACACAAGAACTGCTAATTCTATGCCCTCATGTCTAACAACATGGCTTTTTAGAATTTTAAAGGATGGTAGTTATCCGTTGGTCTTAGGAACCAAAAAATTGGTGCAACTCCAAATAAAAGTAATAAACCTATTCTCTTCCTTCACATTGACCACCCTATTCTTACTAACCATACCCATTACAATAACAGGCTCCAACATCTACAAAACCTCCAATTATACACTTTAGGTAAAAACAACCATCTCATACGCCTTCATTACTAGTATAATTCCCACAATAATATTTATCCACACAGGCCAAGAGATAATCATTTCAAACTGACACTAACTATCCAAACCCTTAAACTATCACTTAGCTTCAAAATAGATTATTTTTCAATAATATTTGTCCCAGTAGCACTATTCATTACATGGTCTATTATAGAGTTCTCAATATGATACATACACTCAGACCCCAACATCAACCAGTTCTTTAAATACCTACTCTTATTTCTTATCACCATACTTATCCTTGTTACCCCAAACAACCTTATTTCAATTACTCATTGGCTGAGAAGGCGTCAGAATTATATCATTCTTGCTCATCGGATGATGATATGGATGAGCAGATGCAAACACAGCAGCCCTACAAGCAACCCTGTATAATCGCATCCGTGACATTGGTTTTATTCTAGCAATAGCATGCTTTCTAACTAACCTTAACACCTGGGACCTCCAACAAATTTTCATATTAAACCCAGACAACTCCAACCTGTCTCTAATAGGCCTCGTATTGGCTGCGACCAGAAAATCCGCCCAGTTTGGCTTATATCCATGACTACCCTCCCCAATAGAAGGCCCCACCCCCGTCTCAGCACTACTCCACTCAAGCACAATAGTAGTAGCCGGCATTTTCTTACTATTCTGCTTTTACCCACTAACAGAGAACAATAAATTTGCCCAGTCCATTATACTATGCCTAGGGGCTATCACCACGCTATTCACAGCAATATGTGCCCTCACCCAAAATGACATCAAGAAAATTGTTGCTTTCTCTACATCCAGCCAACTAGGCCTTATAATAGTAGCAAGTGGCATTAATCAGCCCTACCTAGCATTCCTCTATATTTGCACCTACGCCTTCTTCAAAGCCATGTTATTCATATGCTCTGGTTCTATTATTCACATTCTAAATGACGAACAAGATATCCGAAAAATAGGAGGCCTATTCAAAGCTATACCATTCACCACAACAGCCCTCATCATTGGCAGTCTCACACTAACAGGAATACCTTTCCTTACTGGAGTGTACTCCAAAGATTTGATCATCAAAGCTGCCAACACATCATATACCAATGCCTGAGCCCTTTTAATAACCCTAGTTGCCACCTCTTTCACAGCCATCTACAGTACTTGTATTATCTTCTTTGCACTTCTAGGACAACACCAATTCCCAACCTTAGTCATTATCAATGAAAACAATCCCCTTCTAAGTAACTCCATCAAATGCCTACTAATTGGAAGCCTTTTCACAGGATTTATTATCACTAACAATATTCCTCCAACAACAATCCCCCAGATAACCATACCTTACTATCTAAAAATAATAGCTCTAGCAGTAACAACCCTAGGCTTTATTCTAGCAATAGAAATTAGCAACACAACCCAAAACCTAAAATTTAAGTATCCATTAAGTGCCTTCAATTTCTCCAACCTATTGGGATATTTTCCCACAGTCATACACTGCCTGATCCCTTACATAAACCTAACAATAAGCCAAAAATCGGAGTCCTCTCTTCTAGACCTAATCTGATTAAAAAATATCTTACCAAAAACTACCTCGCTAATTCAAATAAAAACATCCGCCATGTTTACAAGCCAAAAGGGCCTAATCAAACTATATTTCCTCTCCTTCCTAATCACAATCCTCATTAGCATGATCCTATTTAATTTCCACGAGTAATTTCCATAATAACCACAACACCAATTAACAAAGATCAACCAGTTACAATAACTAGCCAAGTACCATAACTATACAAGGCTGCAATTCCCATGGCTTCCTTACTAAAAAACCCAGTGTCTCGTGTATCATAAATTACTCAATCCCCTAAACCGTTAAATTTGAATACAATTTCCACTTCTTCATCTTTCAACACATAATAAACTATCAAAAATTCAATTAACAAACCAGTAATAAATGCCCCTAAAACAGTCTTATTAGAGACCCAAATCTCAGGATACTGTTCTGTAGCCATAGCCGTTGTATAACCAAAACCACTATTTATACCCCCAAATAAATTAAGAAAACCATTAAGCCCAAGAAAGACCCACCAAAATTTAACACAATTCCACAACCAACCCCACCACTCACAATTAACCCCAACCCCCCGTAAATAGGTGAAGGCTTCGTAGAAAACCCCACGAAACCAATCACAAAGATAACACTTAAAATAAATACAATGTATGTTATCATTATTTTGCATGGAATCTAACCACGACTAATGATATGAAAAACCATCGTTGTTATTCAACTGCAAGAACACTAATGACCAACATTCGAAAATCCCACCCATTAATAAAAATTGTAAACAATGCATTTGTTGATCTCCCAGCACCATCAAACATCTCATCATGATGAAATTCTGGCTCCCTACTAGGTAACTGCCTAGTTCTACAAATCCTAACAGGCTTATTCCTAGCAATGCACTACACATCTGACACAATAACAGCATTCTCTTCTGTCACCCACATTTGCCGAGAGGTCAACTATAGCTGAATTATCCGATATATGCATGCAAATGGAACATCAATGTTTTTCACCTGCCTATTTATACATGTAGGACGAAGCCTATACTACGGATCATATACCTTCCTAGAAACATGAAACATGGGAGTAATTCTATTCGCAGGGATAGCCACAGCATTTATAGGATATGTCCTACAGTGAGGAAAATAAGCATTTTGAGGAGCAACAGTCATTACCATAACTCAGCAACTCCATATATCCATACAAGCTTAGTCGAATGGATCTGAGGGGGATTTTCAGTAGACAAAGCAACCCTTACCTGATTCTTTGCCTTCCACTTCATCCTCCCATTCATCTCGCAGCACTCGCCATAGTCCACCTACTCTTTCTCTACGAAACAGGATCTAACAACCCAACGGGAATTTCATCAGTTCAGTTCAGTTCAGTTGCTCAGTCATGTCCGACTCTTTGTGACCCCATGAATCGCAGCACGCCAGACCACCCTGTCCATCACCAACTCCCAGAGTTCACTCAGACTCACGTCCATCGAGTCAGTGATGCCATCCACCCATCTCATCCTCTGTCATCCCCTTCTCCTCCTGCCCCCAATCCCTCCCAGCATCAGAGTCTTTTCCAATGAGTCAACTCTTCGCATGAGGTGGCCAAAGTACTGGAGTTTCAGCTTTAGCATCATTCCTTCCAAAGAAATCCCAGGGCTGAGCTCCTTCAGAATGGACTGGTTGGATCTCCTTGCAGTCCAAGGGACTCTCAAGAGTCTTCTCCAACACCACAGTTCAAAAGCATCAATTCCTCAGCACTCAGCTTTCTTCACAGTCCAACTCTAGAATCCATACATGACCACTGGAAAAACCATAGCCTTGACTAGACAGACCTTTGTCGGCAAAGTAATGTCTCTGCTTTTCAATATGCTATCTAGGTAGGACATAACTTTTCTTCCAAGGAGTAAGTGTCTTTTAATTTCATGGCTGCAGTCACCATCGGCAGTGATTTTGGAGCCCCCCAAAAATAAAGTCTGACACTGTTTCCACTGTTTCCTCATCTATTTCCCATTAAGTGATGGGACCAGATGCCATGATCTTCATTTTCTGAATATTGAGCTTTAAACCAACTTTTTCACTCTCCACTTTCACTTTCATCAAGAGGCTTTTTAGTTCCTCTTCACTTTCTGCCATAAGGGGGGTGTCATATGCATATCTGAGGTTATTGATATTTCTCCCAGCAGTCTTGATTCCAGCTTGTGCTTCTTCCAGCCCAGCGTTTCTCATGATGTACTCTGCATAGAAGTTAAATAAGCAGGGTGACAATATACAGCCTTGACGTACTCCTTTTCCTATTTGGAACCAGTCTGTTGTTCCATGTCCAGTTCTAACTGTTGCTTCCTGACCTGCATATAGGTTTCTCAATAAACAGGTCAGGTGGTCTGGTATTCCCATCTCTTTCAGAATTGTCCACAGTTTATTGTGATCCACACAGTCAAAGGCTTTGACATAGTCAATAAAGCAGAAATAGAGGTTTTTCTGGAACTCTATTGCTTTTTCTATGATCCAGTGGATGTTGGCAATTTGATCTCTGGTTCCTCTGCTTTTTCTAAAACCAGCTTGAACATCTGGAAGTTCACGGTTCATGTATTGCCAAAGTCTGGCTTGGAGAATTTTGAGCATTTCTTTACTAGCGTGTGAGATGAGTGCAATTGTGCGGTAGTTTGAGCATTCTTTGGCATTGCCTTTCTTTGGAATTGGAATGAAAACTGAGCTTTTCCAGTCCTGTGGCCACTGCTGAGTTTTCCAAATTTGCTGGCATATTGAGTGCAGCACTTTCACAGCATCATCTTTCAGTATTTGAAATAGCTCAACTGGAATTCATCACCTCTACTAGCTTTGTTCATAGTAATGCTTTCTAAGGCCCACTTGACTTCCCATTCCAGGATGTCTGGCTGTAGATGAGTGATCACACCATGGTGATTATCTTGGTCATGAAGATCTTTTTTGTACAGTTCTTCTGTGTATTTCTGCCACCTCTTCTTAATATCTTCTGCTTCTGTTAGGTCCATACCATTTCTGTCCTTTATCGAGCCCATCCTTGCATGAAATGTTCCCTTGGTATCTCTGATTTTCTTGAAGAGATCCCTAGTCTTTCCCATTCTGTTGTTTTCCTCTATTTCTTTGCATTGATCACTGAAGAAGGCTTTCTTATCTCTTCTTGCTATTCTTTGGAACTCTGCATTCAGATGCTTATATCTTTCTTTTTCTCCTTTGCTTTTTGCTTCTCTTCTTTTGACAGCTATTTGTAAGGCCTCCCCAGACAGCCATTTTGTTTTTTTCATTTCTTTTCCATGGGGATGGTCTTGATCCCTGTCCCCTGTACAATGTCATGAACCTCATTCCATAGTTCATTAGGCACTCTATCTATCAGATCTAGTCCCTTAAATCTATTTCTCACTTCCACTGTAAAATCATAGGGGATTTGATTTCAGGTCATACCTGAATGGTCTAGTGGTTTTCCCTACTTTCTTCAATTTCAGTCTGAATTTGGCAATAAGGATTTCATGGTCTGAGCCACAGTCAGCTCCTGGTCTTGTTTTTGTTGACTGTATAGAGCTTCTCCATCTTTGGCTGCAAAGAATATAATCAATCTGATTTCAGTGTTGACCATGTGGTTATGTCCATATGTAGAGTCTTCTCTCGTGTTATTGGAAGAGGGTGTTTGCTATGACCAGTGCATTTTCTTGGCAAAACTCTATGAGTCTTTGCCTTGCTTCATTCCATATTCCAAGGCCAAATTTGCCCATTACTCCAGGTGTTTCTTGACTTCCTATGTTTGCATTCCAGTCTCCTATAATGAAAAGGACATCTTTTTTGGGTGTTAGTTCTCAAAGGTCTTGTAGATCTTCATAGAACCATTCAACTTCAGCTTCTTCAGCGTTACTGGTTGTGGCATAGGCTTGGATTACTGTGATATTGAATGGTTTGCCTTGGAAACGAACAGAGATCATTCTGTCGTTTTTGAGATTGTATCCAAGTACTGCATTTCTGACTCTTTTGTTAACCATGACAGCTACTCCATTTCTCTGAGGGATTCCTGCCCGCAGTAGTAGATATAATAGTCATCTGAGTTAAATTCACCCATTCCAGTCAATTTTAGTTTGCTGATTCCTAGAATGTCGACGTTCACTCTTGCTATCTCCTGTTTGACCACTTCCAATTTGCCTTGATTCATGGACCTGACATTCCAGGTTCCTATGTAATATTTCTCTTTACAGCATTGCACCTTGCTTCTATCACCAGTCACATCCACAGCTGGGTATTGTTTTAGCTTTGGTTCCATCCCTTCATTCTTTCTGGAGTTATTTCTCCACTGATCTCCAGTATCATATTGGGAACCTACTGACCTGGGTTCCCCTTTCAGTATCCTATCATTATGCCTTTTCATGCTGTTCATGGCGTTCTTAAGGAAAGAATAATGAAGTGGCTTGCCATTCCCCTCTCCAGTGGACCACATTCTGTCAGACCTCTCCACAATGACCTGCCTGTCTTGGGTGGCCCCACGGACATGGCTTAGTTTCATTGAGTTAGACAAGGTTGTGGTCCTAGTGTGATCAGATTGACTAATTTTCTGTGATTATGGTTGCAGTGTGTCTGCCCTCTGATGCCCTTTTGCAACACCTACCATCTTTCTTGGGTTTCTCTTACCCTGGACATGAGGTATCTCTCCATGGCTGCTCCAGCAAAGTGCAGCCACTGCTCCTTACCTTGGATGAGGGATATCTCCTCACCGCTGCCCCTCCTGACCTTGAAAGTGGAATAGCTCCTGTAGGCCCATCGTCAGATGCACACAAAATCCCATTCCACCCTACTGTTCCATTAAAGACATCGTAGGCGCCTTACTACTAGTCTTAGTCCTAATACTATTAGTATTATTCACACCCTACTTACTTGGAGACCCAGACAATTACACCCCAGCAAATTCACTCAACACACCCCCTCATATCAAACCCAAGTGGTACTTCCTATTGGCATATGCAATTCTACAATCAATCCCTAACAAACTAGGAGGACACTTAGCCTTAGTTCTTTCCATCCTAATCCTAATCCTTATAATCCTACTCCATGCACCTAAGCAATGAAGTATGATATTCTGACCATTCAGTCAATGTCTATTTTGAATTTTAGTAGCAGACCTACTATCCCTCACATGAATTGGAGGACAGCCGATCGAACACCCATACATCATCATTGGACAACTAGCTTCTATTATATATTCCCTCCTTATCCTAGTACTAATACCAGTAGCTAGCATAATTGAAAACAATCTCTTAAAATGAAGTCAAGTCTTTGTAGTATACTAAATACATTGGTCTTGTAAACCAGAAAAGGAGAACAACCAACCTCCCTAAGACTCAAGGAAGAAGCTATAGCCCCACTATCAACACCCAAAGCTGAAGTTCTATTTAAACTAGTCCCAGAAACACTATTAATATAGCCCCACAAACACCAAGAATCTCATTAGTATTAAATTTTCCAAAACCTTCAACAACCTAACACAAAGTTTGCACTTCACAACCACATGTGTTATAGTCCTGCTACCATTAATAGTACGTACGTATTTTCATGCATGTTAGTGCATGAAACACTACTTTGCACATGGGTACATACATAATATTAATGTAATAGTACATAAGTATGTATATAGTACATAATGTTATATGCCCCATGTGTATAAGCAAGTACATTCTATTATTAATAGTACATAGTACATGTAGTCATTGATAGTGCATAGTGCATTAAGTCAAATCCATCCTTGTCAACATGCGTATCCTGCTCCTTAGATCACGAGCTTGATCACCATGCCACATGAAACCAGGAACCCGTTAGGCAGGAATCCCTCTTCTCGCTCCGGGCCGATGATTGTGGGGGTCGCTATTTAGTGAACTTTGTCAGACATTTGGTTCTTTCTTCAGGGCCATCTCATCTGGAATCGCCCATTCTTTCCCCTTAAATAAGACATCTTGATGGACTAATGGCTAATCAGCCCATGCTCACACATAACTGTGATGTCATGGATTTTTTAATTTTAATTTTTATTTTTTTGGGATGCTTGGACTCAGCTATGGCCATCTGAGGCCCTGACCCGGAGCATGTATTGTAGCTGGACTTAACTGCATCTTGAGCATCACTGTAATGGTAGGCACGAGCATCACAGTCAATGGTCACAGGACATAAACATTACATTACACACATCAACCATTTCCCTTCATCCATTCTCCTCCCCACTTAAATATCACCACCATTTTTAACACGCTCCCCCTAGATACTTATTTAAATTCATTGCACTTTCAATACTCAAAATTAGCACTCCAAATAAAGTAAGTACATAAGTGCCTGGGTCCGCCCCATGATGCGTAGTTAATGTAGCTTAAATGCTAAAGCAAGGCACTGAAAATGCCTAGATGAGTGTATCAACTTCATAAACACATAGGTTTGGTCCCAGCCTTCCTGTTGACTTTTAATAAACTTACACATGCAAGTATCCACACCCCGGTGAGAATGCCCTCTGGGTCAATAAGGCTAAGAGGAGCTGGTATCAAGCACACACCTGTAGCTCACGACACCTTGCTTAACCACACCCCCACGGGAGACAGCAGTAATAAAATGAAGCCATAAACGAAAGTTTGACTAAGTTATATTGATTAGGGTTGGTAAATCTTGTGCCAGCCACCACGGTCATATGATTAACCCAAGTTAACAAGAATACAGCATAAAGCATGCTAAAGCATTACACCAAATAGAGTTAAATTCTAATTAAGCTGTAAAAAGCCATAATTATAACAAAAATAAATGATGAAAGTAACTCTATAATAGCTGATACACTATAGCTAAGACCCAAACTGGGATTAGATACCCCACTATGCTTAACCCTAAACACAAATAATTGTACAAACAAAATTATTTGCCAGAGTACTACCAGCAACAGCTTAAAACTCAAAGGACTTGGCGGTGCTTTATACCCTTCTAGAGGAGCCTGTTCTATAATCGATAAACCCTGATAAACCTCACCAATCCTTGCTAATACAGTCTATATACCACCATCTTCAGCAAACCCTAAAAAGGAATAAAAGTAAGCACAATCACAGTACATAAAAACGTTAGGTCAAGGTGTAACCTATGGAATAGAAAGAAATGGGCTACATTTTCTATTTTAAGAAAACCCAAGTGCTTGCTTTGGCAGCATATATACTAAAATTGGAACGATACAGAGAAGATTAGCATGACCCCTGCACAAGGATGACATGCAAATTCGTGAAACGTTCCATATATTTTATCTTTGACAAAGGAGGCAAGAATATACAATGGATTAAAGACAATCTCTTTAACAAGTGGTGCTGGGAAATCTGGTCAACCACTTGTAAAAGAATGAAGCTAGAACACTTTCTAACACCATACACAAAAATAAACTCAAAATGGATTAAAGATCTAAATGTAAGACCAGAAACTATAAAACTCCTAGAGGAGAACATAGGCAAAACACTCTCTGACATACATCAGACAGCATCCTCTATGACCCACCTCCCAGAATATTGGAAATAAAAGCAAAAATAAACAAATGGGACCTAATTAAACTTAAAAGCTTCTGCACATCAAAGGAAACTATTAGCAAGGTGAAAAGGCAGCCTTCAGAATGGGAGAAAATAATAGCAAATGAAGCAACTGACAAACAACTAATCTCAAAAATATACAAGCAACTCCTACAGCTCAACTCCAGAAAAATAAATGAACCAATAAAAAAATGGGCCAAAGAACTAAATAGACATTTCTCCAAAGAAGACATACAGATGGCTAACAAACACATGAAAAGATGCTCAACATCACTCATTATTGGAGAAATGCAAATCAAAACCACTATGAGGTACCATTTCACATCAGTCAGAATGGCTGTGATCCAAAAGTCTACAAGCAATAAATACTGGAGAGGGTGTGGAGAAAAGGGAACCCTCTTACACTGTTGGTGGGAATGCCAACTAGTACAGCCACTTTGGAGAACAGTGTGGAGATTCCTTAAAAAACTGGAAATAGAACTACCTTATGATCCAGCAATCCCACTGCTGGGCATACACACTGAGGAAACCAGAAGGGAAAGAGACATGTGTACCCCAATGTTCATCGCAGCACTGTTTATAATAGCCAGGACATGGAAGCAACCTAGATGTCCATCAGCAGATGAATGGATAAGAAAGTAGTGGTACATATACACAATGGAGTATTACTCAGCCATTAAAAAGAATACATTTGAATCAGTTCTAATGAGGTGGATGAAACTGGAGCCTATTATACAGAGTGAAGTAAGCCAGAAAGAAAATCACCAATACAGTATCCTAATGCATACATATGGAATTTAGAAAGATGGTAACAATAACCCTGTGTACGAGACAGCAAAAGAGACACTGATGTATAGAACAGTCTTATGGACTCTGTTGGAGAGGGAGAGGGTGGGAAGATTTGGGAGAATGGCATTGAAACATGTATAATATCATATATACAGAGTGAAGTAAGCTAGAAAGAAAAACACCAATACAGTATATTAACGCATATATATGGAATTTATAAAGATGATAATGATAACCCTGTATACGAGACAGCAAAAGAGACACAGATGTATAGAACAGTCTTTTGGACTCTGTGAGAGAGGGAGAGGGTGGGGTGATTTGGGAGAGTGGCATTGAAACATGTATAATATCATATATGAAATGAATCGCCAGTCCAGGTTCGATGCACGATACTGGATGCTTGGGGCTAGTGCACTGGGATGACCCAGAGGGATGGTATGGGGAGGGAGGAGGGAGGAGGATTCAGGATGGGGAACACATGTATACCTGTGGCGGATCCATTTTGATATTTGGCAAAACTAATACAATTTTGTAAAGTTTAAAAATAAAATAAAATTAAAAATAAAAAAGAAAACCCAATATGAAAATTATGAAACTAATAACCAAAGGAGGATTTAGTAGTAAACTAAGAACAGAGTGCTTAGTTGAATTAGGCCATGAAGCATGCACACAGTGCCCACCACCCTCCTCAAATAAAAATGATGCACTTAATCCTATTCACATGTATCAACTATATGAGAGGAGACAAGTTGTAATAAGGTAAGCATACTGGAAAGTGTGCTTGGACAAACCAAGATATAGCTTAAACAAAGCACCTAGTTTACACCTAGAAGATTTCACGTATTATGAATATCTTGAACTAAACCTAACCCATAACTCTATTCCTGATTAAATGATCAAAATAAGATAAAATAAAACATTTACCCTCTGATTTAAAGTATAGGAGATAGAAATTTAAGATATGGCGCTATAGAGAAAGTACCTACCGCAAGGGAACTATGAAAGAAAAAAATTAAAGTACAAAAAGCAAAGATTATCCCTTGTACCTTTTGCATAATGAATTAACTAGCATAAGACTTAACAAAACAAATTTTGGCTAAGTGACCTGAAACCGATGAGCTACTTACAAACAGTTTATCAAGAACCAACTCATCTATGTGGCAAAATAGTGAGAAGATTTGTAAGTAGAGGTGACACGCCTAACGAACCTGGTGATAGCTGGTGTCCAGAAAATGAATCTTAGATCAGCTTTAAAGATACCAAAAAATCCAAATAGATCCCACTGTATTTTTAAAAGTTAGTCTAAAAAAGTACAGCCTTTTAGAAATGGATACAACCTTAACTAGAGAGTAAGATCCAACAACACCATAGAAAGCCTAAAAGCAGCCACCAATTAAGAAAGCGTTAAAGCTTAACAATAAAAATGGCACTAATTCCAACATTAAATAGCCAACTCCTAGCCCTAATACTGGACTAATCTGTTGGGAAATAGAAGTAATAATGTTAATATGAGTAACAAGAAACACCTTATCCTTGCATAAGTTTAAGTCAGTATCTGATAATACTCTATTACAACAGTGAATAAAGATAACCCAATAATAAGCAATTTATTAATATACTGTTAATCCAACACAGGAATGCACTTAAGGAAAGGTTAAAAGAAGTAAAAGGAACTCGAAAACATAAACCCCGCATGTTTACCAAAAACATCACCACCAGCATCCCCAGTATTGGAGGAACTGCTTGCCCAGTGACAATCATTAAATGGCCGCAGTATCCTGACCGTGCAAAGGTAGCATGATCATTTGTTCTCTAAATAAGGACTTGTATGAATGGCCACACGAGGGTTTTACTGTCTCTTATTTCCAATCAGTGAAATTGACCTCCCCGTGAATAGGCGGGAATAGACTAATAAGACGAGAAGACCCTATGGAGCTTTAACTAACTAGTCCAGAAAAAATAAACTCAACCACCAGAGGGTAATAACACTCTTTATGGACTAACAGTTTTGGCTGGGGTGACCTCAGAGAACAAAAAATCCTCCAAGCGATCTTAAAGACTAGACCCACAAGTCAAATCACACTATCACTTATTGATCCAAAAATTTGATCAATGGAACAAGTTATCCTAGGGATAACAATGCAATCCTATTCAAGAGTCCATGACCTTGATGTTGGATCAGGACATCCAGGTTCAATCCCACTAACACTCCTATTTTTCTCCCTAGTTCCTTTGTCTTACCGAGTTTTGTGTGGTTTTTTATATTTCTTTCCACTAGTCAGGTACTCCTGTCCACTCTCAGGTGATGTTCTGCATGCACTTCTGTGTCTGAAGGTATATTCCTGATGTATCCATGGAGATAGATATGCTCCACCACCACCTACTTCCCCGCCATCTTGTTCTCCTGATTTTTCTTTTTCAATTTATTTTAAAAAATCCATTTGGCTATTATGTCTTCTGATCGGAGAATTTAATTCATTTACTTTAAAGTAACTATTGATAAAGATTTGCTATTGCCATTTTATTGCTTTCTCACTATTTTGTAGATCCTTTGTTCCTTGCTTCTTCTCATGCTTGTAATTTGATGAATTTTTTTAGCGGTATGTTTTGACTTTATTATAAGTTTTTTCATACATAGTGGAGATTTTACTTTTCTGACTACTCTTATACATAAATTATTTTATAGTTATTACATCCTGTTTTAAGCTGACAGCAATTTAACTTGGATAATTAACATAAACTTTATATTTCTCACCTCCCCTCAGATTTTAGGGTTTGATATTACAATTTGCATATTTTTTATTTTGTGTGTACAACAATAAATTACTATAGTTATTTTTTATATATTTCTTTTTAAATTTTTGAAGTAGAGTCGTAAGGAATTTATGTACCATTGCAATATTAGATAACCTGACTTTGATTATATATTTACACTTACTGATGAGTTTTACATATTTATATGTTTCTATGATGTTAAATCAGAGAAGGCAATGGCACCCCACTCCAGTACTCTTGCCTGGAAAATCCCATGGATGGAGGAGCCTGGTAGGCTACAGTCCATGGAGTCTGACAGGACTGAGCGACTTCAATTTCACTTCTCACTTTCATGCATTGGAGAAGGAAATGGTAACCCACTCCAGTGTTCTTGCCTGGAGAATCCCAGGGACGGGGAAGCCTGGTGGGCTGTCGTCTATGGGGTCGCACAGAGTCGGACACAACTGATGCGACTTAGCAGCAGCATGATGTTAAACAGCATATTTATTTCTTCTTAACGACACACTTCAGAATTCCTTATATGGTGGGTCTAGTGGTGCTTAACTTCCTCAGCTATTATTTGGTCCCCTAACTAGATAATTTTAAATCACTTTTCTTTTTTTTTTTTTATTTTGCTTGGTCAAATTTGTCTTTGAAGCTCTCTGTTTAGATATAACCAAATAGGTCAGAAAAAATGATTTTAAAGTGAGTCTGGTGATAATAAAAGTCACTTGCTGCTGCTGCTAAGTCTGCTGCTGCTAAGTCACTTCAGTTGTGTCCGACTCTATGCTTTATTTTTCACACTTACAGAAAGTTGCAAGATTGGAATATAACATAGAGCATTCATATATCTGGATTCATCTGTTAACATTTTCACCCATTTGCTTTCTCTATTTCTCTAAACAAAATTTCTAAGCCATTTAGTTATCTCTAAATACTTAAGTATGTGTTTCCTAAGAGATGGTGTTCTCGTATAATCTTCAGTACAATTATTCACTTAATTAAACTTTTTTTCTAATGTATTGATCATATTCCAGTTTTGTCAATTGGCCAAATAATGTTGTGTATAGCATTTTTCTTGCAGCATTACAGTTTCAGTTCGGTTCAGTTGCTCAGTCGTGTCGGACTCTTTGTGACTCCATGAACCGCAGTTCGCCAGGCCTCCCTGTCTATCACCAACTCCCAGAGTCCACCCAAACCCATGTCCATTGTGTCGGTGATGCCATCCAACCGTCTCATCCTCTGTCGTCTCCTTCTCCTCCCACCCTCAATCTTTCCCAACATCAGGGTCTTTTCAAATGAGTCAGCTCTCTGCATCAGGTGGCCAAAGTACTGGAGTTTCAGCTTCAACATCAGTCCCTCCAATGAACACCCAGGACTGATCTCCTTTAGGATGGACTGGTTGGATCTCCTTGCAGTCCAAGGGACTCTCAAAAGCCTTCTCCTGTTTAGGATCATGTATTTAATTTAGTTTCAGCATCTCTTTAGTGTCCTTTAACCTAGAACAGTTTTCAGATGGTATATTGCATAATCACATGTGCCAAATTTTCATAATAAATCTTTTCCCTCTGACTCTTTTCTCTTTCTCTGTCTCTTTCAGCTTTTAAAATACAATAATTATTTTGGGTTGCATAAATATTTTCTCATGGCTGAATTTGGGTTGCATATTTTAGGTCAGGATACTAGAAAAGCAATTTATGTGCTTAAGACATTACATCTAAAAGCATACAGAATCCATCTATTCCTCAATTCTGATATTGATTTTAATCATTTGGTCATGGTGTTGTCCAGCTTTTCCATTCTTCACTAACAATTTTTCCTCTTTTAAGCAAACTATAGAGACCAACTTAAGACCATGCAAATATCCCACTTCTTAGAAATTTCCCTGTAGATTTGGCATCTAATGATGTTGCCTGCAGTTCCATTGCTGGTGGTGAGCAGAGCCAGGTTCCAACACAGCTGTCTGATTCTGGGACATGTGATGTTTCTGGATGAAGCCCTTGCCTCTAGCAATTTTGACACTTGTATTCACAGCAGTCATATGGCATTAGACCACCCCAGACATTTATTTGAGTCCATACTTGGAGTGACTCATACACCTGTAAGTTGTATTAAGAACCAAAAAGCATTTGTGAATAACCCAACAGAGTGAAAATCCAACACCTCTTCAGTAAGCTCTAAAGGAAGCTTTAGTTCCTCCTCTTTACTGGACTTGGTGAAAGCCTTCAGCAGAGAGAATCCCAGTTCTGTAATGGTCAGCCAGTATCTTCTCCTCAGATCCCTTGTAAGTGCCCTCTGCTGACATATTCCACCTTTTATCCAAGGCCTTATTAGTACTCTCAGAAAAATCTTTAGATATCTTTGCTTGTACATCTTTCCTAAGCTCACCATAAATGAGCTTTACTTTCATTAAAGATGCTTGGTTTCTTTCCTATAGATTCTTCAGAAGAAATTGGCATTTATGACTTCATCTGGTTAATGTCCTCTCCTCCTCTGGACATGCCTAGAACTGCCTCACCCTCTGTTTCCCTGGGAAATCCATTTAGCAGTCAACATCACTTCTTGATTGGGCTCAGATCTGAAGTTGGAGTGTGGACACTTTATTTATCAGCTTATTTATCAGACACTTATTTATCAGCTAACACTGATAAATCTCTCCTGTCTCTAGTATCTGACACCAAGTACTTAGGCTGTGCTATCAAAGACATCAACCAGTCCTGGAGAAGGTCCTGTAAGGGAAATGACAATAGTCATTATCACTTTCATTATGTTGTGTACTGTGGTCTAGAACCCGTTATGCTAATTTGACTTACATATGTCACAGATGATTTTCATGGCAAATTTGCAAGCTCAGCTCAGTCTTCTGTCTATACAGATAAGGAAACAAATGCTCAGTGAGACTGAGCTTTTCTTAGGTAACACCTAAGTTTTTCTTAGGTAACACCTCAGTTTCTCTGGTATTTGGGTTTGGTGTGTCATACTTTCACATCTAGCCCTTTCTACTTTTCCACTGTGTCTCCCAGGTTGAGATGTTTGGATTATGTTTCAATAAATCAATGTCATTCCATGCCATCAGCTATATTTATGAAATTATGCAAAAGTTAGTGTACTTACAGTAAGGCTAATTTATGATCTTTAGACTTATCTATAACCTTGAGCTTCTCAATATTAATGTGTTGGGAAAAGGTTGAGAAAATTCCTGCCATGCACTGCTGTACCAGGAAGGATGAACATAAAAAACTACAGTAACTAACTATAGAGTTGTAATTTTTATTAATGAAATTAGAAGTATACATATTCAGTTCTCCAAAAGCATTTTGTTGCTGATTACCAAGTCTCATTTCAATTACTAGTTAATAAAAACACATTTTAATATGCTGGTAGAAAATTTATACTATTTCCAATTTGTGCTATGAAACAAATAATATGTGGAAAGAAACTGAGATATCTCATTTCAGTAATAGAAAATGGATTTTTGAAAGTTCAGATCATTAACAAGAGTAATTTTCTTATAGTACGTTTAACACTAGCTCACTGTAAAACTTTGCCAGGGAAGATTGCTACCTTTGAAACAAAATAAAGATGTAACGTATTCTAAGAGTTGTCTACCCCAAAAGCAATTGTGTCTGTGGTTCCAGGTCAAGGCCCAAAAGATCACTGGAAAGCAACCCATGGGACTTGTTTCAAGAGGATGGAAGGACAAGGATCATGTCTGGCTGGGGACACTGCTTTTTTTCCCAGAAGAGAGTGAGTGCTCTGTGTGCAAGCATGGCTCAGGAGATTGAATCCTGGTTTCTCCTTCTAATAGCCCCCATATTCTTGGAAGTAGTGATAAACATATTTATGTTTACTGATATCTGACTCTGTCTACTTCTGAGCACATGGGACAATGGTACTTCTCAGTTTCCTTGAAGCTGGGCATAGTCACGTGATTGATTTGGCCAACATCAGGAATGAAAATTACCAATAACAGGAATGAGAAATAGAATATCACTATAGAATCTAAAGTCATTGAAAAGATCATAAGAAAGATTGTAAAAATTTAATGTCAATAAACATGGGAAATTAAATGAAATAAATTTCCAAGAGAAAAAAAAAATCACAGCTTACTGAAAATGACATGGAAAAATCAAAATTATGTATTTTCTCATAGTTCCTAAAAATTTTAGTCTTTACTTAAAACCTTTATCATAAATAAATACACAAGTTCAGATAGCTTTTTTGGTGACTTCTTGAAAATATTTTAAAAAGAAATAATACAGGTATTATACAAACTCCTCTAGAAAACAGAAAAATTAAAAATATTCTCAATTAGTGTCATGAGCTTGGAATAAACATCATACAAATACCTGATAAAGACATTTAAAGAAAGGAAAATTACAAGGTAATTTTAGTGAAAAACATAGTTGCAAAGTATCCAAAAAACCATTTTCAACAAAGGAAAATATACCACATTAATTTAGGTTTGCATAAGAGTTGTAAGATTGAAATAACACTAAACAATGCAATTAATTATATTATCAGAATAAAGAGAAAAATCATATGATTATGTAAACAGATGGAAAAATCATTTCATGGGGTTTCATGACAAAAGTTCTATTTTTTAAACTAGAAGTTTAAACTTTTTGTCCACCTTCACCCTTTCTCTCACCCCTACCTCTCCAGCCACACCTCACTCCCACCATAAATCTGTTAATTATTTCTATAAATTTTCTTCAGATTCCACATATAAATAAGATCATATCAAGAGTTCTTAATTAACCAGGAGTAAATGGTTAATTCCTTACTATGATGAAAAATATCTTAAATGACTAAAGCAAAATCATATTTAATAATGAAATATTGAAAGCTTTCTACCTGAAATTGGCAACCAGAAAGGAATGCCTACTATCACAACTTCTACTCAGTATTGCTCTGAACATTCTAACTAGTGTAACATTGATACACTGATAAGGGTAAATGTAACATTTGTATCTTACTGTGCCATTCAGGAATGGCACAGCTCAGTGCCAGGAAAACCCTGTGATTTCCTCTGTGTGAGAAAGAGAGCATATTATAGGGAAGAGTCAATGCTGAATCTATGTTGCATCTGTGTCTTTGACTTTAACCTTTGCATTTTGTTGCTTTTGTTATTGTAATCATACATAATGGCCTGCCTCAGAGAACCCTGCCCCTCTGCCTAACTTAATCTGAAGTGCCTTTGTTCAATTCACAAAGAGACAGTCTGACCCTGTCCACCTGTGAATGACTGCAGAAAAGAAAAAATCAACGCACCCTGTTCTCAAGTCTGGCCATCCCAGGAGATACTTACAAGATTAATGTCCTTTTTACTTTACTCCCTCACCTCCTCTCCCTCTCTGTTCTACAAAAGAGCCAACATCCAGACCCTGACAAGATGGTTATTTTGAGACATTAGTCTGCTATCTTCTCAGACTGCTGGCTTTTTGAATAAAGTTGTATTCCTTGTCTCTCCACCTCATCTCCAATTCATTGGCCTGTCATGTGGCGAGCAGAGTGAGTTTGGACTCAGTAAAAAATTTGGTGAGCCAGCCAGGAGCCATGCTGCTCATGGCTACCTGGCCCTGGTCAGGGAATTTTGGGGCAAGGCCCTAGCAGCTACTGGGACTGCTTGTCCTGAGGATCTTCCCTTCAAAATTCCCTGAAGTGGCATTGACTGCCCCAGCACTTGGCAGATGAAGCAAGGAACTGACAAACTTCTGCGGGTTGATGGGCTCACTTTTGTAAGGTTCAGTACAGTTCAGTCACTCAGTCGTGTGCAACTCTTTGTGACGCCATGGACTGCAGCACGCCAGGCTTCCCTGTCCATAACCAATTCCTGGAGTTTACTCTAACTCATGCCCATTGAGTCAGTGATGCCATCCAACCATCCCATCTTCTGTCTTCCTCTTCTCCTCCCGCCTTAAGCCTTTCCCAGCATCAGGGTCTTTTCAAATGAGTCAGTTCTTCTCATCAGGTGGCCAAAATAGTGGAGTTTCAGCTTCAGCATCAGTCCTTCCAATGAATATTCAGGACTGGTTTCCTTGAGGATTGCTGGAGTCCAAGAGGCTCTCAAGAGTCTTCTCCAACACCATAGTTCAAAAGCATTAATTCTTTGGTGCTCAGCTTTCTTTATAGTCCAATACTCACATCCATTCAAAACTACTGGAAAAACCATAGCTTTGACTAGACGGACCTTTATAGGCAAAGTACTGTCTCTCCTTTTTAATATGCTGTCTATGTTGGTCAAAACTTTTCTTACAAGGAGTAAGCATCTTTTAATTTCACGAATGCAGTCACCATCTGCAGTGATTTTGGAGGCCCCCAAAATAGTATGCCACTGTTTCCACTGTTTCTCCATATATTTGCTATGAAGTGACGGCATGTGATGCCATGATCTTAGTTTTCAGAATGTTGAGTTTTAAGCCAACCTTTTCACTCTCCTCTTTCACTTTCATCAAGAGACTCTTTAGTTCTTCTTCACTTTTTGCCATAAGGGTGGTGTCATCTGCATATCTGAGGTTACTGATATTTCTCTGGCAATCTTGATTCCAACTTGTGTTTGTCCAGCCCAGCTTTTCTCATGATGTACTCTGCATATAAGTTAAATAAGCAAGGTGACAATATACAGCCTTGACGTACTCCTTTCCCTATTTGGAACCAGCCTATTGTTCCATGTCCAGTTCTAACTGTTGCTTCCTGACCTGCATACAGATTACTCAAAGGGCAGGTCAGGTGGTCTGGTATTCCCATCTTTTAAAGAACTTTCCACAGTTTGTGGTGATCCACACAGTCAAAGCTTTTGGCATAGTCAGTAAAGCAGAAGTAAGTGTTTTTCTGGAATTCTCTTGATTTTTCTATGATCCAGCAGAAGTTGGCAATTTGATTTCTGGTTCCTCTGATTTTCTAAATCCAGCTTGAACATCTGGAAGTTCACAGTTCATGTATTAGTGAAGCCTGGGTTAGAGAATTTTGAACGCTATTTTACTAGCATGTGAGATGAGTGAAATTTTGTGGTAGTTTGGGCATTCTTTGACATTTCTTTTCTTTAGGATTGAAATGAAAACTGACCTTTTCCAGTCCTGTGGCCACTGCTGAGTTTTCCAAATTTGCTAGCGTATTGAGTGCAGCACTTCCACAGCATCATCTTTGAAGATTTGAAATAGCTCAACTGGAATTCCATAACCTCCACTAGCTTTGTTCATAGTGATGCTTCCTATGGCCCACTTGACTTCACCTTCCAGGATGTCTGGCTCTAGGTGAGTGATCATACCATCATGGATCATGAAGATCTTTTTTGTATAGTTCTGTGTGTTCTTGCCACCTTTTCTTAATATCTTCTGCTTCTCTTAGACCCATACAATTTTTGTACTTCATTGTGACCATTTTTGCATGAAATGTTCCCTTGGTATCTCTAATTTTCTTGAAGAGATCTCTAGTATTTCCCATTCTATTGTTTTCTTCTATTTCTTTGCTCTGATCACTGAGGAAGGCTTTCTTATCTCTCCTTGCTATTCTTAGGAACTCTGCATTCAAATGGGTATCTTTCCTTTTCTCCCTTGCTTTTCACTTCTCTTCTTTTAACAGCTATTGGTAAGGCCTCCTGAGATAGCCATTTTCTGACAAAATGTGGTCCACTGGAGAAGGGAATGTCAAACCTCTTCATTATTCTTGCCTTGAAATCCCTATGAACAGTACAAAAAGGCAAAAAGATAGGACACTGAAAGATGAACTCTCCAGGTCTGTAGGTGCCCAATATGCTACTGGAGATTAGTGGAGAAATAATTCCAGAAAGAATGAAGAGATGTAGCCAAGGTAAAAACAACAGCCAGTCATGGATATGACTGGTAATTGAAGCAAAGTCCAATGCTGTAAAGAGCAATACTACATAGGAACCTGGAATGTTAGGTCCATGAATCAAGTCAAACTGGAAGTGGTCCAGCAGGATATGGCAAGAGTGAGCGTCAACATTTTAGGAATAAGCAAACTAAAATGGACTGAATTGGGTGAATTTAACTCAGATGACCATTATATCTACTACTGTGGGTAAGAATCTCTTAGAAGAAATGGAGTAGCCATCATGATCAACAAAATAGTCTGAAATGCAGTACTTGGATACAGTCTCAAAAATGAAAGAATGATCTCTATTCATTTCCAAGGCAAACCATGCAATATCAGAGTAATCCAAGTCTAGTAATGCTGAAGAAGCTGAAGTTGAATGGTTATATGAAGACCTACAAGAACTTCTAGAACTAACACCCATAAAAGATGTCCTTCTCATTATAGGAGACTGGAATGCAAAAGCAGAAAGTCAAGAAACACTTGGAGTAACAGGCAAATTTGGCCTTGGAGTACAGAATGAAGTGGGGCATAGGCTAATAGAGTTTTGCTAAAAGAATGCACTGGTCATAGCAAACAGCCTCTTCCAACAACACAAGAGAAAACTCTACACATGGACATCACTAGATGGTAAATACCGAAATCAGATTGATTATATTCTTTTCAGCCAAAGATGGGGAAGCTCTATACACTGAGCAAAAACATGCCTGGGAGCTGAGTGTGGCTCAGATCATGAACTCCTTATTGCCAAATTCAGACTTAAATTGAACAAAGTAGGACAAGCACTAGATCATTCAGATATGACCTAAATCAAATCCATATGGTTGTACAGTGGAAGTGAGAAATAGATTCAAGGAATTAGATCTTATAGACTGAGTGCCTGAAGAACTATGGACAGAGGTTCATGACACTGCACAGGAGACAGGGATCAAGACCATGCCCAAGAAAAAGAAATGTGAAAAAGTGAATTTTGTGGGGTAAATCTACCTAATTCAGTAGCCAGTTCATTTGTCTTGGTTTTGTGTATTCTTTTATGTTGTGAGCTGATCAACCGGATTTTGTAGGGTAAGCAACCACAGTATGCACACCAAAAACATATTCCCCCCTCAGTCTGGGCTTTTCCTTTGTGGGACAGATCACTTTGGTTGGTGGTACCCTGTTGGAGAGGGAAACTATTGTTGGATTTACCTGAGTTGGAACCATTTTTGGGGGGGGGAATTGGTTCATTGTTTTCATAGGGCAAGTTTACCCTATTTGGGAACCTGTTCATTGGTTTTGTGTGCACTGATGCTAGAATGTGTTTGTGCTGTTTGTGTTGGAATTTGCCTACATCTTCTGTGTTTTGGTTATAAGTTATCAGACTTATAAATATGAGAAATATTTCATTTATCCTGAAGGAAAGGTCTTTGGGGCATATATTATATATGTTAAGATCAAAAGTGTGATGGTCTCTAAATATCTCACTCAATTATTATATATCTTGCAGTTAAAAATGTTTTGACTTCCCTGGTGGCTCAGATGGTAAAGCGTCTGCCTACAATGCGGGAGACCCAGGTTCGATCCCTGGGTTGGGAAGATCCTTTGGAGAAGGAAATGGCAAACCACTCCAGTACTCTTGCCTGGAAAATCCCATGGACAGAGGAGCCTGGTAGGCTACAGTCCATGGGGTCACAAAAAGTAGGACACGACTGAGTGACTTCACTTCACTTAAAAATGTTTTGCAAAAGAGCAGGGAAAAGATATGAAATTCCATATGTAGAAGAATTTATGCCATTATATCAGGAGGAAAAAGAGTACTCCCTTAGACTTGAGGCATCTGATTCTAATTTTCCCACAGGAGCCCTGGGAAACTTTGACAGTGGGAACAAGTTGATTGATTCTCTAGCAGACATCACTTTCCTTTGTAAATTAAATGCTCAAGAGTTTAATAGGAATTTTGAAAAAGACCATATCCCATAAGGTAAATATATACAGAATAACTGTATAAAAAAGATCTTAATGACTTGAATAGCCATGATGGTATGGTCACTCACTAAGAGTCAGACATCCTGGAGTGTGAAGTCAAGTGGGCCTTAGGAGGCATCACTACAAACAAATCTAGTGGAAGTGAAGGAATTCCAACCTAGCTACTTAAAATCCTAAAGGATGATACTGTTAAAGTGCTACACTCAATATACCAGCAAATTTGGAATACTCGGCAGTGGCCACAAGACTGGGAAAGGTCAGACTTCATCCCAAACCCAAAGAAGGGCAATGCCAAAGAATGTTCAAACTATCATACAATTGCACTCATTTCACATGCTAGCAAGGTAATGGTCAAAATCCTTCAAGCTATGTCTCAACAGTACATGAACTGAGAACTTTCAGATGTACATGATGGATTAAAAAAGTCAGAGGTACTAGAGATCAAATTTCCAACATCTGTTGAATCAGAGGAAGCATGGAAATCCCAGAAAAACACCTATTTCTGCTTCATTGACTACACCAAAGCCTTTATGTGGATTGGAACAAACTGTGGAAAATTCTTGAAGAGATGGGAATTCAAGATCACCTTATCTGTCTCCTGAGAAACCCGTATGCTGTCAAGAAGCAACAGTTAGAACCAGACATGGAACAATGGACTAATTCAAAACTGGGAAAGAAGTACATCAAGGCTATATATTGTCACCCTGCTTATTTAACATATGCAGAGTACATCATGCAAAATGCTGGGCTGGATGAAACACAAGCTGGAATCAAGATTGCAGAGAAAAATATCAACAACATCAGATATGCAGATGATACCACCTTAATGGCAGAAAGTGAAGAGGAACTAAAGAGCTTCTTGATGAAAGTGAAAGAGCAGAGTGAAAAAGCTGGTTTTAAAACTCAACATTCAAAAAATTAAGATTATGGAAGCCAGTATCATCACTTCATGGTAAATAGATGGGGAAAAAGTGGAAACAGTGGTGAATTTATTTTCATGGGCTCCAAAATCACTGTGGATGATGACTGCAGCCATGAAATTAGAAGACACTTGCTGCTTGGGGGAAAAGTTATGACAAACCTGGACAGCATATCAAAAAACAGAGACATGACTCTGTCAACAAACGTCCATCTAGTCAAAGCTATGGTTTTTCCAGTAGTCATGTACAGACCTGAGAGTTGGACCATAAAGAAGGCTGAGCATCAAAGGTTTGATGATTTTGAATTTTTGTGCTAGAGAAGACTCTTGAGAGCCCCATGGACAGCATTAACTTGAATATTGGAAGGACTGATGCTGAAGTTAAAACTCCAATACTTTGGCCACCTGATGCAAAGAACTTACTCATTGGAAAAGACCCTGATGCTGGGAAATATTGAGGGCAGGAAGAGAAGGGGACAAAAGAGTATAAGATGGTTTTTATCTCTCTCTTAAGCAGCAGGAGGAAGCAAACTGTAAGTGTCAGATTTTTTTTCCCTTCTCTATACAAAATTAAAAGGAGGTTTGATTATACCTGGTTCCATGTGAACTTAACCTTGAGCTAACTGATGCATTTTTCTAAAGGGAAATGTTTTTCTTAAGCTATGTTAATAAACTATGTATTTACCCTAGACTCTGCCCTTCTTCAAATCGGTTCCACCTAAGACTCAGAACCAACTTGACAAACCAGTAGGTTTTACTCAACAAACCAGTAGGTTTTACTCATGCAAATGTTCTCTTAAGCTATGTTAATGAGACTATGTATTTGCTTGGAAATTCATATCAATCGTTTTATGGCCCGGGATGACTCACCTTGTGCCAATGTTATCTCAAAATGGATGTTGTAGGTGAGGGGCCTGGTGCCACTCTCTGAGTTTTGAGACATTTCCTTTCTCTAATTAGCAGCCTGCTAATAAGTATATAACTTCCTGCTAAAGACTAGCAGGGGCGGGCACTCAATCTGCCTCCTTCTGATGTCTATGTCAGAAGCTTTCTTTATGTTGTTTATACTTTAACAAAACTTTATTACACAAAAGTCATACCTACGACTAGTGGTTGTTTTTGCTTTGGCTCCTCTCTTCAAGCTTTCTGGATTTATTTCTCCCCTGATCTCCAGTAGCATATTGGGCACCTACTGACCTGGGGAGTTCACCTTTTAGTGTCCTGTCTCTTTGCCTTTTCATACTCTTCATGGGGTTCTCAAGGCAAGGATACTGAAGTGGTTTGCCATTGCCCTCTTCAGTCTCTTACAGTACCCAATGTGTAACCAGCTCTCAAACGAAATTTCTATGGGTAAACATTTTGAGGGAACAGATCACATTTATAACATGATACACTTATATAGGGTGATTCTACCTATGGGAAGAGGCAGCAAGGGAAAATGTTTCCTGGATCATAATATGAAAAATCCATATAATCTTTTATTATTAATGGTGATCTAATCTAAAATTTAAGGTCTTCTCTAACGGCTCAGTGATAAAAAAAATCCACCTGCCATGCAGGAGACTTGCAGGAGATGCAGGTTCAATTCCTGTGTTAGGAAGATACCCTGGAGAAGGAAATGGCACTCACTCCAGTTTTCTTGCCTGGGAAATCCCAGCGAAAGAGAGAAGCTTGGTGGGCTATAATCCATATGGCTGCAGAGTCTGACATGACTTAGCATCTAAAAAAAATAAGAATTGAAAATTTAGCACCAAGAATTTCATATCAAGAATTTTCACCTGATCTGAGGTGAGCCTCAGAGTGCTGTGGGATCATGAAACATATCCCAAATATTGGTCAAATTCCTGACAAAGAGTAGAAGATCTGAGAAATGCTGCCATCTCAGTCATCAGTGATTGTAGTCCTCCAACATAAGCTGGTGAACCCTGAGGAAATGCAGGAAGGCAAATACTTGCCATATAGCCATCAGACTGTGGCCACTCCTTATGGTGAGCTCTGAACTTAGGATATGAGAATTAGTATTACAGTCTGCAGACAGCTGAGACACATAGCAAAGGAATGATTTCAGTGAGTCCAGTCTCTTGCATCTTCTCACACACAGAAAACCTCAATATTTATTAACTTGAGATGCTGCCTCATGAGTTTGAGGTCCAAAAAAATTCCTGCGAAATAAAACACAAGTCTCAACTGTTAGGTTGTGAATATTTTTAAGTCTACAGTATAAAGTGGACACTTTCCAAAGACAAAAACAGAAGGCATATCTCAGTATTTGGAACACTGGCACTGATGGCAGACATTTCCAGAAGGATCCATGTGACAAGTAGTTAGAATTGTTGTCACCTCTTTTCCACAAGATTGTGGAATGGATACTGATAGTGGGGAATTGTTACAGGGAAGAGCCAATATTAACTCTGTGTTGGATCTGCTTCTCTGACTTTAACCTTTGCTTTTGTTATTGTGAGGTTACATAATGGTCTGCCTCAGAGAACCCTGGTTCTATGTCTGATTGTTTTAATAAAGTGCCTTTTTTTTCAGCTCACACAGAGAAAATCTGACCCTGTGCACATAGTTGCAGAATAGAAGAAATTAACACACCCCCTCTGTGAGGCTGGCCTTTCCAGAAGATATTTGTAAGATTAATGGCATTTTAAATTTACTTTGTCACCTCCTTCCCCTCTATGTTCTATAAAAGAACCTGGTATCTAGACCTTGATGAGCTGTTCATTTTGAGACATTACTCTGCTATCTTCTTGACCTGCTGGCTTTTTAAATAAAGTTGTATTCTTTGCCTCAACACCTTGTCTCTAATTCATTGGCCTGTTGTGTGGTGATCAGAGCAAGCTTGGACTCAGTAACAATAGGACTGAATGGCTGGCTTCCTCAGCTTTATGGGGTGCTGCCAAAGAGTCCCATTTCTCTCTTGCCCCAGTTAGAGGACTGAGTCATAAACTGTATAGCTGGGGACCCAGTGAGTGGCTTGAAGAATAGCAGACAGGGCTCAGAAAAGAAAGTATAAAAAAAAACTACTAGTAGTACTAGCTGTATCACAAACACCATCAGGAGGTCCACCTATGAGCCAGTAAGGGTGCCTTGTCTGCAGATCCTCCCAACTGGCCCACTGCTGTGAGCATTTCATCCAAACCCTACTCCATTCCCAATTTGTGTCAAGCTCCTGTGTATGCTCTCAACAGTGCAGGAGGAAACCTTTGCAGATGGCTAGTATTCCCTGGTGGCTCAGACGGTAAAACATCTGCCCACAGTGCTGGAGACCTGGGTTCGATCCCTGGGTCAGGAAAATCCCCTGGATAAGGAAATGGCAACCCAGTCCAGTATTCTTGCCTGGGAAATCCTATGGACAGAGAACCTGGTGGGCTACAGTCCATAGGGTCGCAAAGAGTCAGACACAACTGAGTGACTTCACTTTTAGTGAGCACACACAGAAAGCCAGCCTAAGTCTTTCAGCTTGGGGAAAATAACAAAATTGAGCATTCAGTACTGTCTTAGGGAGGACAACACACCCAATCTGGCTCTGAAGGATGGAGAGAGGGCATGTAAGCTTAAGAATTCTGCTAAAAGAGGGAATATTAGACCACCTGACCTGCCTCTTGAGTAATCTGTATGTAGGTCAGGAAGCAACAGTTAGAACTGGGGATGGAACAACAGACTGGTTACAAATAGGGAAAAGAGTATGTCAAGGCTGTATGTTGTCACCCTGCTTATTTAACTTATATGCAGAGTACATCATGAGAAAAGCTGGGCTGGATGAAGCACAAGCTGGAATCAAGACTGCCGAGAGAAATATCAATAACTTCAGATGTGCAGATGACATCACCCTTTTGGCAGAAAGCAAAGAAGAACTAAAGAGCCTCTTGATGAAAGTAAAAGAAGAGAGTGAAAAGTTGGCTTTTTAAAAAAAAATCTCAGTTTTATTTATTTATTTATTTACTTCACAATATTGTATTAGTTTTGCAATACATTGACATGAATCCGCCATGGTGTACATGTGTTCCACATCCTGAACCTACCTCCCACCTCCCTCCCCATCCTATCGTTCTGGGTCATCCCAGTGCACCAGCCACAAGCTTCCTATATCCTGCATCAAACCTGGACTGCCAATTCATTTCACATGTGATAATTTACATGTTTCAATGCTATTTTCCCATATCATCCTACCCTTGCCATCTCCCACAGAGTCCAAAAGATTGTTCTATACATCTGTGTCTCTTTTCCTGTCTCGCATACAGGGTTACTGTTACCATCTTTCTAAATTCCATATATATGCCTTAGTATACCGTATTGGTGTTTTTCTTTCTAGCTTACTTCACTCTGTATAATAGGCTCCAGTTTCACCCACCTCATTAGAACTGATTCAAATGTATTCTTTTTAATGGCTGAGTAATCTTCCATTGTGTATATGTACCACAGCTTTCTTATCCGTTCGTCTGCTGATGGACATCTAGGTTGCTTCCATGTCTTAGCTATTATAAACAGTGCTGCAATGAACATTGGGGTACACGTGTCACTTTCAGTTCTGGCTTCCTCAGTGTGTATGCCCAGCAGTGGGATTGCTGGGTCATATGGCAGTTCTCAGAGAAGGAAATGGCACCCCACTCCAGTATTCTTGCCTGGAAAATCCCATGGTGGAGGAGCCTGGTAGGCTGCAGTCCATGAGATCACTAAGAGTCGGACACGACTGAATGACTTCACTTTCACTTTTCACTTTCACGCATTGGAGAAGGAAATGGCAACCCACTCCAGTGTTCCTGCCTAGAGAATCCCAGAGATGGGGGAGCCTGGTGGGCTGCCGTCTATGGGGTCGCACAGAGTTGGACACGACTGAAGCGACTTAGCAGGAGCAGCAGCAGCATGGCAGTTCTATTTCCAGTTTTCTAAGGAATCTCCACACTGTTCTCCATAGTGGCTGTTTTGCCTATGTTTTTCTCTAGGAGTTTTATAGTTTCTGGTCTTACATTTAGATCTTTAATCCATTTTGAGTTTATTTTTGTGTATGGTGTTAGAAAGTGATCTAGTTTCATTCTTTTACAAGCAGTTGACCAGTTTTCCCAACACCACTTGTTAAAGAGATTGTCTTTTCTCCACTGTATATTCTTGCCTGCTTTGTCAAAGATAAGGTGTCCATAGGTGCATGGATTTATCTCTGGGCTTTCTATTTTTTTCATTGATCTATATTTCTGTCTTTCTGCCAGTACCACACTGTCTTGATGACTGTAGTTTTGTGGTATAGTCTGAAGTCAGGCAGGTTGATTCCTCCAGTTCCTTTCTTCTTTTACAAGATTGCTTTGGCTATTTGAGGTTTTTTGTATTTCCATACAAATTTTGAAATTATTTGTTCTAGTTCTGTGAAAAATACCGTTGCTAGCTCAATAGGATTGCATTAAATCTATAGATTGCTTAGGGTAGTATACTCATTTTCACGATATTGATTCTTCCAATTCATGAACATGGTGTATGTCTCCATCTATTTGTATCATCTTTGATTTCTTTCACCAGTGTTTTATAGTTTTCTATATATAGGTCTTTTGTTTCTTTAGGTAGATATATTCCTAACTATTCTATTCTTTTCATTGCAATGGTGAATGGAATTGTTTCCTTAATTTCTCTATTTTCTCATTGTTAGTGTATAGGAATGCAAGGGATTTCTGTGTGTTGATTTTATATTCTGCAACTTTACTATATTCATTGATTAGCTCTAGTAATTTTCTGGTGGAGTCGTTAGGGCTTCCTATGTAGAGGATCATGTCATCTGCCAACAGTGAGCGTTTTACTTCTTTTCCAGTCTGGATTCCTCGTACTTCTTTTTCTGCTCTGATTGCTGTGGCCAAAACTTCCAAAACTATGTTGAATAGTAGTGGTGAGAGTGGGACACCTTATCTTGTTCCTGACTTTAGGGGAAATGCTTTCAATTTTTCACCATTGAGGATAATGTTTGCTGTGAGTTTGTCATATATAGCTTTTATTATGGAGAAGGCAATGGCACCCCACTCCAGTACTCTTGCCTGGAAAATCCCATGGACAGAGGAGCCTGGTGGGCTGCAGTCCATGGGGTCGCTACGAGTCGGACACGACTGACAGACTTCCCTTTCACTTTTCACTTTCATGCATTGGAGAAGGAAATGGCAGCAGCAGCAGCAGCAGCTTTTATTATGTTGAGGTATGTTCCTTCTATTCCTGCTTTCTGGAGACTTTTTTTTTTTTTAATCATAAATGGATGTTGAATTTTGTCAAAGGCTTTCTCTGCATCTATTGAGATAATCATATGGTTTTTATCTTTCAATTTCTTAATGTAGAGTATTACATTGGTAGATTTGCAGATATTGAGGAATCCTTGCATCACTGGGATAAAGCCCACTTGGTCATGATGTATGATCTTTTTAATATGTTGTTAAGGATTTTTGCATCTATATTCATCAGTGATATTGGTCTGTAGTTTTTTTGTGTGTGTGTGGCATCTTTGTCAGGTTTGGTATTAGGGTGATGGTGGCTTCATAGAATGAGTTTGGAAGTTTACCTTCCTCTGCAATTTTCTGGAAGAGTTTGAGTAGGATAGATGTTGCTGCTGCTGCTGCTGCTAAGTCGCTTCAGTCGTGTCCGACTTTGTGCGACCCCATAGACGCCAGCCCACCAGGCTTCCCTGTCTCTGGGATTCTCCAGGCAAGAACACTGGAGTGGGTTGCCATTTCCTTCTCCAATGCATGAACGTGAAAAGTAAAAGTGAAGTCGCTCAGTGGTGTCCGATTCTTCACGACCCCATGGACTGCAGCCTACCAGGCTCCTCCACCCATGGGGTTTTCCAGGCAAGAGTACTGGAGTGGGTTGCCATTGAGGATAGGTGTTAGCAGTTCTCTAAATTCTTTGTAAAATTCAGATGTGAAGCTGTCTTGTCCTGGGCTTTTGTTTGTCAAAAGATTTCTGATTACAGTTTCAATTTCTGTGCTTGTGATGGGTCTGTTAAGATTTTCTGTTTCTTCCTGGTCCAGTTTTGGCAAGTTGTACTTTTCTAAGAATTTGTCCATTTCTTCCAAGTTGTCCATTTTATTGGCATATAGTTGTTGATAGTAGTCTCTTATGATCCTTTGTATTTTCTGTTGTGATCTCCTCATTTTCATTTCAAATTTTATTGATTTGATTTTTCTCCCTTTGTTTCTTGATGAGTCTGGCTAATGGTTTGTCAATTTTATTTATCTTCTCAAAAGAACCAGCTTTTGGCTTTGTTGATTTTGGCCATGGTCTCTTTTGTTTCTTTTGCATGTATTTCTGCCCTAATTTTTAAGTTTTCTTTCCTTCTACTAACCCTTGGGTTCTTCATTTCTTTCTGTTCTAGTTGCTTTAGGTGTAGAGTTAGGTTACTTATTTGACTTTTTTCTTGTTTCTTGAGGTAAGCCTGTATTGCTATGAACCTTCCCCTTAGCACTGCTTTTACAGGAGCCTGGTGGGCTGCAGTCCATGGGGTAGCTAAGAGTCAGACATGACTGAGCGACTTCACTTTCACTTTATAGGTTTTGGGTTGTTGTGTTTTCATTTGCATTCATTTCTATGCATATTTTAATTTCTTTTTTGATTTCTTCTGTGATTTGTTGGTTATTCAGCAGCTTGTTGTTCAGCCTCCATATGTTGGAATTTTTAGTAGTTTTTCTCCTGTAACTGTGATCTAATCTTACTGCATTGTGGTCAGAAAAGATGCTTGGAATGATTTCAATTTTTTTGAATTTACCAAGGCTATATTTATGGCCCAGGTTGTGAACTATCATGGAGAAGGTTCCATGAGCACTTAAGAAAAAGGTGAAATCCATTGTTTTGGGGTGAAATGTCCTATAGATATCAATTAGGTCTAACTGGTCTATTATATCATTTAAAGTTTGTGTTTCCTTGTTAATTTCTGTTTAGTTGATCTATCCATAGGTGTGAGTGTGGTATTAAAGTCTCTCACTATTATTGTGTTAATATTAATTTCCCCTTTCATACTTGTTAGTATTTGTCTTACATATTGCAGTGCTCCTATGTTGGGTGCATATATATTTATAATTGTTATATCTTCTTCTTGTATTGATCCTTTCATCATTATGTATTGTCCATCTTTATCTCTTTTCACAGCCTTTATTTAAAAGTCTATTTTATCTGATATGAGCATTGCTACTCCTGCTTTCTTTTGATCTATATTTGCGTGGAATATCTTTTTCCAGCCCTTCACTTTCAGTCTGTAGGTGTCCCTTGTTTCAAGGTGGGTCTCTTGTAGACAACATATATAGGGGTCTTGTTTTTGTATCCATTCAGCCAGTCTTTGTCTTTTGGTTAGGGGCATTCAACCCATTTACATTTAAGGTAATTATTGATAAGTATGATCCTGTTGCCATTTACTTTATTGTTTTGGGTTCAAGTTTATACACCCTCTTTCTGTTACCTATCTAGAGAAGATCCTTTAGCATTTGTTGGAGAGCTGGTTTGATTGTGCTGAATTCTCTCAGCTTTTGCTTGTCTGTAAAGCTTTTTATTTCTTCTTCATATTTGAATGAGATCATTACTGGGTACAATAATCTGGGCTGTAGGTTATTTTCTTTCATCACTTTAAGTATGTCCTGCCATTCCCTTCTGGCCTGAAGAATTTCTATGGAAAGATCAGCTCTTATCCTTATGGGGATCCCCCTGTGTGTTATTTGTTGCTTTTCCCTTGCTGCTTTTAATATTTGTTCTTTGTATTTATCTTTGTTAATTTGATTAATATGTGTCTTGGGATGTTTCACCTTGGGTTTATCCTGTTTGGGACCCTCTGGGTTTCTTGGACATGGATGATTATTTCCTTTTCCACTTTAGGGAAGTTTTCAACTATTATCTCCTCAAGTATTTTCTCATGGTCTTCTTTTTGTGGAACTCCTATGATTTGAATACTGGGGCATTTAACATTGTCCCAGAGGTCTCTGAGGTTGTCCTCATTTCTTCTAGTTCTTTTTTCCTCTCTGCTTCATTTATTTCCACCATTCTATCTTCCACCTCACTTATCCTATCTTCTGCCTCCATTATTCTACTATTTGTTCCCTGCAGAGTGTTTTTGATCTCATTTATTGCATTATTCATTATATAGTAACTATTTTTTATTTCTTCTATGTCCTTGTTAAACCTTTCTTGCATCTTCTCGATTTTTGTCTCCAGGCTATTTATCTGTAACTCCAATTTGCTTTCAAGGTTTTGGATCATTTTCACTATCATTATTTGGAATTCTTTATCAGGTAGATTCCCTATCTCTTCCTTTTTTGTTTGGTTTGATGGGCATTTATCTTGTTCCTTTACCTGCTGAGTATTTCTCTGCCTTTTCATCTTGATTATATTATTGTGTTTGGGGTGGACTTTCTGTTCTGGCAGTTTGTGGTTCCTCTTTATTGTGGAGGTTCCTCACTGTGGATGGGGTTGGACAGGTGGCTTGTCAAGGTGTCCTGGTTAGGGAAGCTTGTGTCAGTGTTCTGGTGGGTGGAGCTGGATTTCTTCTCTCCGGAGTGCAATGAAGTGTCCAGTAATGAGTTTTGAGATGTCAATGGGTTTGGTGTGACTTTGGGCAGCCTGTATATTGAAGTTCAGGGGTACGTTCCTGTGTTGCTGGAGAATTTGCATGGTATGGTTTGCTCTGGAACTTGTTGGCCCTTGGGTGGTGCTTGGTTTCAGCATAGGTATGGAGGCATTTGATGAGCTCCTATTGATTAATGTTTCCTGGATTCAGGAATTCTCAGGTGTTCTCAGGATTTGGACTTAAGCCTCCTGCCTTTGATTTTCAGTCTTATTCACAGTAGCCTCAAGACTTCTCCATCTATACAGCACCAATGATAAAACATCTAGGTTAAAGACGAAAAGTTTCTCCACAGTGAGGGACACCCAGAGAGGTTCACAGAGTTACATGGAGAAGTGAAAAGGGAGGAGGGAGATGGGGGTGACCAGGAGGAGAAGAGGGGGAATCAAAAGAGGTGAGAGCAAGCTAGCCAGTAATCAATTCCCTATGTCTTCTCCACAGTCTGGAACCCTCAGAGAGGTTCATGGAGTTGCATAGAGAAGAGAAGACGGAGAGAGGAGATAGAGGTGACTGGGAGGAGAAGAGGGGGAATCAAAAGGGGACAGAGCAAGCTAGCCAGTAATCACTTCCCTATGTGTTCTCCACAGTCTGGGTCACCCAGAGATGTTCACAGAGTTACACAGAGAAGAGAAGAGAGAGGAAAGAGAGAGAGTAGTCAGGAGGATAAAAGGGAGACTCAAAAGGAGAGAGACAGATCCAGCCAGTAATCAGTTCCCTAAGTGTTCTCCACAGCCCAGAACACACAAAGAGATTCACCAATTTGGGTAGAGAAGAAAAGGGGGAGGAGGGAGATAGAGGTGACCTGGTGGAGAAAAACGAGAGTCAAAAGGGGGAGAGAGCAATCAGCCCAGTGATCTTGCTCCCAAGTAAAGATGGGTATTGAAGATTGGGTTCTTAAAGGTACAAAGTTGATAACAAATACCAAAAAGCAAAGATTAAAAATCTAGAGTAGAGGTGAGATTCTTAAAAATACAATATTAAAAAAAAGTCACAAAATTATTATATATATATATATTTATATATATATGAAGTTTGCTTTAAATATAGGGGTTTTTCCCTCCCAAGGTAATAATAGGTTATAAAAATGAAAATTAAAGGAGTAATAGGGGACTTAAAAATAAAAAAAATTTTAATTTAAAAAATGAGAATAGTAAAAATATATCTAGGACTTTCTCTGGAGCTGTTGCAGACAGTGTGGGGTCAATTCATTTTCAGATAGTTTCTTGGTCCAGCTTGTACTTCTCAAGGTCTATAGGCGCCTTCCTATGTAGTCGGTGCTAACTACAGGGTTTTAATCTATTGCACCTGTCACTTCCAAAGCTGTTCCCTCTGTTTATTTTAGCTTCTTCTGTTTACTGGTCTCTTCAGTGTCTAATTTCCGCCCTGACACAATGGGATGGTGGTGGTCACTTTTTTTAAGCTCACTTGTTCAGTCGTGCTATGGGGAGGGAGGAACATTGCAAACAAATATCACTGGTATGTGCTCACAGTGATTCAGCCACACTGGATTTGCCCCCGCTCATGGCGTGTGTGCTTTCCCCGTCTACACTGCTCAGGCTGTAGGTTGCTCTGCTGGGAACTGTCTGATGCTGGCCCTGGGTTGTGTGCACACCCCAGGTCTAAGCCGCTCAGGTTCAGGTTCTTGGGTACTCCACAAAGGTGCAGACTTGGTTGGGCCTGCGTTTTGTGCACGTCCCAGGTCCAGCTCAGGTGACCAGGTGCTTGGCGAGCACAGTCGCCCCCAGTTGAAGGCTGCGACTTATCGCTTCCCCCGTCCCAGCTGCCTGGTTTTCTGTGTGTACAACGGGTGCACTTTCTCAGGTGTGCCATGTGTCTTTTCTGGGGAGCTGATCTCTGGCTGCGACCCTCCCGGCAGATGTCAACTGTCCTGAATTCCAAGAAGTCTTGGTTAGCAACGAAATCTGTTTCAGTTTGGTATAGGATGCTTCTCTGGGGCCGCGATTGCCCTCTTCTGGCTGCCCTCCCCTGCCTGTCTTCAGTGGGGGATGGCCGGTCCACAGCCGGCTAGCTCTGTTCAGTCCTCTGTTCTATGAGTGGGCCTGGCAGTGTCTTAGGTTAGGGCTTTTCACGGGATAGCTATCCCACAGTCTGGGTTGCTAGCTCAAGCTAGTTCCCCCAGATTGCCCTCAGGGCATTCAGGCCGAGTCCTTACCTAAACAATGCAGCCCGCACCTCCCTGTCCAGCCCCCACTTGCTAGTGGGGGATGCGAGCGTCTGTGCTGCTGCTCCACTGGGAGTTGCTGTTAGGCACGTAATATGTGGGTTTTAATTATTTATTTATTTTTCCTCCTGGTTATTTTGCCCTCTGAGATTCCAAGGCTCAACAAAGACCCGCGCGGGAGAGAGTGTTCCCTGGTGTTTGGAAACTTCTCTCTTGTTTAAGACTCCCTTCCCAGGATGGATCTCCATCTCTACCTTTTTTGTCTCTCTTTTTATCTTTTGTCCTACCTCCTTTCAAAGACGATGGGCTGCCTTTCTGGGTGCCTGATGTCCTCTGCCAGCATTCAGAAGTTGTTTTGTGGAATTTGCGCGGCATTCAAATGTTCTTTTGATGAATTTGTGGGGGAGAAAGTGGTCTCCCCGTCCTATTCCTCTGCCATCTTAGCACCACCCCCCAAAATTTGGCTTTCTAAAGCTCAACATTGAGAAAACTAATATTATGGCATCTGGTCCCATCAGTTCATGGCAAATAGATGGGAAAACAGTGGAAACAGTGACAGACTTTATTTTTTGGGCTCTAAAATCACTGCAGATGGTGACTGCAGCCATGAAATTAAAAGATGTTTGCTCGTTGGAAGAAAAGTTATGACCAACCTAGACAGCATATTAAAAAGCAAAGACAGTACTTTGCCTACAAAGGTCCATGTTGTCAAAGCTAAGGTTTTTCCAGTAGTCATGTGTGGATGTGAGACTTGGAGTGTAAAGAAAACTGAGCACTGAAGAATTGGTGCTTTTGAACTGTGGTGTTGGAGAAGACTCTTGAGAGTCCCTTGGACTGCAAGGAGATCCAACCAGCCCATCCTAAAGGAGATCAGTCCTGGGTGTTCATTGGAAGGACTGATGCTGAAGCTGAAACTCCAATACTTTGGCCACCTCATGGGAAGATATGACTCATTGAAAAAGACCCTGATGCTGGGAAAGATTGAAGGCAGGAGGAAAAGGGGATGACAGAGGATGAGATGGTTGGATGGCATCACTGACTCGATGGACATGGGTTTGGGTGGACTCTGGGAGTTGGTGGTGAACAGGGAGGCCTGGCGTGTTGTGGTTCATGGGGTTGCAAAGAGTCGGACATGACTGGGTGACTGAACTAAACTGAACTGATATAGGGTCATCATTACCATCTTTCTAAATTCCATATATATACATTAATATACTGTATTGGCTTTTTTTTTTTTTTCTGACTTACTTCAGTCTGTATAATAGGTTCCAGTTTCATCCACCTCATTAGAACTGATTCAAATGCGTTATTTCTAACAGCTGAGTAATATTCCATTGTGTATATGTGCCACAGCTTTCTTATCCATTCATCTGCCAAAGGACATTTAGGTTGCTTCTGAGAGGGTAACAGGCAGGAAGGCCAGGGGTCTCCAAATAGAGGAAATAGCCTGCAAGTGTCAGACATTTTTATCTCTCTTAAGCGGCAGGAGGAAACAAACTAGCAATATTTTTTCCTTCTCTATACAAATTTAAAGGGAGGTTTCTCTTAAAATACTGTGTTGCCATAATGACACCCGGTTTCGCCTGAAGTTAGCTATTCTCGAGTCTAGAGATAACCAATGCCTTTTTCTTATGGAAATGTTTGTCTTAAGCTATGCTAATGTACTATGCCTTTACCCCAAACTCTGTCTCCAAGTCGGTTCCGCCTCTTGGCCCAGAACCTACTTGACAAACCAGTATGGATATTGTTCCCCTAATCTATGTAAATGAAACTATTTGTATGGTGGTCTGCCCTTCTTCAAGATTCAAGTTAATCATTTTATGGCCCAGGATAAACCATTTATCCCAAAATGCATCTTATGGGTGAGGGGCCTGGTGCCATTCTGAATTTTAAGACATTCCTTTCTTTCATTAACAGACTGCTAGTGACTATATAACATCCAGCTAAAGACTAGCAGGGGGGTACTCTTTCTGCCCCCTTCTGATGCCTATGTCAGAAGCTTTCTCTATCTTCTTTATACTTTAATAAAACTTTATTACACAAAAGCTCCGAGCGATCAAGCCTCGTCTCTGGCCCCGGATTGAATTCTTCTCCTCCGGGGGCCAAGAATCCTGGTGTATTCGCGTGATTCAACAACAACCTTTCACTTCCATGTCCTAGCTATTGTAAACAGCGCTGTGATGAACACTGGGGTACACATGTCTCTTTCAATCCTGGTTTCCTCAGTGTGCCCTTTTGATCTTTTCTAGCAAAAGATATACAGTTGCACCTTTGACTTTTTCTCTATGCCATGCTTTTGAAAGCAATCTCTTAATTTTATCAGCTTTTGCCACCTGGATAGGCTGAGAATCTCCCAAATCATCCACTCCTGTTTCCTTTTTGGTTGACAGTTCTCTCAATACATCTCTTTTCTCACAAGCAGCAATAAAAAACCTGGCTGCATCTTAAACATTGCTTAAAAATCTGCTTAGCTGTACATCCAAGATTATTGCTTATGAGTTTTGCTTTCCACCTAACTGCTGAACTCAATTTTGCTAAAGTTCTGCCAATAAATAATAAGGATCCCCCATCCATTAGTTTCAATAACATGTTTGTCACTTCCTTCTCAACCTCACCTATAGTACACTCCAAATACAGATTTCTACCACTGGTCACTGCAACTGAGGCTTTTTTGGGTCATGCTTCTCAACATTCTCCCATTTTCTTGCTGTCCAATTCTGAAGCCACTATCACCTTTTTAGGTATTAATTACAACAGCATGCCACTTCCAGGCAACAAAACCAGTAGTAGTTCTCTATTGATGTATAACACATTACCACCAACTTACAGGCTCAAAACAATACTATTTATTATCTTTTACATAGTTAAATCTGTAAATCATTAAATTGGAGCATCGTTCTGAAGGTTAGAAGTCTGGCAAAGCATGTCTGGTTTTTCTGCTCAGTCTCACCAGCTTGAAATCAAAGTGTTGACTGGGCCGAGTCTTCATCTGAGGCTCTGGGAAAGAACATACTTACAAGTTCCTCCAGCTTGTTGGTGCAACACACTTTGAAGATCTGAGTCCCTGTTTCCTTGCTGGCTATCAGCATTTAGAGGCTGCCCACCTTCCTTGCCATGTGGCCCCCTTCTCCTTCAAAATCAGCAATGGAGCATTTCTTGTGCATTGAATTTCCTTGCCTTTAAGTCCTTTTGGCCAGTAAGAGCCTTATCCCTTGATAAGTAAGGGATCCCCTGACTAAGGGTCCACCTAGGATAATAGCCCTTTCTTAATGTCAACTAAGTCATTAAGTTAGGTCTTGGTTACAGTTGCATCTCTTCCCAGCAGCACATAGGTTTACATATGATTGAATAGCTGGGAGAAGCTGTGTGTATACACTACAGATAGCAATCTTGGGGCATCTCAGAATTCTGTCTTCTGCAGGGGCTCTGTGAAGCCTGGTTTGATGGTGTATTCTCCCAGAGAAACTTTTCACTTGTTGCTCTGGTGGTTACCAGGGATATGATATTCTGAAGACCACTTTTATGTTCATTTCTTGTCTTAGAGGTCCTCAGACTACATAAGTATAATAATTTGAAGCTTAAACATGCATAAAGACAGGGAAATGATTAGAAGTTCTCAGGGGAGTGTTTAGTCTAAGATAACAAAATTTCTTGTCTTTTTATGCTTTGAAGATGTATTTTCTCATTTCCCGCACCCACCCCCCCTCCAACCCCCTTCCCCGAGGTTTCAGCCATTCTAAGTTTCTAACTCCATATAGAGGTTCTAAGTCCCAACTCTTCATCTAGCTAATGCCCAAAGTTTTGCCTCTTATTTCTTCATGATTGTTAAAACCCAGTCTCCTAGGTTACCAACATGAGCAATCATCTCCACCCACCTGGCCCTGGTAGCCATAGAATTAGCTCACTACCTACTTGTCAATTTAATTTTCAGTCACCATTTGCTTTTTTTCCTGAAGATTTTCTCTACTTTTTGGTTTATATTCAACACTGCTTTAAAAATATGTTTTACTGTATGTATGTGTATATGTCAAGTTGCTTCAGTTGTGTCCAGCTTTTTGCGACCTCATGGACTGTAGCTCCCAGGCTCCTCTGTCCATGGAATTCTCCAGGCAAGAATATTGGAGTGGGTTGCCATGCCCTTCTCCAGGGGAATCTTCCCAAACTAGGGATCAAACTCGTGTCTCCTGCAGCTCCTGCATTGTAGGTGTATTCTTTACCACTGATTCACTGGGAAAACCCCATTTTTCTGTATATCACCTACTATTTCTTTTTGTTTATGGTGGGAGGGAGGTATATCTCATCTGCTACATTACTGTAAGTGTAAAATCTTGTTCTTTTAAACTTGTGGTTTGAAAACATTGTCATTTCTCACTGTTCTAAGCCAATAAACCCATTATTCTCACTCCCTGTCCTCATGCCCTACTTCAATCCACCTCCACACAGCTGTATAAGTCATCTTTGGAAAATATAAATCAAATTGTGCAACTTATGGGCTTAAAAATGTTCATCAATGCTCCAACTTTTGTGACAGATATAACTCAGACCCTGTTCTTGTCTGCCGGGCAGCCCTTCCTGCCACATCTCCACCTGACCTGTGCCTGAATGTGATCTCATTCTTCCCTGGGAACTCTGTGGTTGCCTTTACTGGACACTTTCCCTTGGCTGTTTGTGAGAGAATCTCTTTTTGTTCTTCAGTAGTCTTCCCAGGTGGTCTCCTGATCACCCACTCAGTCAAGCTCCAGTGTTTGTTTCCCACTATGCTCCCACCATGGTCTGTGGCCACTCATTTCCCTTAGCAGAGTGGATGCTGCCTGTGGCTGGGTACCATCTACACATGCTTCTCCACCTTCAGTGTGAAGCTCAGCCCCTAGCTCAGACCACAGACTTACACCTGGTTGTTGAATAGTCAGGCCCAGGACTGCCTATGTGATGGGCATGGGAAATTCAGAGCCTGCAGGGAGTCAGTAGATGAGCTTTAAACATGCAACTCAACCCCACTCTTGTGATAGGTAAGGTAGAAACTTATTATATCAAGGAATTCAAGGATATCTGATTGCCATATAAATATATTTTTGAATGAAATCATCTTTGTAAGCCTAATTTGCTTAATATTAAGCTTTAAAGACTAGCTTGATTATCAGTGAGACATTAAAAGAAAACAGGATTACCAGCAGGACAGTGCCCAGTGAACACGGTTCCATGGAGGCCTACTCCCTGGAGGAGAGGTGCTGAGCAGCTGGAGTGGTCCTAGAGCAACCACTGACTTGCCAACATGTGACAGACAGACAGAAAGAAAGAATTTGCTTAATTCACTATGAGTATGGAAGGGTATTTTCTTCTCATACAGAAATATTTTGAAATAGTCCAAAGAATCTTGAAATAACATCAACAGAGAGCATACTGATTGCCCATGTGCAACCAAAAAGCTATAATCTAGTATGACATATAGATAAGAAAATAAACAATCAGAATAATGGGTGGCTGACTTCTGTCTTCAAAGGATAGTCACTAGAAGGGCCTGACTGGCCTTCTCCATGTTGGATCTTAAATTCCCATGGAATCAAAGTTTTCCACTAGTGATCAGGACCCCAAACACTAGGTACTGTTTAGATGTTAGGCCCTATCCTAGGTCTTTTACATATTTCATTTCATGGGCCAGAGTTGGGGTCTCTCATACCACATACTAGAGCTCTCTCCACCAACAAGTCAAATCCAGGAAAGAAGACACCAACAGAAACATTGCTCATTACCTCCAACCACAACTTTCTGTATCATTCTTGCTTTCTCCTCCAATCTCATCATTCTGGGCAGAAGTCCTTGTTGAAAACATGTCCTGTGAAGACCCAGAATTGTCTTTTGACCCATTTTGGACCCAGCGTGTGCCCAATAGAGTTCTTTAAAAGCAAGGGTCTTTGAAGATACTAAAAGTAGGCACTGGTTAAAACTCTTATTTATGAGTTTTATGAGCTCATTTATGAGCAAGTTTATATCAGGAAAATAGTATCTATTTTATTAAGTGAATAGCACTCCTAGTTCAGTTCAATTCAGTTCAGTCACTCAGTCTTGTCTGACTCTGCGCGACTCCATGAATTGCAGCATGCCAGGCCTCCCTGTCCATCACCAACTCCTGGAGTTCACTCAGACTCATGTCCATCGAGTCAGTGATGCCATCCAGCCATCTCATCCTCTGTCGTCCCCTTCTCCTCCTGCCCCCAATCCCTCCCAGCATCAGAGTCTTTTCCAATGAGTCAACTCTTCACATGAGGTGGCCAAAGTACTGGAGTTTCAGCTTTAGCATCATTCCTTCCAAAGAAATCCCAGGGCTGATCTTCAGAATGGACTGGATGGATCTCCTTGCAGTCCAAGGGACTCTCAAGAGTCTTCTCCAACACCACAGTTCAAAAGCATCAATTCTTCTGTGCTCAGCTTTCTTCACAGTCCAGCTCTCACATCCATACATGACCACTGGAAAAACCATAACCTTGACTAGCACCCCTAAGGAAAATGTAATTCTCTATGATTTTTACAAGTGAAGATGCGGATTCTGAGCATGAATTCTATGCAAAGCTCTCCTGTCCCCTTCCCTCCTTTTCTTCTTTCTCTCATCCCTTCCTGCCTTTACCAAATATTTATTAAGTACCTAATATATGTCAGTGACATAGGAAATGGTTTTTATTCTCAAAATAGTTATAATCTAGTATAAAATGTAGACAAGAAAATAGTCAATCAGAATAATGAGGTGGCTGGCTTCTGCCTTCAAAGGATAGTCACAAGAAGGGCCTGACCTGCCTTCTCTGTGTTGGATCTTAAATTCCAATGGAATCAAAGTCACTAATAACTGAACAACCTGATGGATACCAGGTACATCTCTATCAACCAGAGCACAGACATAGCTCTGTGAGCTGTTAATCATTTGCAGGCAACATGTTTGTCTACTGAGAGAGTCCAAGAGCTACAATAGAACAACTTACTAGAAATAAAAATGACCTTCAATGAAGTATTTGTTATTGTTAGGTATTGTAGTATTGTTAGGTACAGTTAAATTTGGCTGATAATAACAGAAAATCCCCCAAATAGTGGCTTAAACAAGTTAGAGGAAACTAATTGAAGAAAACCATAAACTTGACCAATGAACACAAACAAGATTTGAGAAAATTTATGTTCCTTAAGAGTAATATTTCTCTAATTGAAAACAGTTATGACAAGGTTGAGAAACTATTTTATGAGGACAAAACTACAAAAACCAAAATGCTGTTACTGCAATAGTATAGACAGAGAAACCATTATGATGAATAGAAAGTTTAGAAACATGAGCATGTTATATATATATAAACTTATAAATGTATTTTTTATATACACACATATACTTAGTTTATGATAAAGTTGGCATTTCAACTTGACTATAGATTGTTTCAGAAAAGATAGCACTGGAAAGTTTGCTAACCATTGGCATAAATCAAGATGAAGCCATACATCACATCATATCGCAAAATTAATTCTAGGTGGAATTAAGATTTATGTGTAAAGAAAATATATAAACTTATCGAGAGGTTATGTAGTTGAATATTTTATGCAAACTGTGCCAGGGTAAGTTTTACTAGCACATCACCAAAGGCATAAAGAATATGGTAAGATTTAAGTATATAAAAATTAAAATAAAATTTTATGCTTCCAAAAAACCACAAATAAAACTCAAAGGCAGGTACACACTGAAAATAACAGTGTACTTCAAGGCAATAGTATTTTTTTATGTTAAAAAATCCATATTGATCAGTGAGCAGAGCATACACCAATGAAATGAAAACAGCAGACATATCAAAATAGCAAACAATCACCTTGCAGCTTCTGGAGAATGTCTTTCTTTCTTCAATGGAAGAAAATATTTGAAACAATAAAATATTTTGCCTCTTAAAAAGATAAAGATATAAAGAATATTTTCAAACACAACTGTGAGAGTGTAAATTGATAATAATCTTTTCTTTTAAGCAGCTTGGAATTATATAACAAAAAATTCATATAATTCATATAATTACTCTTGGACTCAATAATCCTTGATTCAGGCTCTATCTTAAAGAAATAATCAAAGATATAATCAAATATTTATGTACGTTGATTTTCGATGCAGCATCATTTATAATAGAAAAAAAATGGAAATGGTGAAACAGTCCCACAATAGAGAAATGGGTATATTAATTCTACTACATCTGATGCCATAAAAAGCAATATTGCATAGGAACCTGGAATGTTAGGCCCATAAATCAAGGCAAATTGGAAGTGGTCAACTAGGAGATGGCATGAGTGTTGACATTTTAGGAACCAGTGAACTAAAATGGACTGAAATGGGTGAATTTAACTCAGATGACCATTATATCTACTACTGTGGGCAAGAATCCCTTAGAAAAAATGGAGTAGCCATCATAGTCAACAAAAGAGCCAGAAATGCAGTATTTGGATACAATCTCAAAAATGACAGAATGATTTCTGTTCATATCCAAGGCAAACCATTCAATATCACAGTAATACAAGTCTATGCCCCAACAGGTAATGTTGTAGCCAAAGATGGCTACAACATAATGAAGTAGCCAAAGATGAATGGTTCTATGAAGACCTACAAGACCTTCTAGAACTAATACCCATAAAAGATGTCCTTTTCATTATAGGGGACTGGAATGCAAAAGTAGGAAGTCAAGAAATACCTGGAGTAACAGGCAAATATGGCATTGGAGACAGAATGAAGCAGGGCAAAGGCTAACAGAGTTCTGCCAAGACAATGCACTGGTCATAGCAAACACCCTCTTCCAACAACACAAGAGAAAAATCTACACATGGGCATCACAGATGGTCAACACTGAAATCAGATTGATTATATTCTTTGCAGCCAAAGGTGGAGAAGCTCTATACAGTGAGCAAAAACAAGCCTGGGAGCTGACTGTGGCTCAGATCATGAATCCCTTGTTACCAAATTCATATTTAAATTGAAGAAAGTATGGAAAACCACTAGACCATTCAGATATTACCTAAATCAAATCCCTTATGATTATACAGTGGAAGTGAGAAATAGATTTAAGGGACTAGATCTGATAGACGAACGCCTGAAGAACTATGGATGTAGGTTCCTGACATTGTACAGGAAATAAGGATCAAGACCATTTCCAAGAAAAAGAAATGCAAAAAAGCAAAATGGTTGTCTGAGGAGACCTTACAAATAGCTGTGAAAAGAGAAGTGAAAGCAAAGGAGAAAAGGAAAGATATATCCATTTGAATGCAGAGTTTCAAAGAATAGCAAGGAGAGATAAGAAAGCCCTCTTCAGTGATCAATGCAAAGAAATAGAGGAAAACAACAGAATGGGAAATATTAGAGATCTCTTCAAGAAAGATGGGCTCTATAAAGGACAGAAATGGTATGGACCTAACAAAAGCAGAAGATATTAAGAAGAAGTGGCAAGAATACACAGAAGAACTGTACAAAAAGATCTTCATGACCCAGATAATCATGATATTGTGATCACTCACTTAGAGCCAGACATCCTGGAATGTGAAGTCAAGTGGGCCTTAGGAAGCATTACTACGAACAAAGCTAGTAGAGGTGATGGAATTCCAGTTGAGCTATTTCAAATCTTTAAGGATGATGTTGTGAAAGTGCTGCACTCAGTATGCCAGCAAATTTAGAAAATGCAGCAGTGGCCATAGGACTGGAAAAGGTCAGTTTTTATTCCAATCCGAAAGAAAGGCAATGTCAAAGAATGCTCAAACTCCTGCACACTTGCACTCATCTCACATGCTAGTAAAGTAATACTTAAAATTCTCCAAGCCAGGCTTCAGCAATACATGAACCGTGAACTTCCAGATGTTCAAGCTGGTTTTAGAAAAGGCAGAGGAACCAGAGATCAAATTGCCAATATTTGATGGATCACCAAAAAGGCAAGAGAGTTCCAGAAAAACATCTATTTCTGCTTTATTGACTATACCAAAGCCTTTGACTGTGTGGATCACAATAAACTGTGGAAAATTCTGAAAGAGATAAGAATACCAGACCACCTAACCTGTGTCTTGAGAAACCTGTATACAGGTCAGGAAGCAACAGTTAGAACTGGACTTAGAACAACAGATTGGTTCTAAATAGGAAAAGGAGTACGTCAAGGCTGTATATTGTCACCCTGCTTATTTAACCTCTATGCAGAGTACATCATGAGAAATGCTGGGCTGGGTGAAGCACAAGCTGGAATCAAGATTGCCAGGAGAAATATCAATAACCTCAGATATGCAGATGACACCACCCTTATAACAGAAAATGAAGAAGAACTAAAGAGCCTCTTGATGAAAGTGAAAGAGGAGAGTGAAAATGTTGGCTTAAAGGTGAACATTCAGAAAACTAAAATCATGGCATCTGGTCCCATCCTTCCTGGGAAACAGATGGGGAAACAGTGGAAATAGTGGCTGATTTAATTATTTTGGGGCTCTAAAATCACTGCAGATGGTGACTGAAGCCATGAAATTAAAAAAACAGCTGCTCCTTGGAAGAGAAGTATCACCAACCTAGACAGCATATTGAAAAGCAGAGACATTACTTTGCCGACAAAGTTTCGTCTAGTCAAGGCTTTGGTTTTTCCAGTAGTCATGTGTGGATGTGAGAGTTGGACTACAAGGAAAGCTGAGTGCAGAAGAATTGATGCTTTTGAGCTGTGGTATTGAATAAGACTCTTGAGAGTTCCTTGGACTGCAAGGAGATCTAACCAGTCCATCCTAAAGAAGATCAGTCCTGAATATTTATTGAAAGGACTGATGTCGAAGTTGAAACTCCAATACTTTGGCCACCTGATGCGAAGAACTGACTCATGTGAAAAGACCCTGATGCTGGAAAAGATTGAAGGCGGGAGTAGAAGTGTACGACAGAGATGGTTGGTTGGCATTACCGACTCGATGGACATGAGTTTGAGTAAACTCCAGGAGTTGGTGATGGACAGGGAATCCTGTCGTGCTGCATCCATAGGGTTACAAAGAGTTGGACATCACTGAGCAACTGTACTGAACTAAACTGACATTTAGATGGTGATGAATTATGCAGCCATTGTAATCAAGTTTTTCAGGACTATTTAATGACATAGAAAGTGACCATGCTAATAAGTTAATTGGAAAACATAGAATTGTATGACAGCGAATGCTCAGATCAGACGGCTTGCACAGGCAGTTGATAATACCTGTGCTCAGGTGGCCATGTCCACACATGACATCGCCTATGCAGGCTGCTACGCTGTGTCCTCAATCCTAGCCTCCCACTGGCCTCTCAACCCACCTTGTTTTCTAGGAACATCACTTCACATTGAAATCGTTTCCAGTGCCCTCTAAAGGCACCACTTAGGGGTTGAATGAGGGACACTTCACTTTTCACTTTGGGTGTAAGACAGTGAGCTAATTGGACATTAATAGGGGCCTGGGTCTTCCACTTAGTGTTGCATATGAGAATTTCCCCTTTGCTCTCCCAGCAAAGCCAGGTAGCTTTGTTCTTGAGAAGAAGGGTCATTGTCCAGGTGGCAGAGTTGTTGTTGTTTAGTAGCTTAAGACATATCCAACTCTTTAGTGACCCCATGGACTCTAGGTTCCTCTGTCCGTGGGATCTCCCAGGCAAGAATATTGGAATGGGTTCCTTTTCCAGGGGATCTTTCCAACCCAGGGATTGAACCTGCATCTTCTGTTTCTCCTGAATTGGCAGACAGATTGTTTACCATTGATCTACCTGGAAAGCACTGGGCAGAGGGAAGGGGAGAGGGTTACTATATGCAAAGGGTAAGTTCTGGGAAGGGTTTCTCATCTCCTTCCTTTCTACCTTCCCCTCCTCATTCCCAAGAAAAAGAAATGCAAAAAAGCAAAATGGTTGTCTGAGGAGGCCTTACAAATAGCTGTGAAAAGAAGGGAAGTGAAAAGCAAAGGAGAAAAGGAAAGATATAAGCATCTGAATGCAGAGTTCCAAAGAATAGCAAGAAGAGATAAGAAAGCCTTCCTCAGTGATCAGTGCAAAGAAATAGAGGAAAACAACAGAATGGGAAAGACTAGAGATCTCTTCAAGAAAATTAGAGATACCAAGGGAATATTTCATGCAAAGATGGGCTCAATAAAGGACAGAAATGATATGGACCTAACAGAAGCAGAAGATATTAAGAAGAGGTGGCAAGAATACACAGAAGAACTGTACAAAAAAGATCTTCACAACCCAGATAATCATGATGGTGTGATCACTCACCTACAGCCAGACATCGTGGAATGTGAAGTCAAGTGGGCCTTAGAAAGCATCACCTAGTGGAGGTGATGGAATTCCAGTTGAACTATTTCAAATCCTGAAAGATGATGCTGTGAAAGTGCTGCACTCAATATGCCAGCAAATTTGGAAAACTCAGCAGTGGCCACAGGACTGAGAAAGGTCAGTTTTCATTCTAATCCCAAAGAAAGGCAATGCCAAAGAATGCTCAAACTCCTGCACAATTGCACTCATCTTACACATTAGTAAGGTAATGCTCAAAATTCTCCAAGCCAGGCTTCAGCAATATGTGAACCGTGAACTTCCAGATGTTCAAGCTGGTTTTAGAAAAGGCAGAAGAACTAGAGATCAAATTGCAATATCCAATGGGTTATCGAAAAAGCAAGAGAGTTCCAAAAAAAACCCCACATCTATTTCTGCTTTACTGAATATGACAAAGCCTTTGACTGTGTGGATCACAATAAACTGGAAAATTCTGAAAGTGGTGGGAATACCAGACCACCTGACCTGCCTTCTTGAGAAACCTATATGCAGGTCAGGAAGCAACAGTTAGAACTGGACATGGAACAACAGACTGGTTCCAAATAGGAAAAGGAGTACGTTAAGGCTGTATGTTGTCACCTTGCTTATTTAACTTATATGCAGAGTACATCATGAGAAACGCTGGGCTGGAGGAAGCACAAGCTGGAATCAAGATTGCCAGGAGAAATATCAATAAGCTCAGATATGCAGATGACAGCACCCTTATGGCAGAAAGTGAAGAGGAGCTAAAAAGCCGCTTGATGAAAGTGAAAGAGGAGAGTGAAGAAGTTGGCTTAAAGCTCAACATTCAGAAAACTAAGATCATGGCATCTGGTCCCATCACTTCATGGGAAATAGATGGGGAAATAGTGGAAACAGTGTCAGACTTTATTTTTTTGGGGCTCCAAAATCACTGCAGATGGTGACTGCAGCCGTGAAATTAAAAGACACTTACTCCTTGGAAGGAAAGTTATGACCAACCTAGATAGCATATTCAAAAGCAGAGACATTACTTTGCCACAAAGGTCCATCTAGTCAAGGCTATAGTTTTTTCAGTAGTCATGTATGGATGTGAGAGTTGGACTATAAAGAAAGCTGAGTGCCAAAGAATTGATGCTTTTGAACTGTGGTGTTGGAGAAGACTTTTGAGAGTCCCTTGGACTGCAAGGAAATCTAACCAGTTCATCCTAAAGAAAATAAGTCCTGAATATTCATTGAAAGGACTGATGTTGAAGTTGAAATTCCAATACATTGGCCACCTGATGTGAAGAACTGACTCATTTGAAAAGACCCTGATGCTGGGAGCGATTGGGGGCAGGAGGAGAAGGGATGACAGAGGATGAGATGGTTGGATGGCATCACCGATTTGATGGACATGAGTTTGGGTGGACTCCGGGAGTTGGTGATGGACAGGGAGGCCTGGCGTGCTGCAGTTCTTGGGGTCGCAAAGAGTCGAATACAAATGAGGGACTGAACTGAACTGAACTGAATTCCTCTTTCTCACACTTTTCTTCCACTCCTCACCAGTGCCCCAGCATTCACTGTATGCCCCTCTTAGCAATGCCAGCTATCCCTGCTAGCTAATTTAATTTTTAGGAACCCGCAAGAGGTCGTTCTCACTCCAGGTAAGCAATTCAGGCCTAAAGAGGCTGCTCCTGGCCTTGAGATCCTAGCAAACTGGTCAGGGTTCTCCAGACCAATAGAGCAAACAAGATGTTTATGTATGCATATAATAGAGACTTATTTTGAGGAATTGGCTCCCGTGCTTACTGAGGACCCTAAGTCCAAACCATGCAGAGCAGGCCAGCATGCTGGAGATGAGGGAGAGTGAGTGCTTCAGTTCAAGTCTGAAGACTGCTTGCTTAGAAATCCTCTCTCTTCTGGGGGAGGGCAATCTTTTGTTCTATTTGGGCTTGCATATCACTGTCGACTAAAAAAAAGCACAACTTGAGAGCTGCAAGTTAAGCTTTATTTGGGGGCAACATGAGGACTGCAGCCCAGGAGGCAGCATCTCAGATAGTTCTGAGAGACTGCTCCAAAGCAGCAGGGGTGGGTGGGGGGAAAAGGTCAATATATAAGGTTTTGGTGAAGGGGGAGTTCAATATCACTAAGCACTCATTTTACAAAAGTTTTTTTTTGTTAGTCATGAGGATCTGATATCACCATGAGGGGGTTTAGTGCTTCTCTAGATACGAGGAAATGCAAGGACTGGGATCATAAAATCTGTCCCTGAAAACATCCAACTATCTAAAGACCTGTCTCATCAGATTCACTGGAGCACAGAGTACCTCACTCCACCCTGAACTCCCTCAGGGTTTGTTGAAGGTCAAACTATAGCAGCATGGGGTTCAATCTCCATAGAGGCAGATGGCAAATTCTTTTGCTGTTCAGTCATTGGCAATGCTCTTGATAAGTGCCAATTGGTAGTTGACAGTTGGATGGGGCCCACTCACATGGTGGGGGGCAATCTGCTTTACTTAAGCCCACTGATTTAAATGATAATCTTATCCAAAAATATTCTCACAGAAACATCCAGAATATTGTTTGGTCCAGCCAAGGTGACACATAGAATTAACCATCCCAGTATCTGCATCTGAGACCCTGCTGCCTGCATTTTAAACCACATGAGAGGAGGAGAATGGTGGTGAGTTCCCCTGGGGTGTCTTTGCCCTGCCCCAAGGGCTGATCTTGTGTCTGTGTCCCCTGAGTGGCACAAGAGTGTGGGGAAGGCAAGGGTGTGGCTGTCTACCTGATGCATGCTTGGTGTGCTTGGGATAGATGAGCTAGGATTCTGTCTGCTCTGGGCAGTTGTGTGTGTGTGGGATTTGATCTCAGATTATAGGCCTGGGGGTTCTATAGTTTAGGGCCACATAACTTAGGCTTTTGGTTTTCTCAGCACCTTCCCACAGAGCCTGCTGGCTGGGCTTCCAGTCCTCTGGGGGATGAGCAGGTCACAGGTCCTCCTGCCAAGGTTGGGCCAGGGAAGAGTTACTGAGTCCAGGCTCACTCTGCATACTGCACAACAGGCCAATAAATCAGAGAGATGAGGTGTTGAGGCAAGGAATACCACTGTATTTTGAAAGCTGATTGATAGAGCAGATGGCAGACTAATGTCTTAGAGTAACCATCTTCTCAGGGCCTTGATTCCAAGTTCTTTTACAGAGCCAGAGGGAGCAGCAATGAGGAACTAAAGTCAAAAGGCAGAATAGAGAGGGAGAGGCAGTGGAGAAGTAAAGTGAAAGGGTCTTCAGTCTTTTGAAACATCTCCAGGAATGCCCAGCCTCTGGAAGGGGTGTGTTAATCACTTCTTTTTTGTTGTAGCTATTCACAGATGGGCAGGGTCAGATTATCTCTCTATAAACTGAACACAGGCACTTTAGTTTACAGTCAAGCAGAGGGACAGGATCCTCTGAGGCAGGCTATTATGTATGATTATAATAACAAAAGCAACAAAAAGCAAGTCAAAGAAACAGTTTCCAACATGGAGTCAGAATTGACTTCTTCTCTGCAACAAGACCAGAAGAGATAAGGGTCCCTTCCCTTCCTTGTGGCATTCAAAAATGATTTCACATCTACTCCTGCCAGATCCTATGCTTAGCACTGGAGATATGGGGAATTCAGGGCACCGAGGGAACAGATGAGGATATTTTTTCATGGTCTGTAACTTAGTGTAGGGAGGTGGAGCACAAGGAAGGCTGCCTGGAAGAGATGACAAATGACTGAAAACTGAAGATGGCCAGATCTAGGGGAGATGGGAGGAAAGAGAGGGCTTCCAGGCCCAGGTTGATGGCCTGCTCAGGTGAAGACAAGGCTGGGAAACTTCCAATGTCCTTTGTGGAGGGAGACCGCGGAGAGATGCTGGGGAGGGGAGGGCGTCTCTTAGGCCCTGCCTCAGGGAGCACGACAGAGTGGAGCTGAGTGTAGAGATGCTGTGGGTTGAGGGCATGTACATACTGCCCTGCAGCAGCATCACCTCTACTCTGAAATCTCATCACCATTCGTTGGCTGGCATTTGACACTGGCCTCCAGGCACAGCAATAGCAGTTCAGTTCTTCAGGGATGCTGGGTGAGGCATGAGTCCTGCACTGGGGAGCTCACAGGAAGGCAGGGAAGACTCAGATGCCCTGCACCAGTGGGTGGGCTCTGATGAGAGGACCACAGCCAGGTCACAGCAGGATTTCTGAGAAAGGGTCCATTTGTCAAAGATTCTATTATCTTGGAAACAGCAAGGTTTACAGGTTTGCTAATGGCTTACTTAGGAAGATGACCCAGATAAAGGGGAGAACTGTCCGTGAAGACAGAGTTCACATAATGAAACAGGCTCAGAGAGAGCAATTCTCAGCAAACTACCTTCATTTGTCTTCTCTCATATTTTATTCTTTTCTTCTCTTATCCTTAACAGTTTATTTTCTTATTATGAAACGTACCATTTATACAGAAGAGTGAAAAAATGGATTCACAATCTAAAGACTAATGCTAAAACAGATGCTCATGTACCTACCCTTAGAGGTTAAGAGATAGGAGATTACTAAAACTTGCTGTCCCCTTCCTCCCCAGAAAAGATGCCTGTGATCCAGTACTTTGTATACCCATGTGTGCATCCCCACTTTACATTGCTTAATTTTTGTCTGTTTTTGAACTCTGAGGACCTGGGATAGTCCTCTCACCATGTATTCTCTTGTGATTCCCTTCTGCTCATTTTTACATGTTGGAGACCCATGGATGGATATAGCTGTAGCTGTTCACTTTGCCTTTGTGCAGTGTTCTTTTGGGTGCACTTACCACAATTCATTTTTATGTTGCTATCTTGGTGAGCATTTGGTTCATTGCCATATTTTCCTATCATAACACTGCTTCTGTGAACATTCTAATACCTGATATTGCCTGGTTGCAGACCTGCAACAGTTTCTGGATAGCATGGTTCTCAGAGTTGGTCTGGGGACACCTGCGGTTCCCAAGACAGTTTCAGAGGGTTTCCTGAGGTCAAAACCATTTTCATAATAAGGCTAAAATATCATTTGCCCTTTTCACTGCCATTCTCTCATAAGTATTCATTTGGACTGTCTGCACAACTCAGAGACTCCGTACTTTCCAAATGACTGCTGCATGTTGTTACAAAACTGATATGTGGCTAAGAGAGCCATTGGAAGTCAAGCTAGGCCAGTGGATTTAAAAATAACTGAGTATGAAAATTTCACTGGTGCAGTTTCTGATTCCACATTACTGCTAATCTTTGAGGAACAGTCATTGATCAAGTTTTGATATAAAAATAAGAAAAATATCCATAGTTATCTGAAAGATATAATAACTCCTTCCTTTACCGACTCCTTAGCTGTACAAGGCTGGATTTTCTTCTTATAGTCCAACAAAAACAATATATCACAACAGAAGGTGACATGAGAATCCAGCTATGTCAGGTTTCTATGAAGTCAGATATTTTTGGAAAACAGATAAAATGTTATCTCACATAAAACAGTTCTATTATTGCTATTTTAAAACAAACTAATACATATTTAAAACTTTCTTAGTTTCAATTTTTGATGTGGTGTAAGTATAGGTAGGTATATTACCTATAGGTAGAATCCACATAAATTGCGTTTGTTTCCTCAATCATTTCCAAGCATGTAAATGGTGTAAGAGTATAAAGTGTGTGAGCACTGCTGCTCTCGGTATATTTTGAAAAAGAGACTTACTTCTTCCTTGATTGGACCAATCATACCCAGAAGCAATGTAAAGACTTCCTGCAAACCCACATCCTTGAAAGTTTTAGCTCCTTAATTTTTCCAAACCTGTGAATGTGAAATGGTCTTTTCTTATGGCTCCGTTATACCAATTTTTGTATACAAATGAGACTAAGCAAATTTTCATGTGTTTTGGAGTCTTGGTTGTCTTTTTCCTGGCAAACGCCTGTTCATGTATTTTTGCCCATTTTTTTGGGAAGACTTGTTAGCCTTTCTTTATTATGTAAGAAGAATTCTTTGTATGTACTCCATGATAATTCAGTTATACATATTGTGAGCATACTTCTTAGTTTATGATTTGCTTTTTCTCTCTGTGATGTCATTTGATGTGCAAATGTTCTTAGCTTCAACGTAGTTAAAATTGTCCATCTTTCTTTTATGGTTTGTGCTTTTAATATCTTATTTAAAGAGTGCTCTCCTAAAGAGAAAGACAAATACCATGTGATATCATTTGTATGTGGAATAAGAAATATGACACAAAGGAACCTACATAGGAAATGGAAACAAATCATGGACATAGAGAACAGACTGTTGGTTGGCATGGGGTTGGGGGAAAATGGGTGGGATGTTGTTGTTAGCAGATGTAAGCTTTTATGTATAGAATGGATAAACAAAAAGGTCCTACTGTATAGCGTAAGGAATGATATTCAATATGATGTGATAAACCATAATGAAAAAGAACATAAGAATATATATATATATATCAGATCAGTCGCTCAGTCGTGTCTGACTCTTTGCGACCCCATGAATCCCAGCACGCCAGGCCTCCCTGTCCATCACCAACTCCCAGAGTTCACTCAGACTCACGTCCATCGAGTCAGTGATGCCATCCAGCCATCTCATCCTCTGTCGTCCCCTTCTCCCCCTGCCCCCAATCCCTCCTAGCATCAGAGTCTTTTCCAATGAGTCAACTCCTTGCATGAGGTGGCCAAAGTACTGGAGTTTCAGCTTTAGCGTCATTCCTTCCAAAGAAATCCCAGGGCTGATCTCCTTCAGAATGGACTGGTTGGATCTCTTTGCAGTCCAAGGGACTCTCAACAGTCTTCTCCAACACCACAGTTCTAAAGCATCAATTCTTTGGCACTCAGCCTTCTTCACAGTCCAACTCTCACATCCATACATGACCACAGGAAAAACCATAGCCTTGACTAGATGAAACTTTGTTGGCAAAGTAATGTCTCTGCTTTTGAATATGCTATCTAGGTTGGTCATAACTTTGCTTCCAAGGAGTAAGTGTCTTAATTTCACGGCTGCAGTCACCATCTGCAGTGATTTTGGAGCCCAGAAAAATAAAGTCTGACACTGTTTGCACTGTTTCCCCATCTATTTCCCATGAAGTGGTGGGACCGGATGCCATGATCTTCGTTTTCTGAATGTTGAGCTTTAAGCCAACTTTTTCACTCTCTGCTTTCACTTTCATCAAGAGGCTTTTTAGTTCCTCTTCACTTTCTGCCATAAGGGTGGTGTCATCTACATATCTGAGGTTATTGATATTTCTCCTGGCAATCTTGATTCCAGCTTGTGTTTCTTCCAGCCCAGCGTTTCTCATGATGTACTCTGCATATACGTTAAATAAGCAGGGTGACAATATACAGCCTTGACGTACTCCTTTTCCTATTTGGAACCAGTCTGTTGTTCCACGTCCAGTTCTAACTGTTCCTTCCTCACCTGCATACAAATTTCTCAAGATGCAGATCAGGTGGTCTGGTATTCCCATCTCTTGAAGAATTTTCCACAGTTTATTGTGATCCACACAGTCAAAGGCTTTGGCATAGTCAATAAAGCAGAAATAGATGTTTTTCTGGAACTCTCTTGCTTTTTCCATGATCCAGCGGATGTTGGCAAATTGATCTCTGGTTCCTCTGGCTTTTCTAAAACCAGCTTGAACATCAGGAAGTTCACGGTTCACATATTGCTGAAGCCTGGTTTGGAGAATTTTGAGCATTGCTTTACTAGCGTGTGAGATGAGTGCAATTGTGCAGTAGTTTGAGCAATCTTTGGCATTGCCTTTCTTTGGGATTGGAATGAAAACTGAGCTTTTCCAGTCCTGTGGCCACTGCTGAGTTTTCCAAATTTGCTGGCATATTGAGTGCAGCACTTTCATAGCATCATCTTTCAGGATTTGGAATAGCTCAACTGGAATTCTATCACCTCCACCAGCTTTGTTCGTAGTGATGCTTTCTAAGGCCCACTTGACTTCACATTCCACGATGTCTGTCTCTAGGTCAGTGATCACATCATTGTGGTTATCTGGGTCATGAAGCTCTTTTTTGTATAGTTCTTCTGTGTATTCTTGCCACCTCTTCTTAATATCTTCTGCTTTTGTTAGGTCCATATCATTTCTGTCCTTTATCGAGCTCATCTTTGCATGAAATGTTCCTTTGGTATCTCTAATTTTCTTGAAGAGATCTCTAGTCTTTCCCATTCTGTTGTTTTCCTCTATTTCTTTGCATTGACCGCTGAAGAAGGCTTTCTTATCTCTTCTTGCTATTCTTTGGAACTCTGCATTCAGATGTTTATATCTTTCCTTTTCTCCTTTGCTTTTTGTTTCTCTTCTTTTCACAGCTATTTGTAAGGCCTCCCCAGACAGCCATTTTGCTTTTTTGCATTTCTTTTTCATGGGGATGGTCTTGATCCCTGTCTCCTGTACAGTGTCATGGACCTCATTCCATAGTTCATCAGGCACTCTATCACATCTAGGCCCTTAAATCTATTTCTCACTTCCACTGTATAATCATAAGGAATTTGATTTAGATCATACCTGAATGGTCTAGTGGTTTTCCCTACTTTCTTCAATTTCAGTCTGAATTTGGTAATAAGGAGTTCATGATCTGAGCCACAGTCAGCTCCTGGTCTTGTTTTTATTGACTGTATAGAGCTTCTCCATCTTTGGCTGCAAAGAATATAATAAATCTGATTTCAGTGTTGACCATCTGGTGATGTCCATGTGTAGAGTCTTCTCTTGTGTTGTTGGAAGAGGGTGTTTGTTATGACCAGTCCATTTTTTTGGCAAAACACTATTAGTCTTTGCCCTGCTTCATTCCATATTCCAAGGCCAAATTTGCCTGTTACTCCAGGTGTTTCTTGACTTCCTACTTTTGCATTCCAGTCCTCGATAATGAAACGGACATCTTTTATGGGTGTTAGTTCTAAAAGGTGTTGTAGGTCTTCATAGAACCATTCAATTTCAGCTTCTTCAGCATTACTGGTTGGGGCATAGACTTGGATTACTGTGATATTGAATGGTTTGCCTTGGAAATGAACAGAGATCATTCTGTCGTTTTTGAGATTGCATCCAAGTACTGCACTTCAGACTCTTTTGTTGACCATGATGGCTATTCCATTTCTTCTGAGGGATTCCTGCCCACAGTAGTAGATATAATGGTCATCTGAGTTAAATTCACCCATTCTAGTCCATTTTAGTTCCCTGATTCCTAAAATGTTGACATTCACTCTTGCCATCTCTTGTTTGGACACTTCCAATTTGCCTTGATTCATGGACCTGACATTCCAGCAATCTTGATTCCAGCTTGTGCTTCTTCCAGCCCAGCGTTTCTCATGATGTACTCTGCATATAAGTTAAATAAGCAGGGTGACAATATATAGCCTTGATGTACGCCTTTTCCTATTTGGAACCAGTCTGTTGTTCCATGTCCAGTTCTAACTGTTGTTTCCTGACCTGCATATACGTTTCTCAAGAGGCAGATCAGGTGGTCTGGTATTCCCATCTCTTTCAGAATTGTCCACAGTTTATTGTGATCCACACAGTCAAAGGCTTTGGCATAGTCAATAAAGCAGAAATAGATGTTTTTATGGAACTCTCTTGCTTTTTCCATAATCCAGCCGTTGTTGGCAATTTGATCTCTGGTTCCTCTGCCTTTTGTAAAACCAGCTTGAACATCAGGAAGTTCACGGTTCACGTATTGTCACCCTACTTATTTAACTTATATGCAGAGTACATCATGAGAAACGCTGGGCTGGGTGAAGCACAAGCTGGAATCAAGACTGCTGGGAGAAATATCAATAACCTCAGATATGCAGATGACACCAGCCTTATTGCAAAAAGTGAAGAGGAACTAAAAAGCCTCTTGATGAAAGTGAAAGAGTAGAGTGAAAAGTTGTCTTAAAGCTCAACATTCAGAAAACGAAGATCATGGTATCCGGTCCCATCACTTCATGGGAAATAGATGGGGAAACAGTGGAAACAGTGTCAGATTTTATTTTTTGAGGTTCCAAAATCACTGCAGATAGTGACTGTAGCCATGAAATTAAAAGACGTTTACGCCTTGGAAGGAAAGTTATGACCAACCTAGATAGCATATTCAAAAGCAGAGACATTAGTTTGCCAACAAAGGTCCGTCTAGTCAAGGCTATGGTTTTTCCAGTAGTCATGTATGGATGTGAGAGTTGGACTGTGAAGAAAGCTGAGCACTGAAGAATTGATGCTTTTGAACTGTGGTGTTGGAGAAGACTTTTGAGAGTCCCTTGGACTGCAAGGAGATCCAACCAGTCCATTCTAAAGGAGGTCAGTCCTGTGTGTTCTTTGGAAGGAATGATGCTAAAGCTGAAACTCCAGTACTTTGGCCACCTCATGCAAAGTGTTGACTCATTGGAAAAGACTCTGATGCTGGGAGGGATTGGGGGCAAGAGGAGAAGGGGACGACAGAGGATGAGATGGCTGGATGGCATCACCAACTTGATGGACATGAATTTGGGTGAACTCCGGGAGTTGGTGATGGACAGGGAGGCCTGGAGTGCTGCAGTTATGGGGTCACAAAGAATCGGACTCGACTGAGGTACTGAATTGAACTGAACTGAACTGAATAGGGTTCAGGTTCATCCACATCATTAGAACTGACTCAAATGCATTTCTTTTTATTTTTTTTAAATTTTATTTTATTTTTAAACTTTACAATATTGTATTAGTTCTGCCAAATATCGAAATGAATCCGCCACAGGTATACCCGCGTTCCCCATCCTCAACCCTCCACCCTCCTCCCTCCCCTCCCCTCTCTCTGGGTCGTCCCAGTGCACCAGCCCCAAGCATCCAGTACCGTGCATCGAACCTGGACTGGCGACTCGTTTCATACATGATATTATACATGTTTCAATGCTATTTTCCCAAATCTCCGCACTCTCTCCCTCTCCCACAGAGTCCATAAGACTGATCTATACATCGGTGTCTCTTTTGCTGTCTCGTACACAGGGTTATTGTTACCATCTTTCTAAATTCCATATATATGCGTTAGTATACTGTATTGGTGTTTTTCTTTCTGGCTTGAGTAATATTCCATTATGTATAAGTACCACAAATTTCTCATCCATTCATCTGCCAATGGACACCTGGGTTGCTTCCATGTCCTAGTTATTGTAAATAGTGCTACAATAAACATTGGGGCACATGTGTCTCTTTCAATTCTGGTTTCCTTGCGGTATATGCCCAGCAGTGGGACTGCTGGATCATATGACAGTTCTTTCTCCAGTTTTTTAAGGAATCTTCACATCCCTTTCTCCACACCTTCTCCAGCATTTATTTTTTGTATACGTTTTGATGATGGCCATTGTGACTGGTGTTGTGGTTTTGATCTGCATTTCTCTAACAATGAATGGTGTTGAGCATCTTTTCACGTGTTTGTTAGTCATATGTATGTCTTCTTTGTAGAAATGTCTAAATGTCTCACAGAGGTCTTTTGCCCACTTTTTGATTGTATTGTTCATTTTTCTGCTATTGAGCTACATGCACTGCTTGTATGTTTTGGAGATTAATTCTTTGTCATTTGTTTCGTTTGGTACTATTTTCTCCCATTGTGAGCACGGTCTTTTCACTTTGCCTGTGGTTTCCTTCATTGTGTAATAGCTTTTAAGTTTAGTTTGTTTATTTTTTATTTTTTTGTTAATAATTTTGTTTATATTTTATTATTTGTTTATTTTTGTTTTTATTTCCATTACTCTGTGGGGGTGGGTCATAGAGGATCTTGCTGTGATTTATGTTGGAGAGTATTCTGCTTATGTTCTCCTCTAAGAGTTTTACAGTTTCTGATCTTACATTTATGTCGTTAATCCATTTTTAGTTAATTTTTGTATATGGTGTTAGAAAGTGTTTGTTTCATTCTTTTACTTGTAGTTGACCAGTTTTCACAGCACCACTTGTTGAAGAGACTGTCTTTTCTCCATTGTATATCTTTGCTTCCTTTGTCAAAGATAAGGTGTCCAAAGGTTCATCGATGTATCTCTTGGCTTTCTATTTTCTTCCACTGATCTATATTTCTTTCTTTGGGCCAATACCATACTGTCTTGATGACTGTAGCTTAGTAGAAAATTTGAAGTCAGGAAGGTTTTTTTCTCCAGTTCCATTCTTCTTTCTCAAGATTGCTTTTTGATAGCAGCCATTTTGACTGGCGCGAGATGATACCTTATTGTGGTTTTGCCTTGCATTTCTCTGATAATGAGTGATGTTGACCATCTTTCCATGTGTTTGTAAGCAATCTGTATCTCTTCTTTGGAGAAATATCTGTTTAGTTCTCCCCCCACCCCCATCTTTTTTTTTTTGATTGGGTTGTTTGTTTTTCTGGAACTGAGCTGCATGAGTTGCTTGTATGTTTTTTTGAGATTAATTCTTTGTCAGTTGCTTCATTTGCTATTATTTTCTCCCATTCTGAAGGCTGTCTTTTCACTTTGTTTATAGTTTCCTTCGTTGTGCAAAAGCTTTTAAGTTTAATTAGGTCCCATTTGTATATTTTTGCTTTTATTTCCATTACTCTGGGAGGTGGTCCTAGAGGATCCTGCTGTGATTTATGTCCGAGAGTGTTTTGCCTATGTTTTCCTCTAAAAGTTTTATAGTTTCTGATCTTATATTTAGATCCTTAATCCATTTTGAGTTTAATTTTGTGTATGGTGTTAGAATGTGCTTGTTTCATTCTTTTACAAGTGGTTGACCAGTTTTCCCAGCACCACTTGTTAAAGAGATTGTCTTTTCTCCATTGTATATTCTTGCCTCATTTGTCAAAGATAAGGTGTCCATAGGTATGTGGATTTATCTCTTGGCTTTCTATTTTGTTCCATTGATCTATATTTCTGTCTTTGTGCCAGTACCATACTGTCTTGATGACTGTTGCTTTGTAGTAGAGCCTGAAGTCAGGCAGGTTGATTGTTCCAGTTCCATTCTTCTTTCTCAAGATTGCTTTGGCTCTTTGAGGTTTTTTGTATTTCCATACAAATTTTGAAATTATTTGTTCTAGTTCTGTGAAAATACTGTTGGTAGTTTGATAGGGATTGCATTGAATCTATAGATTTCTTTGGGTAGTATACTCATTTTCACTATATTGATTCTTCCGATCCATTAACATGGTATATTTCTCCATCTATTTGTATCATCTTTGATTTCTTTCATCAGTATTTTATAGTTTTCTATATATAGGTCTTTTGTTTCTTTAGGTAGATTTATTCCTAAGTATTTTATTCTTTTCATTGCAAAGGTGAATGAGATAGTTTCCTTAATTTCTCTTCTGTTTTCTCATTGTTAGTGCATAGGAATGCAAGGGATTTCTGTGTGTTAATCTTATATCCTGCAACTTTACTATATTCATTGATTAGCTCTAGTAATTTTCTGTTTAGTGTTTTCTGTTTTAGAGTCTTTAGGGTTTTCTGTGTAGAGGATCATGTCATCTGCAAACAGTGAGCGTTTTACTTCTTTTCCAGTCTGGATTCTTTTTATTTCTTTCTCTTCTCTGATTGCTGTGGCTAAAACTTCCAAAACTATGTGAATATTAGTGGTGAGAGTGGGCACCCTTGTCTTGTTCCTGACTTTAGGGGAAAGGCTTTCAATTTTTCACCACTGAGGATAATTTTTGCTGTGGGTTTGTCATATATTGCTTTTATTATGTTGAGGTATGTTCTTTCTATTCCTGCTTTCTGGAGGGTTTTTTTTTTTTTAATCATAAATGAATGTTGAATTTTGTCAAAGGCTTTCTCTGCATCTATTGAGATAATAATATGGTTATTTTAATAATATAGTCAATTTGTTAATGTAGAGTATTACATTGATTGATTTGCAGATATTGACGAATCCTTGCATCCCTGGGATAAAGCCCACTTGGTCATGATGTCTGATCTTTTTAATATGTTGTAGGATTCTGTTTGCTATAATTTTGTTAAGGATTTTTGCATCTATGTTCATCAGTGATATTGACCTGTAGTTTTCTTTTTTTGTGGCATTTTTGCCTGGTTTTGGTGTTAGGGTGACAGTGGCCTCATAGAGTGAGTTTGGAAGTTTACCTTCCTCTGCAATTTTCTGGAAAAGTTTGAGTAGGATAGGTGTTCGCTCTTCTGTAAATTTTTAGTAGAATTCACTTGTGAAGCCGTCGGGTCCTGGGCTTTTGTTTGCTGGAAGATTTCTGATTATAGTTTGGATTTCCATGCTTGTGATGGGTCTGTTAAGATTTTCTATTTCTTCCTGATTCAGTTTTGGAAAGTTATACTCTTCTAAGAATTCGTCCATTTCTTCCAAGTTGTCCATTTTATTGGCATATAGTTGCTGATAATAGTCTCTTATGATCCTTTGTATTTATGTGTTGTCTGTTGTGATTTCTCCATTTTCATTTCTAATATTGTTGATTTGATTTTTCTCCCTTTTTCCCCTGAAGTGTCTGGGTGATGATTTGTATATTTTATTTATCTTCTCAAACAACCAGGTTTTAGTTTTGTTGATTTTTGCTATGTTCTCCTTTGTTTCTTTTTCACTTATTTCTGCCTTGATTTTTATGATTTCTTTCCTTCTACTAACCCTGAGGTTCTTCACTTCTTCTTTTTCTAGTTGCTGTAGGTGTAGAGTTAGGTTATTTATTTGATTTTTCTCTTGTTCCTTGAGGTAAGCGTGTATTGCTATGAACCTCCCCCTTAGCACTGGTTTACAGTGTTCCATAGGTTTTGGGTTGTTGTATTTTCATTTGTTTCTATGCGTATTTTGATTTCTTCTGTGATTTGTTGGTTATTCAGAAGCGTGTTGTTTAGCCTCCATATGTTTGTATTTTTAATATTTTTTTCCCCTGTAATCGACATCTAATCTTACTGCATTGTGATCAGAAAAGATGGTTGGAATGATTTTGATTTTTTTGAATTTACCAAGGCTGTATTTGTGCCCCAGGATGTGATTTATCCTAGAGAAGGTTCAGTGTGCACTTAAGTAAAAGGTGAAAGTCATTGTTTTGGGGTGAAATGTCCTATAGAAATAAATTAGGTCTAACTGGTCCCTTGTACAATTGAAAGTTTGTGTTTCCTTGCTAATTTTCTGTTTAGTTGATCTATCCATGGGTGTGAGTGGGGTATTAAAGTCTCCCACTATTATTGTATTACTGTTAATTTCCCCTTCATACTTGTTAGCATTTGCCTTATGTATTGCTCCTATGTTGAGTGCATATGTATTTATAATTGTTATATCTTCTTGGATTGATCCTTTGATCATTATGTAGTGTCCTTCTTTGTCTCTTTCATGGCCTTTATTTCAGAGCCTATTTTATCTGATATGAGTATTGCTACTCCTGCTTTCTTTTGGTCTCCATTTGTGTGAAATGTCTTTTTCCAGCCCTTCACTTTCAGTCTGTATGTGTCCCTAGGTTTGAGGTGGGTCTCTTGTAGATAGCATAGGGGTCTTGTTTTTGTATCCATTCAGCCAGTCTCTGTCTTTTTGTTGGGACATTCAGCTCATTTACATTTAAGGTAGTTATTGATAAGTATGATCCCATTGTCATTTACTTTGTTGTTTTGGGTTCGAGTTTATACATCTTTTCTGTGTTTCCTGTCTGGAAAAGATCCTTTAACATTTGTTGAGGAGCTGGTTTGGTGGTGTTGAATTCTCTCAAGTTTTGCTTGTCTGTAAAGCTTTTGATTTCTCCTTCATATTTGAATGAGATCCTTGCTGGGTACAGTAACGTGGGTTGTAGGTTTTTCAGTTTCATCACTTAACTATGTCCTGCCATTCCCTTCTGGCTTGAAGACTTTCTATTGAAAGATCAGGTTTTATCCTATGGGGATCCCCTTGTGTGTTATTTGTTGCTTTTCCTTTGCTGCTTTTAATATTTTCTCTTTGTGTTTGATCTTCGTTAATTTGATTATTATGTGTCTTGGGGTGTTTCACATTGGGTTTATCCTGTTTGGGACTCTCTGGGTTTCTTGGACTTGGGTGGCTATTTCCTTCCCCATTTTAGGGAAATTTTCAACTATTATCTCAATTATTTTCTCATGGCCTTTCTTTTTGTCTTCTTCTGGGACTCCTGTGATTTGAATGTTGGGGAGTTTAACATTGTCCCACAGGTCTCTGATGTTGTCCTCATTTCTTCTAATTCTTTTTTCTTTTTTCCTCTCTGCTTCATTTATTTCCACTATTGTATCTTCCACCTCACTTATTCTATCTTCTGCCTAAGTTATTCTACTGTTGGTTCCCTCCAGAGTGTTTTTGATCTCATTTATTGCATTATTCATTATTGATTGACTCTTTTTTTTTTTTATTTCTTCTAAGTCCTTGTTAAACATTTCTTGCATCTTCTCAATCCTTGTCTCCAGCCTATTTATCTGTGACTCCATTTTATTTTCAGGATTTTGGATCATCTTTACTATGATTATTCTGAATTCTTTTTCAGGTAGACTCTCTATTTCCTCCTCTTTTGTTTGGTTGGTGGGCATTTATCATGTTCGTTTACCTGCTGAATATTTCTATGCCTTGTTATCTTGTTTAGATTCCTGTGTTTGGGGTGGCCTTTCTGTATGCTGGAAGTTTGTATTTCCTCTTTATTGTGGATCTTGCTCTCTGTGGGTTGGGTTGGATGAATGGCTTGCCAAGGTTTCCTGGTTAGGAAAGCTTGCTTCAGTGTTCTGGTAGGTGGAACTGGATCTCTTCTCTCTGGAGTGCAATGAAGTGTCCAGTAGTGAGTTTTGAGGTGTCTATGGGTTTGGTGTGACTTTTAGCCACTTGTATTTTAATGCTCAGGGTTATGTTCCTGCTTTGTTGGAGAATTAGCTTGGTATGTCTTTCTCTGAAACTTGTTGGCTCTTGTGTGGAGCTTGGTTTCAGTGAAGGTATGGAGGCTTTTGGATGAGCTCTTGTCAATTAATGTTCCCTAGAGTCAGGAGTTTTCTGGTGTTCTTAAGTTTTGGATTTAAACCTCCTGCCTTTCCTTGCAGTCTTATTCTTACAGTATCCTCAAGTCTTCTCCATCCATACTGCACCAATGATAAAACATCTAGGCTAATGGTGAAAAAAATTCTCCACAGTGAGGGACACCCAGAGAGGTTTGCATAGTTACATGGAAAAGAGAAGAATGAAGAGGGAGATAGAGGTGACCAGGAGGAGAAGAGGCGAAATCAAAAGGGGAGAGAGCAATCTAGCAAGTAATTAATTCTCTATGTGTGCTCCACATTTTGGAACTTCGAGAGAGGTTCACAGAGTTACATAGAGAGGAGAAGAGGGAGTAAGGAGATAGAGGTGACCAGGAGGAGAAGAGGGGGAGTCAAAAGGAGAGAGACATATCTATCCAGTAATCAGTTCCCTAAGTGTTCTCCACAGCACAGAATACTGAAGGAGATTCACAGAGTTGGGTAGAGAAGAACAAGGAGAGGTAAGTGATAGAGGTGACCTGGGTGTAAAAAGGAGAGTCAAAAGGGGGAAGAGAGCAATCAAGCCAGTAATCACACTCCTAAGTAAAAATGGGTACTGAAGATTGATTCTTAAAGTACAAAATTTATAACAAATACCAAAAATCTAAGATTAAAAATCTAGAGTAGAGGTTAGACTCTCAAAAATGCAATATTAAAAAAAAAAATCACAAAAAATGTTAAAAAAATATGAAATTTGCTTTAAAAATAGGGTATTTCTTTTGCAAGGTAATAGTAGGTTATAAAAATGAAAACTAAAGGAATAATAAAGAACTTAAAAATAAAATAAATTTAAAAAATTAAAAAAATGATTCATTTTGATATTTGGCAAATTTAAATAAAAAAGAAATAAAATAAAAAAAATGATAATATTAAAATATATGTAGAAATTTCTCTGGAGATGTTGAGGGCAGTGTGGGGTCAGTTCAGTTTCAGATAGTCCCTTGTTCCAGCTTATACTTCTTCTCAAGGTCTATAGGCCCCTTCCAATATAGTCAGTGCAAACTACAGGGTTTTAATCGTTGCACCTGTCACTTCTAAAGCAGTTCCCTCTTTGTTTATTTTGGTTTCCTCTGTTTGCAAGTCTCTTCAGTGTCTAATTTCTGTCCTGACACAAGGGTTGAGGGTAGTTGCTTATTTAGGCTCACTTATTCAGTTGTGCTGTTGGAAGGGAGGAACACTGCAAATAAATATCACTGGCATGTGTGGGGAGTGCTCACAGTGTCTGGGCCACACTTGGTTTGCCCCAGCTCATGGCATGTGTGCTTTCCCGGTCTACACTGCTCAGGCTCCAGGTTGCTCTCCAGGGGAACTGTCCTAAGCAGGCCCTGGCTTTTGTGTACTTCCCAGGTCTAAGCCACTCAGGTTCAAGTTCTCAGGCACTCCACAAAGGCACAGACTCAGTTGGGCCTGCGTTTTGTGCCCTTCCCAGGTCTGAGCAGCTCAGCTGACCAGGTGCTTGGTAAGTGCATTCTCCCCAGGTAGGAGTTGCGTCTTATCACCTCCCTGGTTCCAGCCCCTCAGTTTGCTGGGTGTGTAGTGCTAGTGCCATCTCTGGTGTGCCGTGTGTCTACTCTGGGGAGCTGATCTCTGATTTCAGCTCTCCTGGAGGTTGTCAACCGTCCAGGATCCCAGGAAGACTTGGATAGCAACTGGAAGCCTGCTCGAAGTTTGGTGGAGGATGCCATCACTGGGGCCGATATTGCTCCTCACCTTTCAGCTCTGGTTGTCTCTTGCCTGCCTCTCTGCCTCTGGCATGGGGCGGGGCCATCCGCAGCCGGCTAGCTCTCATCTGGTATTTGTTCGGTCCTTTGTTCTGTGAGCCACTAATCAGTTCCCTAAGTGTTCTTGATAGCCCGGAACACCCAAAGAGATTCACAGAGCTGGGTAGAGAAGAGCAGGGGGAGGGAGGTGATAGAGGTAACCTCCTTTTGAAGAGAATGGGCTGCCTTTCTGGGTGCCTGGTGTCCTCTGCCAGTGTTCAGAAGTTGTTTTGTGGAATTTTCTCACCGTTCAAATGATCTTTCGATGAATCTGTGGGGGATAAAGTGGTCTCCCTGTCCCATTCCTTCGCCATCTTAGGACCACCAAAATATTTATTATTCTTAAATTTTGATTGTTCTGTAGTTTCTTTTAGATTTTTCTGTTTTGTTTTGCTTTCATTTTTTTGCCTCCCTCCCCCATTGTCGATTTTATTAGTACTATTAAATCTAAGCTTTTGGGATTTTAAAAAATCACACTTTTTATTTCTGTTATAAACTTCTGCCTCTACATTGGTCTTTTGCAGTTCTGTGGTGTTTTCATTTTTTGTTTCTTTTTTCCCCTCTCTTATAAAATTTTAATTACAATTTTGAATTTAATTTAAGAAATTTTAATATAACTTTTTAAATTTAAAATATTTTAAAATATATTATTATTTTTTTCTACCTTTATTCCTTTGTTTGCTCTCATTTATGTTCATTTCTTCTTGCAGCTAATCTTTAATATATATAACTCTTCTTTATCTACCTCTATTTCCATTTCTATTCTTTTTTCCCCTATTGTTCCTTTCTTTTTCTCACCATATTCATTAGTTTTGTTTTCATTGTTTTATTCCCCAGTTGGCACCTTGGTTTAGTGTTGTTTTCCAGATTGTGCTTTAGTTCAGTTCAGTTCAGTCACTTAGTCATGTCCTATTCTTTGTGACCCCATGGATTGCAGCATGTCAGGCTTCCGTGTCCACCACCAACTTCCAGAGTTTACTCAAACTGATGTCCACCGAGTTGGTGATGCCATCTGACCATCTCATTCTCTGTTGCCTGCTTCTCCTCCTGTTTTTGATCTTACCCAGCATCAGGATCTTTTCCAATGAGTCCGTTCTTTGCATCAGGTGGCCAAAGTATTGGAACTTCAGTTTCAGCATCAGTTCATCCAATGTATATTCAGGACTGATTTTCTTGAGAATTGACTAGTTGGATCTCCTTGTAGTCCAAGGGACTCTGAAGAGTCTTCTCCTACACCACAGTTCAAAAGCATCAATAGTTTGGTGCTCAGCTTTCTTTATAGTCCAACTCTCATATCCATACATGACTACTGGAAAAACCATAGCCTTGACTAGATGGACCTTTGTTGGCAAAGTAATGTCTCTGCTTTTTAATGTGCTAAGTTGACCATAGCTTTTCTTCTAAAGAGTAAGTGTCTTTTAATTTCATGGTTGCAGTCACCATCTGCAATGATTTTGGAGCCCCCAAAATAAAGTTTGTCACTGTTTCCATTGTTTCCCCATCTATTTGCCATGAATTGATGGGACCAGATACCATGATCTTAGTTTTCTGAATGTTGAGCTTTAAACCAGCATTTTCACTCTCCTCTTAAAGTCTTGTCAAGCGGCTTGTTAGATCTTCATCACTTTCTGTGATAAAGGTGGTGTAATCTCCATATTTGAGGTTATTGATATTTCTCCCAGCAATCTTGATTCCAGCTTGTGCTTCATCCAGACTAGCAGTGGCTTAGTTAGTTTTTTTTTTTTTTTTTTAACTGGTGGATATCATTTTTGGCTTTCTTTGTTCAGCAGGTCAATCTATTATACTTCATTTTTGTTGGGTTCTTTTGATTATGCTGATGGGCATTTATGTATGTATGTATATTCCATTATTTTAATTATTATTTGCCTGATTTTGTAATTGCCATTTGTCTCTTATTTTTAGCTATTTGTTTTAATCCCATTTAATGTCATAATAAACCACCTGTGGAATTCTTGTTCATGGCCAGAATTCAAGCCCTGAGACTTTGGAATGGGAGCACTGACTCTACAACCCTAGACTACGAGAGAACTTCTAACCCTAGTGAGTATCAAATAGTGATAACTCTCATGATGGCAACCAAAGTATACAAGACCTGACATCACCCAGCTGCCAGTAGCACCCTGTGCAGGACACCTCATCCAAAAAACATAGAAGGCAAAAATACAAAACCAATCTTTAACAGACAATATTATTACCTCAATTGGCCCTGCCCATCAGAGGAAAAGAAAAAAACTCACCTGTTCCCCATGGAATGCAGGTACAAGTCAAACTCTACACGAAGCTTACACAAACCACTGGACCAACATTATGATGGCAAAAAACAAAAGGAAGAAAGAATTCTACCCTGAAGCCTGAGAAAAGGAGGTCTTAAACACAATAAGTTAAAAAAATAATGAAAATGCTGAAAAATACTGCATGAATGAAGGAATTAACTAGAAATGCACAAGTCAAAATAAATGAAGAGGAAATAGGAAAACTACCTGAAAAATAATTCAGAATAATGATAGTAAGGATGATCCAAAACCTTGAAAATAGTATGGAGAAAATGCAAGAACCAATTAACAAAGACCTAGGAGAATTACAGAAGAGCATGGTAGGCTATAGTTCACAGGGTCGCAAAGAGTCAGACACAACTGAGCAACTTAACTTAACTTAACTTAGCCTAACTTAACTTAAGGAGAATTAAAGAATAAACATACAGAGATAAACAACACAATTACTGAAATTAAAAATACTCTAGAAGGAACTGATAGCAGAATATATGAAGGAGATAAATGGATCAGTGAGCTGGTAAATAAAATGGTGGAAATAACTGCTGAAGAGTAGAATAACGTAAAAAGTTGAAAAGAACTGAGGATAGTCTCAGAGACTTTTGGGACAAGATTAAAACCACCAACATTTGAACTATAGGGGTGCCAGAGCAAGAAGAGAAAAAGAAAGTGTATGAGAAAATTTTTGAAGAGATTAGAGTTGAAAATTTCCCCCAGATAGAAAAGGAAATGGTCAAGAGTCCCACACAGGATAAATCCAAGGAGAAACATGCCAAGACACATACTAATTAAGTTAACAAAGATTAAACACAAAGAAAGAATATTAAAAGCAGCAAGGGAAAAGGAACAACTAACAAACAAAGGAAACCCCATACGCTTAACAGCTGGTCATTCAGCAGAAACTCTGCAGGCCAGAAGGGAATGGCAGGATATATTTAAAGTACTGAAAGGGAAAAATCTACAATTAAGATTATTCTACCCAGCAAGAATCTCATTAAAAATTCATTGAGAAGTCAAAAACTTTACAGACAAGCAAAAGTTGAGAGTTCATTACCACCAAACCAGCTTTACAACAAATGTTAAAGGGACTTATATGGTCAGCAAATACAAGAGAAGAAAAAGATCTACAAAAACAAACCCCAAACAATTAAGAAAATGGCAATAGAAGCATATATATCAATAATTACTGTAAATGTAAATGGATAAAATGCTCCAACCAAAAAACACAGACTGGCTGAATGGATACAAAAATAAGATCCATATATATGCTGTCTACAAGAAACCCACTTCAGATCTAAAGACACATTTAGACTGAATGTGAGTGGATGGAAAAATATATTTCACGCAAATTGAAATCAAAAGAAACCTGGAGTAGCAACCTGCATGTCAGAAAAATAGTCCTTAAAATAAAGACCATTACAGGAAATAAGGAAGGACAGTACATAATGATCAAGGGATCAATCCAAGAGGAAGACATAATTGTAAATATCTATGCACCCAACATATGAGCACCTCAATACATAAGACAAACACTAACAGACATAAAAGGAGAAATTGACAGTAACACAATAATAGTAGGAGACTTTAACACTTCACTTACACTTATGTAGAGATCATCAATACAGAAAATTAATAAGAAAGCACAAGTCTTAAATGATACATTAGACAAGATGGATCATATTGATATCTTTAGGACATTCCAACCAAATGCAGAAGAAACACCTTCTTCTCAAGTGCATATGGAACATTCTCCAGGAGAGATTGCATCCTGGGTCACAAATCAAACCTCAGTAAATTTAAGAAAATTGAAATCATATCAAGTGTATTTTCTGACCACAACACTATGAGATTAAGGTATTCTCTTTTGGGGGCTCATTCAGAAGCTGGTGTTAATACATTGCTAGACACATGGGGACTGTTCAGTTCAATGTATCTGCTAGTTATTTCTGTGGGAGTGGGTCCTAAGAGGTTTCCACTCCTCTCCCTTCACTCACTTTTTCACTCACTCACTTACTCATTCTCTCACTCACTCGTTCATTGACACACAGTAATTAATTGTTCCTGTGCTCCAGGCCCTGTGCTCTGTGCCTGGTTGCTCCCAGCCAGTTTTGATGAATTAGGGCACAGAGAGATGTTAGAGCTCTGAGATAGACATCTGATACAGTCTGGCAGGTCAGGAGAGTCTTCTCAGAGTGCTTGTGTAGTTAAGGCCAAGGGGAGATGAGATTGAAGGAGTGGGTATATTCCGAAGACAAAGCTAAGAGGTGTCCAAGGCTGGGAATGGAAGAGAAGATGTGCTGGGGAGAAGTTGAAGACAGGGTAGAATCAAGATCATGAAAGGACTTTTACGCCAGTTTGCAAATGTGGTTTCACTGTGAATACCACAAGGAGCCACTGAATTTTATTTATTATAATTTCATTACTCTTTTGAATGTGTTGTGCTGTGCTGTGCTCAGTTGCTTAGTCGTGTCCCACTCTTTGTGACCCCATGGACTGTAGCCCACCAGTCTCCTTTGTCCATAAGATTCTCCAGGCAAGAATACTGGAGTGGGTTGCCATGCCCTCCTCCAGGGGGATCTTCCCACCCAGAGATTGAACCCAGGTCTCTTGCATTGTAAGCGATTCTTTACCATCTGATCCACTAGGGAAGCCCAAGAATACTGGAGTGGGTAGCCTATCCTTTCTCCAGGGGATCTTCCTGACCCAGGAATCAAACCAGAGTCTCCTGCATTACAGGTGGATTTTTACCATCTGAGCTACCACTCTTTTGAATATGCACTTTCAAATACAAATATGCAAAGGGTAGACTGAAAAATGAGTACCTCTTCTCATTCTGGTCTGCAAACCATGAAACTCCCCTTTCAGAGACATGTGTGTTGCCAGTGTCTTTCTTATACATCCATGTGGAGATACTCTAAACAAACAAATGCAGGCACATCCTCATATTTGAACACAGTGGTAACATGCTGTAGACTCAGCCATACCTCAGTTTATTACTTGAAAGTTACGGTAGAAATCTTCTGAGCTCAACCTTACCAGGTTCTGCTCTGTGTGTATACTTGTGGAAACACCTCAAGGCTTTCTTTTTGAGAGTTTTATTGAGATATAATTCACATGCCATAAAATTCACCCATTTAAGTACAATTCATTGGTTTTTGGTACATTCATAGATGTGCAAACCATTACCGTGGTTAACTTTAGAGTATTTTCATCACCTTAGAAAGAAACTCTGTACCTGTTAGCTACCATACTCCTATCTTCCCATTCCCATCTCCCAGCCCTAAACAACTACTATTTTACTTTTGATCTCTTCAGATTTCTGTATTCTGGGCTATTCATATGAATGAAATCACATAATATGTAGTCTTTTGTGACTGTTTAACTTAGCATGCTTTCAAGGTTTATCTATGATATAGCATCTATTGGTACTACATTTTTATTTATGGCCAAAAAATATACCATTTTATGGATAGACCACATTAAAGTATTTTAAAAATGTATTTTTATTTTTTATTCCAGTTTTATTGAGATATAATTGACATATAACACTTTATAAGTTTAAGGTGAATAGCATAATGATTTGACTTACATACATCATGAAATGAGTATCACAATAAGCTTAGTGAATATCCATCATCTCATATAGATATAAAAGAAAAGAAAAAGAAAAAACTGCTTTTTTCCTTGTGAAAAGAACTCTCAGGATTTGCTATCATAACTTTCATATATAACATGAAAAGTACAACTGTGTTAATTATTTTAATCATGTTGTATATTATATTCCCAGTACTTATTCATCTTATAACTATTCTTACCTTTTGACCACCTTCATCCAATTCTCCTGCAATGCAGGAGACCCCAGTTTAATTGCTGCGTAGGGAAGATCCCCTGGAGAAGGGATAGGCTACCCATTCCAATATTCTTGGGCTTCCCTTGTGGCTCAGGTGGTAAAGAATCTGTCTGCAATGCGGGAGACCTGGGTTCAATCTCTGGGTTGGGAAGATCCCCTGGAGAAGGGAAAGGTTACCCATGCCAGTATTCTGGCCTGGAGAATTTCATGGACTGTATATAGTCTGTGGGGTCACAAAGAGTCGGACACGACTGAGTGACTTTCACTTCACTATCCAATAGTCCTACCTCTGTTTCTGAAACCACAAATCGGATCTCTTTTTCTATGAGTTTGTTTATTTTTGAAAGATAATTGGCCTACAATACAATGTTAGTTCCTAGAACACATGGTGATTCAGTATTTTTAAATATTACAAAATGTTCACCATGATAAGTCTAGTTACCATCTGCTACCATACAAAGATATTGCATCATTAATGACTATTGCCCATGCTGTATATTTCATCCATGTGACTCATTTATTTTGTAACTTGAAGTCTGTCTCTCCTAATCCCACTCACATATTTCTGTTATCCATTCACTTCCCTCCCCCCACTCCCTGCTCTGGCAACCACCTGTTTGTTCTCTGTATCTATAAGTCTGTTTCTGATTTGTTATATTTGCTCATTATTTTTTAGATTCCACATAGAAATAAAACCATATGGTACTTTTTCTTTGCTTGACTCATTTCACTTTGCACATCCTCTAGGTCTATCCATGTTGTCACAAATGCCAAGATTTCATTCTTTGTGGCTGAGTAATATTCTTTATCCATTCATCTATTGATGGACACTTAAACTACTTCCATATTTTGGTTCTTGTAAAAAATGTTGTAATGGACATAAGGATGCATATTCTTTTCAAATTATTTTCACTTTCTTTGGGTAAAGGAGTCAGTGGAATGGCTGGTTCCTATGGTAGTTCTATTTTTATTTTTTCAAGGAAAAATTGTACTGTTTACTATAGTGATTGCTCCAATTTATATTCCCATGAATAGTGTATGAGGGCTCTCTTCTCTCCCCATCCTTACCAACATTTATTATATTCTGGTTTTTCCAAAAATAGCCATTCTGACAGGTATGAGGTTGTGGTTCTGATTTGCATTTCCCTTAATAAGTAGTGCTGTTGAACATTTCATGTGCTTGTTGGCCATCTTTATGTCTTCTTTGGAAAAAGGTCTATTCAGATTCTTTGTTCATTCTTAAAATCAAGATGTGTGTGTGTGCGTGTGTGTGCGTTTTGATGTTGAGTTGTACTAGCTTTTAAAAGTATATTTTGGATATTTATCCCTTATCAGATATATGATTTGCAAATGTCTTCTCCCATTGACTAGGCTCTCTTTTCATTTTGATGATAGTTTTCTTTGCTGTGCAAAAGCTCTCTAGTTGATGTAGTCTTATTTACTTCCTTTTCAATTTATTTTTTAATTGGAGGATAATTGCTTTATAATGTTGGGTTGGTTTCTGCCATACAATAACATGAATCAGTTGTAATTATATGTCAATGATACTTTCTCAATTCATCCAACTCTCCCCTTCCCCTACTGTGCCCATAAGTCTGTTCTCTACACATGTATCTCCATTTCTTCCTTGCAAATAGGTTCATCAGTACCATTTTTCTATATTCCATACATATGCCTTATTATATGACACTTGTTTTTCTCTTTCTTACTCACTCTGTATGGCAGGCTCTAGGTTCATCCACCTTAGTTCAACTGATTCACACTTACTCCTTTTTTACAGCTGAGTATTATTCCACTGTATATATGCACTACAACTTCCTTATCCATTCATCTGTTGATGGGCATTTAGGTTGCTTCCACGTCCTGACTATTGTGAATAGTGATGAAATATATAGAATGCTTCACGAATTTGCATGTCCTCTTCGCACAGGAGCCATGCTAATCTTCTCTGTATCGTTCCAATTTATTGGTATATGTGCTGCCGAAGTGAGTGCTCATTTGCTTATTTTTTCATTTGTTAAAAGCCACCTATTCCGGTATTCTTGCTTGGAGAATCCTATGGACAGAGGAGCCTGGCAGGCTATAGTCCACGTGTTTGCAAGAGTTGGACAGGACTTAGTGACTAAACCACCACCACCCTTGCCTGAGGAGACATATCCAGAAAAATATTACTAAGACTGATACCAAAGAGTGTACTTTTCATGTTTTCTTCTAAAAGTTTTATGGTTTCAGATTAGACCATATTTTGTTATCCGTCATCAGGTAATATATATTTGAGTTGTTTATACATTTTGGTTATTATAGATAATGCTGCTGTAAACATTTGGGTACAAGTTTTTATGTGAACATTCATTTTCTTCTTTTTGAGTATACACCTACTAGTGGACTTTCTCAGTCATTGGGTAGCTCCAGGTTTAATTGTTTGAGGAACTTTCACACTGTTTACTAAGACAGCTGGATTATCTCACATTCCCACCACTAGTGTATGAATATTAAATTTCTTCACACCTTCACCAACACTTGTTATTATCTGACTGTTATATTCTAGCCACCTAGTGGGTGTGAAGTGATATTTATTATTGTCTTCACTTACATTTTCCTGATGACTAATGATGTTAAGCATCTTTTCATGTGCTTATTGGTCATTTGTATGTCTTCATTTGAACAATTCCCTAGGGCATAAATTAATCTTGAAACTAAACCAATAAAACTGTGGCTCCTTTTTTTAAAAATTAAAAAAAAATTAATTGAAGGATAATTGCTTTACAGAATTTTGCTGTTTTCTGGCAAACCTCAACACAAATCAGCAATCCCTTCCCTTCTGAACCTCCATCTCATCTCCCTTCCCATCCCACCACCCTAGGTTGATACAGAGCCCCTGTTTGAGTTTCATGAGCCGTACAGCAAATTCCCTTTGGTTATCTATTTTACATATGGTAATTTAAGTTTCCATGTTACTTTTTCCATATATCTCACCCTCTCCTCCCCTCTCTCCATGTCCATAAGTCTATTCTCTGTGGCTTCTTTTTTTTTTTTTTTCAGTCTTGCATTGATTTTATTTTATTTTTTTAATTAATTTATTTTTAATTTATTATTATTATTTTTTACTTTACAATATTGTATTGGTTTTGCCATACATCAATATGCATCTGCCACGGCTGTACATGTGTTTCCCATCCCAAACCCCCCTCCCACTTTCCTCCCCATAGCATCCCTCTGGGTCATCCCAGTGCACCAGCCCCAAGCTTCCTGTATCCTGCATCGAACCTGGACTGGCGATTCATTTTTATATGATATTACACATGTTTTAATGCCATTCTCCCAAATCATCCCCCCTCCACCCCACAGAGTCCAAAATACTGTTCTATACATCTGTGTCTCTTTTGCTGTCTTGTATACAGGGTTGTCATTACCATCTTTCTAAATTCCATATATATGCATTAGTATACTGTATTAGTGTTTTTCTTTCTGGCTTACTTCACTCTGTATAATAGGCTCCATACAGATGGCTAACAAACACATGAAAAGATGCTCAACATCACTAATTATCAGAGAAATGCAAATCAAAACCACTATGAGGTATCATTTCACGCCAGTCAGAATGGCTGCAATCCAAAAGTCTATAAGAAATAAATGCTGGAGAGGATGTGGAGAAAAGGGAACCCTTTTACACCGTTGGTGGGAATGCAAACTAGTACAGCCACTATGGAGAACAGTGTGGAGATTCCTTAAAAAACTGGAAATAGAACTGCCATACAACCCAGCAATCCCACTGCTGGGCATACACACCGAGGAAACCAGAAGGGAAAGAGACACGTGTACCCCAATGTTCATCGCAGCACTGTTTATAATAGCCAGGACATGGAAGCAACCTAGATGTCTATGAGCAGATGAATGGATAAGAAAGCTGTGGTACATATACACAATGGAGTATTACTCAGCCTTTAAAAAGAATACATTTGAATCAGTTCTAATGAGGTGGATGAATCTGTGGCTTCTTTTAAGACCTAGTTTCTGTTGATGTCTGTTCTGTACCAAGAGGGTTTCTCTCATCTAACTTAGTGCTTAGTTTGCTCCTGCAAACTAGCCAGCCTATAGTCTGGGCAGTATCTTCATTAAATTCATGCATTTCTTCCAAAATTGCCTGTCACCATAACTTCCATCATTCTTGTGAGCACTTTTAAGCTTGAACTTCTCCATACTCTGTTGCAAATAGTTAGTTCCTTTGGGAAGAAATTAAGAGTTGTATGTTTAATGCCTGCTAATTTCCCACCAGGGAAAATCTCTTAATTAAAGCTTTGGGCTGGAGATAGGGACAATGTCAAGCTTCTCTCTAAGTGACACATATGCTCTAGGATCTGAATTCTTGATGCAGAGGAGGTGGTGAACTGAGTTCCTTTTGGTTTCCTCTCCTGATGTGGAAACACAATCCTATGAGCTGGAGGAAGAGCCATCACAGGCCTGGTAATCTCAGTTCACTGCCCCCACAATAAAGCCTCGATTCCATGAGTGGGAACTGGTTGGAAAAATGGAGGTCCCCCCCGTAACTGCAGTCATTCAGCAACAGGTAGTTGGGGGCAAGATAAGAAATATTGATGTTCAGCTTCTCCAAGGAAGAAAGCCCTCTAGCAGGGAGCTGGGGAGAGGGAGCCCTGGGTTCTTGGCTGCAAGTAGTCTGGAGTGGAGTCTTTGTTTTGCTGAACTTGGAAAAGGGAGGAAGGGAATTGTCTAGGTTGAAACACCACAGACCCCCTAACCAAATTGTGTAGATTTTCTTGAATATATAATTCTTCATTTGCTTTTTGTCCTTAAGATCATTTTTAGAGGCTTTACATGGATATATTAAAAAAATAATCTGCATTATTTTTACTAGGGAGCAGTTCAGTGGAGTGCTTCACACTGTTGTACTGGAACTGACCTTGAGAATCATAATCTTCACTGACTTGACCGGTGTCCCACATTTATGTCCATTTTTGACTTCAGACAGTTTCCAGATAATAGGAAGAAAAGCTGTGGGTGTCCCACCCGGTTAGGGGAACTTGTGTACAGGGCTGTATTCCTTGAAGCTGTTATAGATGCAATTCTTTTTCCTGCTATAAAACTTTAGACACGTGGCAATTCAGCGGTGATGTATGAGACCTCACAGGTGACTCTCAAGGAATCTAGAGAAGGCAGTGCTATATCCATGGGATGTTATTATCAAATTAGGGGGGCTAATCATATATTCTAAGTGGATTCCAACAAGAATCCATAGTGCTGAAATCACTGGGACATAAAACATTATCCTGAATTTCCACATTACTCAAGCATAACTGTAACACTTCTATTTCAAATCAAACCAAGTCAAAACAAACAAGCAAAACCAACTAAAATGAAAGCAAAACCAACTAAAATCAAAACTCTTTTGTGACAATGCTGTTTTCAAGTCAGAAATCTGTATCTACTCCTCACAGAGCCTTCCTACACTAAAGAAAATCATTCAAACCTCTTAAGCAAAAGAGGAAACCCTTCCTATTTACTGAGCTTCACTGGTAATTTAGCTTTTGTTTGTCTTGTTTTGATTTTCTCTCTGAAGAAGATTGCTTCATTATATTTCTTTAGAATCTTTGCTTGGGAAACACCTCATTTGTTAAAAATAATATCTTCTATTTATCAAATACTTACACTGAGCCAGGTGCTGGCCTCATTCATTCCCAAACATTTATTCATGAACTGGTGTAACAAGCACTGTTATACATACTGGGAACACAAAACTGCCATGGCTCTAATGCTTGGAGGCCAGCAGGGTGAAGCAAATAACTACTTGAATGAAGTTGTCAAATAATAACCATAAAGCAAATGAACTTTTCATTACCTCTAAATTAGGGGTTTCTGTTCAACGAGAGTAATAGTAGTGAAAGCCAATAGGTGTGGGAAAAGACAATAGGAATTCCTTCAAAGTACAAGGAAAAGAAGGGACATTCCAGTAGAAAAATAGGTGAAAGAAGTGAGCAGGCAATTCATACACATGGAAACACCAAAGACTAACAAACCCATGAAGAGATGTTCACAGTGCAAGTTAGAATCAATACAAGAAACTACTTCACATCCAACAGAATAGCTACAATTAGATAAGAGGCAAGATCAAGTGTTGATAAGGATGTGGGTAGACAGGAACTCTGGAGTGTGAAGTGTGTGAACATCCCACAGGACTTGGTGAAATTTAGAGCATGTGCCCTAAGAATAGCAACCCAACTCTTGCTAAGTGCCTCAGAGAATCTTTGATGGCCTGTTGGGAGATCAGGTGTCTTTTCATTTATGATGGACTGAAATAGGGGCAACTTGGTGTCCACTATATGGTGCTGGAAATAAAATAAGGAGGAAGATAGCTGTGAAATAACAGTCAACAACAGCATTGAGAAGCTGTAATCTAGATGTGCATAGAGTGCTGCTGCTAAGTCACTTCAGTTGTGTCTGACTCTGTGCGACCCCATAGACTGCAGCCCACCAGGCTCTGCTGTCCCTGGGATTCTCCAGGCAAGAACACTGGAGTGGGTTGCCATTTCCTTCTCCAATGCATGAAAGTGAAAAGTGAAAGTGAAGTCGCTCAGTCATGTCTGACCCTCAGTGCCCCATGGACTGCAGCCTTCCAGGCTCCTCTGTCCATGGGATTTTCCAGGCAAGAGTACTGGAGTGGGGTGCCATTGCCTGCATAGAGTGAAATGATGTAAATTCAAAACTTATGGTCAAGTGAAAATATAAGAAGAAACAGAATGAAGTTTAAAGGCTAATATGACTCATGTAATGTACATAGATATATGTATATACAGATATAAAAGGCTAATATAACTCATGTAATTTACATAGATATATGTATATACAGATATAAAATGGTACTATATCTTTTATAAAGATCTGTGCATATTTAAGGACATATATCAAAATTCGTTGAATGCATTTGAGGAATGAGAATGGGAGTAAGAGATAAGTGGGAGCTATGTATATTTCCTATATTTCTAAGGAACACCTAGAAATATAAATAAATACTAATATAGATATAGACTTGTTATATACATGTCTATAGACATGTAATATACAACTATATACATGTTATATGTAACACCTAGAAATATAAATATAAATAAATACTAATAAAGATATAGATGTGTTCTGTGGATTACGGAATGCTAGTTCAGCTCTGCCCCTGATGTGCACCCACCACCAAAATAGAATCTTTGAAAACTTAGCAAAGTCATCACCAGGAATTATTTAACTACAGTTGTGATGAGGGATCAGAAGGCTGTAAATTAATATTCCCATCTTAATGGGTTCTTTTGGGGAAACATATTTCTATGTTAATATATCTGTTATCCAGCCCCCAATACAAGGTGGTCCATTGTGGGCTGTGTATTGGGACAGGGACTTCCACTTATCTTTTCTTCACATCAAACTTGTTGATCAATCCCTGGAGTCCTCTGGAAGCAGTAGTTTACTAGATAGAGGGAGACTGAGAAGTGAGCAAGGGATGAGCTGGACAAATAATTTTATAAGGTGCTATCATGGGATAAGCTGACTCATTTTAAATTAAAAAAAGGAAAATGCCCCAATGCTAAAAGCCATGAAAAAGGGGCAGAAAAAATGTCTTTTTGAGATGGCAGGGTGAGAGATCCCTTCCAATGGGACAGTCAGGGAGGACTTTGCACAGAAGCTGGTCCATTTGAAGTTGGTCTTGAGGGAAAGGTGGATTTCTGATTTGTAGTGATGGGAGAAGGCAGTTCAGGAGATGGGCTAACACAAATGGGGAGGTGGGCTGGGAATTGGGGATAAGACCACACTATAGAGCTCACAGGACAGGACTTCAGGGCCTTCTTCACTGCTGTGTTCCTAGCACCTGGCATGGGGTAGAAGCTCAAAAATCCTTGTTGAATAAATGAAGGAGTGGGGGAGTTGTCTGAATCATCGGCTTCAGGGAGGTGGAAGAGATGAACAAGATATGCCTAGGGGGCCTGAAGATGCCCCAACAACATGCTCCATTTTCTCTCAGTGTTTTTACCAGCCAGACAGATTTCCTAACAGGCATGGGGCTCCCTTGGCCCCACATGCCATTCCCTCGTGGAAACTTGCCTCTTTATAATGGAAAATGCATATGGAAAGGACTATTTTTTGAGCTACTGGAAGACATCACAGGCAAAACTACTGTTGTATCCTAGAGATGTGGAGCAGAGGTTCTAGGTTGAATCCTTTTCCATCAATAGCACTGGAGCTGGAGTTCAGCCCAGGGCTGTGGTGGCTCAGTGGTAAAGAATCTGCCTGCAATGCAGAACTCACAGGAGTTGTGGGTTCAATTCTTGGGGTCAGAAGATCCCCTGGAGAAGGGAATGGCAACCCACACCAGTATTCTTGCATGGAGAATCCTATGGACAGAGTAACCAGGCGGCCTACAGTCCATGGGGTTGCAATAAGTCAGACATGACTGAAGAAGTTTAGCTTGTGCTTCATCTTGAAGTTCATGTGATATTCCCCAGCCCTTGCACATTGTGAGGCCACCGGCCAGGAGACCAAGCCCAGACTAAGGTAGTGCTCAAACTGCTGTCCCACCCAAAAGTCTACTGACTCATTTCATGTCTTCTGCAGTGTAGGTTCGCTGGGGCATCTTGCAGGGTCTGTGTGCAGAGAGGAGCCATGGGGCAGAAGGTGTTTCCTGAAGCTCAGATAGAGAATATCCATCATCTTGCCTCTGGACTGCCACCAAAATCCTCTGTCAGCATGGGCCATAAGCTTTACCTTTGCTTCAGGCAGCACTAGCGGGTCATCTCTTTGTTGAGCCTGCTGGCCATGGTTATCTTTCAACAAGACAGTAATGTTTCTTCATATGCTCTTATCTCCATTTCACTTTTTTACTGTCGGTCATTTTCCTATTGCCTCTTCCCCCACCTACATTTAGTTTCTTTCTTTTCAGTGAATGCAGAAAGCCTTCCCAGAACAAACAAAGCAATAATTAAATCAGTGACTTCCCTGAGGTTCCTCTTCCTGCTACCTGGGTTACTGTGAAGTTTAGGAGATGGATCACTGGCACATTTTCTGCTTTTCAGAATGTGGTGGCTCTCACTTTTAGAGGAATTGTAAGGATTGCACAGGCCTGTGAGGGAACATCTGGATTCAGGCCTTTGGCTTTGAGCCCATGATTGTCCTGCCCCAGCCCCTGCAGGGCCTGGCCATCTGGCTCTGTCCCAGCACCCAAGGAAGGAACTCCACTGCCCATTTGTTCTTCTTTCCATCAATGAGTTATTCACAGTGCTTGGCTGAGGAGTGACTTCTCCAGCTGTGGAGTTATTAGTGTCTGTGGGTAGAGGGGGAGATGGAAAGCCTGCCTGAATTCCTAAGCATGGAAGAGAAAATGTTACCCAACTCAGGTCTGACTCCTTACTGCTGGAAAATCAATACCCAAGAGAGAGGCAAATGTTGATAGAAAGGAAGAATGCTTTTAATCATGATGCCAGCTATCTGGGGAGATGGTGGACTCAGTATCCCCCCTCCCCCCAAATGAAGATTCTCTTAGGCCATGAAAGTTTTTAAAGGCAAAAAGGAAGTAAGTTAATCATTGAGATGGGGGTCAGAGTGGTCACCATTCCCCATTGTGTTCAGGCATGTGGACTTCTTGTGATCTTCCTTTCAAAGTTGTCTTGTTCACACAGTTTGTTCTAGATATTACTGAAGGGGAAGCAAAGGAACAGATCTGGTCATCTGTTAGTTACTTATTCTTCATTTCTACTTCGTTGATCTAAGAAAAGAACCAAGAGTATAGGCAAGATATTGTATGATCAAAAGATTTGAAAAGTGCGGTAGGGCAGGATATGAGTAGAGCATGGAGAGAGGGTGCCTGGTTAAAGGTTAGTGACCAGACCAAAGGTATCTCCTGCAGATAGCTCTTTCCTGCAAAGACCACCTTCTGCTCTTAGAGAGATGGCAGAGGGTGGTCTTGACTCAGGTTCAAACTCTGGGTTGGGAAGATCCCCTGGAGGAGGGCACAGAAACCCACTCCAGTATTCTAGCCTGGAGAATCCCATGGACAGAAAAGCCTGGTGGGCCACAGCCCATGGGGTTGCAAAGAGCCGGACACAACTGAAGCAACTTAGCACACACATACACGCATGCGCAAGGCATGGAGGAAAGTCAGGAGTACCGGGGTCTCGAGTGTGGAAGCAAAGTAGCCTGGGCTCTTGCTCTGCTTGAAAAATAAATTTCTCTAAGAGGCAAAGCCTGCAAAAACAGGTACAAAATTTATTATCAGAGACACAGTTTGTTTAAGACAGAAGCAAGGCAGAGATACAGACCAGGAGAGAAAGGGTTTGAGCGTCTTCCCTGAAGAGGAAGAGTGCAATGAAGAGGTGGTTAAATCATTTATATAGGGCAGTCCTTCTGGGTCTTTGTTTACCTTTGGACAATTATCTGGTTTCTTTTTCCACACCTGACCTGACCTAGGACCCTCCCCAACATGCGTGTGAAACTTTATGCCAAGATGGATTCCAGTGCGGAGGCCTGTGGGAACATGTCCACACTTATTATGGGGTGGCACCCCTCCCTTTTTGAGATGCAAGGAGCTTTACTGCACATGTGCAGATAGGGAGGCTTCCTTGACCTCAGGATTGATATATGTGGTCCTCCTATCTCTCAGTCCCTGCCATTAACTCTGTCCTTAGAGTGTCAGGGAGAATAGAACTCCAATTTACTCTGTTTGAAAGACTCCAACTGCTCTGCCCAGGGGCCCTTCTACCTCCTACCTCATTTCCTGCCAAACGCTGCTTACAAAAACACACTCACACTCTCTCTTAGGCATTCACACCTGCTCATACACATGTACACATACTCATATACTCACCAGCATTCAAAATCCACATGTTCTCTCTCAAGAAATCAGCCCCATCATTTCCAGTCCAAGAGGAAACACACTGGGTATGTATGAATCATGCCACGTGTGTGGAAGATCTCTCCAGCCACAGTGAGATTTGAGGTTTAGTTAAAGAAAGACCATAGAATTAGACAAAATGACTTGTGACTTACAACTGTCACTTTGAAAGCAATATTTTAAAATGCAAAATGAAATGGTAGAAGTACAGGTTATACCTGGGACTCAGGGTTGGGGGGTGGGGGTGTTTAGGGCTGGGATCTGCTGACTCTGCTGGAGAAATGTCTGACCCCCTACCCAGTTCCTTTGGTATTTTTTTTCCAGCACTGGAATCACACCAATCTTTTATCTCTAAGGACTGTGAAATATGCAAACCACCAGATTCTGTGGTGCTGGAGAAGACCCTTTAGAGTCCCTTGGACAGCAAAGAGATAAAAACAGTCAATCCTAAAGGAAATCAACCCTGAATACTCATTGAAAGGGCTGATGCTGAAGCTGAAGCTCCAGTACTTTGGCTACCTAAGGCAAGGAGCTGACTTTTTGGAAAAGATCCTGATGCTGAGAAAGATTGAAGGCAGGAAAAGAAGGGGATGACAGAGGATGAGACTGTTGGATGGCATTACGGACTCAATGGACATGAGTTTGAGCAAACTCTGGGATGGTGAAAGACAGAGAAGCCTGGCGTGACGCAGTCCATGTTGCAAACATTAGGACACAACTGAGTGACAGAATAACAAATGGTGTGACCTCACATTCCCGGGGTCCAGCCCCAGTTGGATCCAAGGATATCCTCAGGAGGATGGTGTTGGCGAAAGGACAGCAAAGGGGAGAGACAGAGGCTTGACCTGACTGGTTTACCTGGGAAACCAATAAAGTGCGTGACACCCGAACTTGCTCTGACCATGGAGGCTGCAGGCACCCTCTCGAATAGCTGAAGGTGCCCCACCTTAGGCACCTTCTTGAGTGGGTCTTAGAAGCCCAGGCAGGTAAGTGGTCTCAGAGAGCCCCCACGCTCCAAATCAGTCATCCTGAAGGAAGAACAGAGAAGAAAAGGAGAGAAAAGGAAGCAAGAACGACACGGGGAGACCAAGCCTGATGAGCAAGGCCCGTAGCTTTATTTTCAAAGGGAGCTTACATACCTTAAGTTGTGCATAGAGGATAATAGGGGGTGTAAAATCATGCAAAGTCAGTGGTCTTTGATCCTTATCAAGACCAGGCTTTCTTTTCTGCAAACTTATCGTATACAAATGCTTTAGGCGATTTACATCATCTTCTGGCCAGAAGGCCTATTAACATTTTATGACTCTTTGTTCCAATAAAGGTTAGTTAACCAGAAAACTTGTTTTTTTTTCTAAGAGTAATTATTTTAAAGTTTGGCGCCATCCTCTGAAAGTGTTAGATAAAGTTGCATTCCTATAGGGCAAAGGTGCAGTGGGCTTACAACAAGGGAAGAATTTATTATCTTAAGGGTCTAAAGTTGTTAACACCAAGGCCACTACTTATTTTTTCTATATACCAACTAAATTAATATACTCCCAAGGACACAATACAGGGGATGTGGAAACTTGGCAGCAAGGATTGGCTCAACAATAAAATCCTCTACTAGTTCTATTCTAATAGTTTCTAACTCCCCGAGAGGCTCTATACTATTTGAATATCTCAAGCTTCCCATGCCTCTCGGTTGGGAGGCTGTAAACAATTGTATGCATAGCTGTAGGAGTCCAGATAAACCTGTCAGGCAAGTTAGAGGGCCATCTGAGGGGTTTGGATTGAAACACTCCTAATATGCCCAGGAGGCTAATTGACTAGAGCTCTAAGTTGATTTCCTTCAGAGAAAGGTGATCGGGGATAGCCCCCTGTTAATGTCCGAGGAGTTGGTGAAAGTCATAAAATAGTAAAATAGGCAGACCCTGGTTTTGGGGTAGATGCTCAGGCAGATCCAGGGGGCCCCTCGAACCCTGACTCGCCTTTGCATATCAGGCCTCTCCGCATGACCTTTGTCATGGGTGGGAACTCCCATGCTGGCTCCCGGCATCTCCCTCTTTTTTATTCCTTAAGACAGCCAGATGCAATTCAGTCGCGAGCTTCTGAGTGCTCTGTCAAAGAGTTCTGACAATACAAGGAAGAATAATTACGAGAAGCAGAATTAAAACAACCACAGCAGCATAGCTAAAAATAGTAGATAGAAAGTTCTTTCCTTAAATGAAGTTAGAGAATGTGTGGAAGAAGTCACTTGCTACTCCTGTGGCAGTAAAATCTAACTGGGAGTGTTCCATGGTTGTTATTTGATTGTGAAGTTTCCCTAAATCTAAACTAATGTCAGAGCTGTTCCAGACACCTGAAATATGATTTTTAATTTTTTCCCAGTTATAATCTGTCTCGTTTACTTTCAGGGGTGTTACACAAATCCACAGGTAGTCGGCATGACAGGACAGTGCCAATCTCACTTTTAAAGCCTGCAATTCAGATCGAATATGCATTATTGCTTCCTCTAGGGCATCTATCCTCATCTCTAGCTTCCTGTGTTGCCAATGTTAAAGAGACATTTTTGGACATAGTATCAACATATTGAGCAGTATGTACTTGTTGAGTCAATGATATTGCTGCCATAGTAACAGAAGTAATTGTGGTTATTAAAGCTGTTATTCCCAGGATAAGTAAGCCCACAAACTGTCGTGATCGCATTAAATCTTGTAGTTGTTGTAATACAGCAAGACCATAATTATCATACTAATGCGGGGCGTTGCAACACCACAAAAGAGCGAACATTATATTGAGGGGTCAAACAAGATGAGAGCATACATTGTTCACAAGTTACTATATTAGGTCCACCCGTATAATTCATGTGTATATTAAGTCTCTTGGAGTCATTAGCGAAGAGAAAAACATAAGGCGAGGGTAGACAAGCTAAAATAGAATAAGTAGAAATATTTTCTGGCCGGGTTAAGGTAATAGGGGCAGTAGCGGTAACGGCCCTCCAAATTTCTGGTTGCCAATAAGTTCTGCCCTTAGCTGTATAAGACAGCATAGGAGGAACGAATTGATTACGATGCCATCTAGTGGCGTGTAATGGCCAAGGAATTAAATATGCTTTCCAATTTTCAAATCTCCTTGTAAATTTATGATGAATCCTTGGATCCTGACCTGGATCCGGGTTGCTCCAGTCCTGAATGGAATTTCCTCCTTTTGGTATTCTGTAGTCAATTCTAGAATTATAAATACAATATTTCCAAATCGGATACCCTGAACGACGATCTATAGTGTTCCATATGGCATCTGTAGGGGCAACACGACGACAATTTGGATATTCTGGTGGAGCATAAACATGCAGGGATTTATAAGGGTCAAGGACCCCGGGCATACGAGCCAGTAATATCCAAACTGAGCGAAATGTTAAGAATGGAGAATCTGTTATAATTGCTTTTTTAGAGGCTCCAATACATCCTACTTTGGTAGGAGTAATAAAGCTTCCTGTATGAGAAGGGAAGTTAAAACAAATAGGAAGATCATCTGTTAATCCCCTAAAGGTATAATTTAAATCAATAGGGTATTCATTATTTGTATAGGAAGCATATGATCCTCCCAATAAACGAGGCTGGTTTGTGTGGACCCGTATAGGGTCACTGTTCCAAGTAACTACTTTAAAGGTAGGAGGATCTGGGAAGTATACACAATACTTTTCTGCAGTGGAGGAGGAGGCGTTTACCTGGCAAGATAGTAAGGCAAGCATAGCAATAAACACTCTCTCTGGAGAGGCTGGAGAGACCTGCAGGGAAGCTATCCCTTGTTCCTGGTGACAGAGTGTCTTAATCTGTCCCCAGGTAGGTATAGAGGCTTGTTGAGTGGCCTGCATAGGACATCCCAGTGATTTCCTGTGGGGTAAAGAATTAGGGGGAATAGTATCTCTTATACGGAGTTGTGACCTCTGTCTGGTGGGTGGTTCCTCTTCCTGTTCATCCGGGATCTCTTGTGTCATTCGTCTCAAGATCAGCTGGGCTTCCCATGTTGGCAGAGGGAGTGGAGGTAGAGGAGGTCCCTTTCTTTTTTGTGGTCGCGGCAGTGGAAGGACCAGGTGCCTGGGGGGCTGTGACATGACGAATCAGTCTGTCCGGGATCCAAATTGGAGAATCTATGTCCTGTGGAAAAACACAAGCATATCCTTGGCCGCTAGTTAATAATGGGGCGGGACCCCTCCATTGTCCAGAGAGGAGGTCCTTCCACTTCACCAATGGCTTTTTATTTTGTTGTTCGGGACACCAGTGATGAAGCATTGCAGTGGCTCCGGATGAATCAACATTCAGGTTGTTTATTACAAAGAGAGCATGCTGCAGGATCTGATGGGGGGAACTATATTTAAATTCCCCTTCCTGTAATTTTTGAATTTGAATTTTTAAAGTTTGATGTGCCCTTTCTACTATAGCTTGTCCTTGTGGATTATAGGGATGCCTGTACTGTGTTTTATATGAAACTTTATACAAAAATCTTGGAAAGGCTTAGAAGTATAAGTAGGGGCATTATCAGTTTTTAAACCCTTTGGCAAACCTAAATATGAAAAACAAGTAAAGAGATGTTGCACTACATCCTTATAGGCCTCTTCAGTACGAGCAGTTGCAATAATGACATGAGAAAAAGTATCTACAGTTATGTGAACAAAAGACAATTTTCCAAATGAAGAGACATGAGTTACATTCATCTGCCAGAGTACATTAGGTCTGAGACCATGAGGGTTAACTCCCATAGGTAAATTATTTACAGTAGTGGGACAAAGTGAACAGGAGTGAACAATTTCTCGCATAGATTCACAGGGAATCTGAAACTGATATCTTAAGGCATTAGCATTTTGATGACGGAGTGAATGAGAGGCTTGAGCCTCTTCAAAGGCAGGAGCCACTGTAAATTTAGTTAGTGAATCTGACAAGTCATTTAAGGCATTTAAAGGTCCAGGCAATCCAGAATGAGCTTGAATGTGGCCAATAAAATATGCTCTCAGTTTCATTCTCAAATTTGCTGCTGTAGTTTAGTTAACAAGTGAAATATAGCAGTTTTATTCTCAGGCGGAACCACAGTCTCAATGTGTGGAAACAGCCTGATGCATACTGAGAGTCAGAGTAAAGGTTAAATTTCTCCTCTGCAAACATAACAAAAGCCTCTATAACAGCTGTGAGTTTAGCTCTTTGAGCTGAAGTTTCCTGTGTTTGTAAAACCTTATGCTTGTCTCTTGTAACTATAGAAGCTCTGCCATTAGCTGACCCATCAGTAAAGGCCATTTGAGGGCCTGGAATGGGGGTGTTTGCACCTAACAGGGAAAATAACTAGATGTTTAGATATAAAGTTTAGCAAAACATGTGAAGGTAAATGATGCAGAATTTGACCAAAATAATTTCCTATAGCAATCTGCCAATTTTCATCAAACATTAGAAGAGCATCAAGCTGTTCTTTATTATATGGAATATGGAATTACAATTTCTGATGGCTCTTTATCAAATAACTCAATGCTCTGCTTTCTCCCCTTTAATATTAAAGTAGCAACTAAACCTGGATAGGAAGCCACTACCTTTTTAGCTTGAGCAGGAAGATGGACCCACTCTAAGGGGGTGTTCTGACATAAAATTCCTGTAGGTACAGTTGGGGTAGCCAGGCAAAAGAATTGCCAGGCGGCTACTAATTCAATTCTTTTTACATAACTATCAGATAAAGCCTTTTCTACTTTGTCTAGGGCTTCCTGAGCCTCAACAGTTAATTGCCTTTTTGAAGTTGGATCAGGATCAGTGCACAGAATGTTAAAAAGAGGTTTTAGCTCAGCAGTGGTTAATTTTAAATAGGGCCTTATCCAATTAATATCACCTAAAAGTTTCTGATAATCATTTAAAATAACAAGATGGTCTTTTCTCAATTGTAAAGGGGCATGAGTCACTGTTTCAGAATTTATAACCCTTCCTAAATAAGTTATAGGTGGATTGGTTTGAGTTTTCTCTGGGGCAATTTTTAAGCCTCTAGCTGACAGTGCCTGAGTCAAATCTTGGAGAGCAGTTTGCAAATGAGCTCTATTTGGATGAGCTATTAAAATATCATCCATGTGATGAATCATATATACTTGTTCATATTTAGCCCTAATATCTTCTATAGCAGCACTGACAAATTTTTGACATAAGGTAGGTCTATTTTTCATTCTCTGGGGTAACACTTTCCATTGAAACCTTAAATAAGGCTGTTTAAAATTTTCTGATGGCAGACTAAAGGCAAATCACTTTTTATCTTCAGCACTTAAGGGAATGTGAAAAAACAGTCTTGTAAATCAATTATAATAACATTATATCCCTCTGGAATGGCTACTGGGGAAGGGAGCCCAGGTTGTAAGGCCCCCATGTCTCCCATAGTGGCATTAATCGCTTTTAGATCTTGTGAAAGTCGCCACTTGCCAGATTTTTTCTTAATGACAAAAATAGGAGTGTTTCAGGGGCTATTAGAGGGTTCAATATGTCCCAATTGCAGCTGTTAAGAGATTAACATCTTCAGTTCAGTTCAGGCAGTTCAGTTGCTCAGTCGTGTCCGACTCTTTGCGAACCCATGAATCGCAGCATGCCAGGCTTCCCTATCCACCACCAACTCCCAGAGTTCACCGAGACTCACGTCCATCGAGTCAGTGATGCCATCCAGCCATCTCATCCTCTGTTGTCCCCTTCTCCTCTTGCCCCCAATCCCTCCCAGCATCAGAGTCTTTTCCAATGAGTCAACACTTCGCATGAGGTGGCCAAAGTACTGGAGTTTCAGCTTTAGCATCATTCCTTCCAAAGAAATCCCAGGGCTGATCTCCTTTAGAATGGACTGGTTGGATCTCCTTGCAGTCCAAGGGGCTCTCAAGAGTCTTCTCCAACACCACAGTTCAAAAGCATCAATTCTTCGGTGCTCAGCCTTCTTCACAGTCCAGCTCTCACATCCATACATGACCACAGGAAAAACCGTAGCCTTGACTAGATAGACCTTTGTTGGCAAAGTAATGTCTCTACTTTTAAATATGCTATCTAGGTTGGTCATAACTTTCCTTTCAAGGAGTAAGCGTCTTTTAATTTCATGGCTGCAGTCACCATCTGCAGTGATTTTGGAGCCCCCGAAAATAAAGTCTGACACTGTTTCCCCATCTATTTCCCAGGAAGTGATGGGACCAGATGCCATGATCTTTGTTTTCTGAATGTTGAGCTGTAAGCAAACTTTTTCACTCTCCACTTTCACTTTCATCAAGAGGCTTTTGAGTTCCTCTTCACTTTCTGCCATAAGGGTGGTGTCATCTGCATATCTGAGGTTATTGATATTTCTCCCAGCAATCTTGATTCCAGCTTGTGCTTCTTCCAGTCCAGCGTTTCTCATGATGTACTCTGCATAGAAGTTAAATAAACAGGGTGACAATATACAGCCTTGACGTACTCCTTTTCCTATTTGGAACCAGTCTGCTGTTCCATGTCCAGTTCTAACTGTTGCTTTCTGACCTGCATATAGGTTTCTCAAGAGGCAGGTCAGGTGGTCTGGTATTCCCATCTCTTTCAGAATTTTCCACAGTTTATTGTGATCCACACAGTCAAAGGCTTTGGTATAGTCAATAAAGCAGAAATATATGTTTTTCTGGAACTCTCTTGCTTTTTCCATGATCCAGCAGATGTTGGAAATTTGATCTCTGGTTCCTCTGCCTTTTCAAAAACCAGCTTGAACATCAGGAAGTTCACGGTTCACGTATTGCTGAAGCCTGGCTTGGAGAATTTTGAGCATTACTTTACTAGCATGTGAGATGAGTGCAATTGTGTAGTAGTGTGAGCATTCTTTGGCGTTGCCTTTCTTTGGGATTGGAATGAAAACTGGCCTTTTCCAGTCCTGTGGCCACTGCTGAGTTTTCCAAATTTGCTGGCATCTTGAGTGCAGCACTTTCACAGCATCATCTTTCAGGATTTGAAATAGCTCAACTGGAATGCCGTCACCTCCACTAGCTTTGTTCGTAGTGATGCTTTCTAAGGCCCACTTGACTTCACATTCCAGGATATCTGGCTCTAGGTGAGTGATCACACCATCGTGATTATCTGGGTCATGAAGATCTTTTTTGTACAGTTCTTCTGTGTATTCTTGCCACCTCTTCTTAATATCTTCTGCTTCTGTTAGGTCCATACCATTTCTGTCCTTTATCGAGCCTATCTTTGTATGAAATGTTCCCTTGGTATCTCTAATTTTCTTGAAGAGATCTCTAGTCTTTTCCATTCTGTTGTTTTCCTCTATTTCTTTGCATTGATGGCTGAGGAAGGCTTTCTTATCTCTCCTTGCTATTCTTTGGAACTTTGCATTCAGATGCTTATATCTTTCCTTTTCTCCTTTGCTTTTTTCTTCTCTTCTTTTCACAGCTATTTGTAAGGCCTCCCCAGACAGCCATTTTGCTTTTTTTCCATTTCTTTTCCATGGGAATGGTCTTGTTCCCTGTCTCCTGTACAATGTCATGAACCTCCATCCATAGTTCCTCAGGCACTCTATCCAGCAGATCTAGTCCCTTAAATCTATTTCTCACTTCCACTGTATAATCATAAGGGATTTGATTTAGGCCATACCTGAATGGTCTAGTGGTTTTCCCTACTTTCTTCAATTTATGTCTGATTTTGGTAATAAGGAGTTCATGATCTGAGCCACAGTCAGCTCCTGGTCTTGTTTTGGTTGACTGTATAGAGCTTCTCCATCTCTGGCTGCAAAAATATAATCAGTCTGATTTCAGTGTTGACCATCTGGTGATGTCCATGTGTATAGTCTTCTCTTGTGTTGTTGGAAAAGGGTGTTTGTTATGACCAATGCATTTTCTTGGCAAAACTCTATGAGTCTTTGCCATCCATCATTCCGTATTCTAAGGCCAAATTTGCCTGTTACTCCAGGTGTTTCTTGACTTCCAACTTTTGCATTCCAGTCCCCTATAATGAAAAGGATATCTTTTTTTGGGTGTTAGTTCTAAAATGTCTTGTAGGTCTTCATAGAACCGTTCAACTTCAGCTTCTTCAGCATTACTGGTTGGGGGTATAGACTTGAATTACTGTGATATTGAGTGGTTTGCCTTGGAAATGAAGAGAGATCATTCTGTCGTTTTTGAGGTTGTATCCAAGTACTGCATTTCGGACTCTTTTGTTGACCATGATCGCTACTTCATTTCTTCTGAGGGATTCCTGCCCGCAGTAGTAGATATAATGGTCATCTGAGTTAAATTCACCCATTCCAGTCCATTTTAGTTCGCTGATTACTAAAATGTCGATATTCATTCTTGCCTTCTCCTGTTTGACCACTTCCAATTTGCCTTGATTCATGGACCTGACATTCCAGGTTCCTATGCAATATTGCTCTTTATGGCATCAGACCTTGCTTCTATCACCAGTCACATCCACAGATGGGTATTGTTTTTGCTTTGGTTCCATCCCTTCATTCTTTCTGGAGTTATTTCTCCACTGATCTCCAGTAGCATATTGGGCACCTACTGACATGTGGAGTTTCTCTTTCAGTATCCTATCATTTTGCCTTTTCATACTCATGGGGTTCTCAAGGCAAGAATCCTGAAGTGGTTTGCCATTCCCTTCTCCAGTGGACCACATTCTGTCAGATCTCTCCACCATGACCCGCCTGTCTTGTGTTGCCACAAGGGCATGGCTTAGTTTCATTGAGTTAGACAAGGCTGTGGTCCTAGTGTGATTAGATTGACTAGTTTTCTGTAAGTATGGTTTCAGTGTGTCTGCCCTCTGATGCCCTCTTGCAACACAGTCTTACTTGGGTTTCTCTTACCTTGGGCGTGGGGTATCTCTTCACTGCTGCTCCAGCAAAGTGCAGCTGGTGCTATTTACCTTGGATGAAGGGTATCTCCTCACCACCTCCCTTCCTGACCTTCAACATAGGATAGCTCCTCTAGGCCCTCTTGTGCCCGCTCAGCTACTGCTAGCTGCCAGTTAATTTTCTTTAGACAGAGGCCATTGTTCTACCCACACTGGGTCTTGAGATTTCCATGTAATGGGGTCAGCAGCAAAAACAATGGCCTACATTATAAATTTGGATATCCCAATCCTGTACATTGCTGTTGAGGGGTTGGGCAGATTGGCTCAATTATTCCTTCCTGTTGCTTACCTAATCCTTTTGATGGATCATAGCCCATATGGAGCATTTGGGAGGTCACTTTTTCATCAGGACTAAAAAGTAGCACTCCCATTTGAGACAGCATGTCCCTCTCACATAGAGTAAAGGGGATTGAAGGAACTACATAGGGTTGGAAAGTTCCACAGGTGTCCTCAAACTGCCAATCTAACATTTTTGCACTCTTAACTACTGTGGTGGCTCTCCCTATTCCCACCAAGTCGTTTTCAGTCATATGTGTTGGCCAGAAACTGGGCCAGTCTTTCCCAGAAATGCAGGAAACATCTGCTCCTGTATCTAACAGCCCCACAATAGACTTGCCACTAACCAAGATAGTTTTCATAGAGTGCTTCTGAGTAATCTCTGTCACCCAAAAGACCATATCACTGGATCCGAATCCTCTCTCTTGTCAGGCAGTGTGATAAGGCAAAAGTAAAAGTTGAGCTATTCTCTGTCCTTTATGAATTTGTATAGTTTTAATTGGGGGTGAGATAATAATCTGAATTTCTCCTGTGTAATCTGAATCAATCACTCCAGGAACAATTGTGAGTCCTTGCATGGCTAAGGAGCTTCTGCCCAGTGTAAATCCTACCAAACCTGTCGGTAATGGGCCTTTAACCCCTGTAGGGATTTTTATAGTAGGACTATCTGGTGTTAATATTGTTGAGGTGGTGGAACTGAAGTCCAGTCCTGTGCTGCCTGGGGTTGCTCTGATGAGCTCTGTGATGGGATGAAGGGTACGAATGGGTTCAAAGATGTTGCCCCAGTTGCTGTCGGGGTCTGAGGCTGGCCCTTCAACCCATTTCCTGACTGCTGGTCAGGAACTAGCAAGGTTCCATTTTTATGGGATTTTGATCTACAGTCTTTTACCCAGTGATATCCCTTCTGACAACGAGGACAGGAGTCTTAGGGAGATTAAGAGTCATAGCAGTGGAGGCAGGATTTGGCAGATAAGAGTTAGCTGTTCTTTGGGGGCAGGCGTGCGTAAAGTGCCCCTCCTGGCCGCAAGAAAAGCAGGCTTTGGACAAGCCAGCATTCCGGCCTTGATTACTGAAATGACTCTTTGGCGGGTTATTCTTGTTTGTAAAAAAGGATTGAACTGTCTGTTGATAAGAATTTCCTTTTATGGCCATAGCTATAGCAACGCCCTGCATCATTGCAGGTCCTACATCTGCACATTGCCTTGATGTAATGTCCTACTCCCCCAGATTTTTTTTTTTTTTTTTTTTATAGAATGTAGAATAGCCTGGCAGGTAGAATTAGCATTTTCAAATGCCAGTTGTTTTATCAGTATTTCAGATGCCTCAGTACTAGAAATTACTCTGTTGATTCCCTCTATAAGTCGTGATACAAAGTCCTCATATGGCTTCCCTGGCCTTTGTTTAATGTTTGAAAAGGAAGAGGTTGATTTCTTTTCTTGAGACAATAATCATCAGGCTCCAAGAGCGCAGGCTGATACCTGTTCTAAAGTTTCTTTGTCTAGATCCATCTGATCCCCGAGTGTTGCATAATCATCAATTCCTACCAACTTTTCTTTTACAATGTTGTTTCTGCCCTGTTTGAGGTTATCAATTGTTTTCCAATCATGAGGTGTCAGCCATAACTGCCAAGGCTTCTAACAATGTTAAAGTGTACGGGGCTGTAGCCCCATATAAGGCACAAGCCTGTTTGAGTTCTTTAAATAATTTCATTGGAAGGGGTTCCCAGAAAGGGACCTCTTCCCCACCCCGTTTCTGAAACACTACTGGAAAACAAGCCTCAAGGTGGGGATCAAATTCATCCTCTGGGCTAGAGAGGACCCTTCTCCAGGGAAGTTCTAGTGGAGGCCCCTCACCCCTATAGGGTGGAGGGGGCAAGCGGGGACTGAAGCATTCCCTGTTTTTCCTCTCCTGCTCCGGGGATCCTCTGCCTGTTTCATACTTAAATCTTACAGATGATTTGATTGGGGATGTTTCCCTCAGGCTCATAGGAGCGGATGGTGTGATTGGAGATATTTCCGTCAAGCTCCTAGGAGCGGATGGTCTGATTGGAGATGTTTCTCTTAGACTTTTAGGAGCGCCTTTAGATAAAAAGACCAATCCTCATCAGAATGGTATCGAGCTGCCGTTTCCTCTAAATCTTCCTCATCCTGAGGGGAGAGCTGATCTTTCTTTTCATCCCTATCTTTTACATGCTCATTGGCAGTCATAGTGGCTAGCCATTCATTTAGCTGCTGATAGCTAGGTATAGCTTTCTTTTCTTCACTTTCCTCTCGGACATGCACCTTTTCCCCTCACTTTCCTCTTTAACATGAACCTTTTCAGAATCAGGAGCAGGGTCTAGAGCATCTCTAGTTATATTCCATAAGGAAAAGGCATCAGTGGGCACCTTTTTCGGACCGTGTTGACTATAACAAGTTTTTATCTGTTTTCCTACCTTTTCCCAAGTATCTAAGTTAACAGTGCCCTCTTCTGGAAACCAAGGACACTGCTCTTGTACGAATGTGAAAAAGGATTGAACATTAGCTTTCTTGACTTTAATTCCTTTTTTGCATAACAATTGCAAAATAACTCATAAAAAAAGTTGTCGTTCTTTTGACTCACTGTTACCCATGTCAGAAAATTTTTATCTTGTCTTATATTGCAAGATTCAACACTTCAACACTGAAATCTTGTCTTATATTGCAAGATTCAACATTTCAACACTTCCCACTCCTACTCACCCTACCTTTATTATGCAGGGGGGTCCGTGACACCCTGAGTGGGGTCCTAGCCGTCCGAAAACTGCACAATGGGGGAGACTTACCTTTGGATAGCCTGTTCCGGGTGCCACTTACTGGGGTCCAGCCCCGGTTGGATCCAGGGATATCCTCAGGAGGACGACGTTGGCGAAAAGACAGCAAAGGGGAGAGACAGAGGCTTGACCTGACTGGTTTACGTGGGAAACCAATAAAGTTCGTGACACTGAACTTGCTCTGACCATGGAGGCTGCAGGCGCCCTCTCGAATAGCTGAAGGTGCCCCACCTTAGGCACCTTCTTGAGTGGGTCTCAGAAGCCCAGGCAGGTAAGTGGTCTCAGAGAGCCCCCAAGCTCCAAATCAGTCATCCTGAAGGAAGAACAGAGAAGAAAAGGAGAGAAAAGGAAGGAAGAACGACACGGGGAGACCAAGCCTGATGAGCAAGGCCCGTAGCTTTATTTTCAAAGGGAGCTTATATACCTTAAGTTGTGCATAGAGGATAATAGGGGGTGTAAAATCATGCAAAGTCTTTGATCCTTATCAAGACCAGGCTTTCTTTTCTGCAAACTTATCGTATACAAATGCTTTAGGCGATTTACATCATCTTCTGGCCAGAAGGCCTATTAACATTTTATGACTCTTTGTTCCAATAAAGGTTAGTTAACCAGAAAACTTGTTTTTTTCTAAGAGTAATTATTTTAAAGTTTGGCGCCATCCTCTGAAAGTGTTAAAGTTGCATTCCTATAGGGCAAAGGTGCAGTGGGCTTACAACAAGGGAAGAATTTATTATCTTAAGGGTCTAAAGTTGTTAACACCAAGGCCACTACTTATTTTTTCTATATACCAACTATATGAATTAATACACTCCCAAGGACACAATACAGGGGATGTGGAAACTTGGCAGCAAGGATTGGCTCAACAATAAAATCCTCTACTAGTTCTATTCTAATAGTTTCTAACTCCCCGAGAGGCTCTATACTATTTGAATATCTTAAGCTTCCCATGAATTTTCTTGGCAAAACTCTATTAGTCTTTGCCCTCCTTCATTCCGTATTCCAAGGCCAAATTTGCCTGTTACTCCAGGTGTTTCTTGACTTCCTACTTTTGCATTCCAGTCCCCTATAATGAAAAGGACATCTTTTTTTGGGTGTTAGTTCTAAAATGTCTTGTAGGTCTTCATAGAACCATTCAACTTCAACTTCTTCAGCGTTATTGGTTGGGGCATAGACTTGGATGCTCAGAATGCTCAAACTACCACACAATTGCACTCATCTCACACGCTAGTAAAGTAATGCTCAAAATGCTCCAAGCCAGGCTTCAGCAATATGTGAACCATGAACTTCCTGATATTCAAGTTGGTTTTAGAAAAGGCAGAAGAACCAGAGATCAATTTGCCAACATCCACTGGATCATGGAAAAAGCAAGAGAGTTCCAGAAAAACATCTATTTCTGCTTTATTGACTATGCCAAAGCCTTTGACTGTGTGGATCACAATAAACTGTGGAAAATTCTTCAAGAGATGGGAATACCAGACCACCTGATCTGCATCTTGAGAAATTTGTATGCAGGTGAGGAAGGAACAGTTAGAACTGGACGTGGAACAACAGACTGGTTCCAAATAGGAAAAGGAGTTCGTCAAGGCTGTATATTGTCACCCTGTTTATTTAACTTATATGCAGAGTACATCATGAGAAATGCTGGGCTGGAAGAAGCACAAGCTGGAATCAAGATTTCTGGGAGAAACATCAATAACCTCAGATATGCAGATGACACCATCCTTATGGCAGAAAGTGAAGAGGAACAAAAAAGCCTCTTGATCAAAGTGAAAGTGGAGAGTGAAAAAGTTTGCTTACAGCTCAACATTCAGAAAACGAAGATCATGGCATCCGGTCCCATCACTTCATGGGAAATAGATGGGGAAACGGTGGAAACAGTGTCAGACTTTATTTTTGGGGGCTCCAAAATCACTGCAGATGGTGACTGCAGCCATGAAATTAAAAGACGCTTACTCCTTGAAAGGAAAGTTATGACCAACCTAGATAGCATATTCAAAAGCAGAGACATTACTTTGCCAACAAAGGTTCGTCTAGTCAAGGCTAAGGTTTTTCCTGTGGTCATGTATGGATTGTGAGAGTTGGACTGTGAAGAAGGCTGAGCACCAAAGAATTGATGCTTTTGAACTGTGGTGTTGGAGAAGACTCTTGAGAGTCCCTTGGACTTCAAGGAGATCCAACCAGTCCATTCTAAAGGAGATCAGCCCTGGGATTTCTTTGGAAGGAATGATGCTAAAGCTGAAACTCCAGTACTTTGGCCACCTCATGCGAAGAGTTGACTCATTGGAAAAGACTCTGATGCTGGGAGGGATTGGGGGCAAGAGGAGAAGGGGACGACAGAGGATGAGATGGCTGGATGGCATCACTGACTCGATGGATGTGAGTCTCAGTGAACTCCAGGAGTTGGTGATGGACAGGGAGGCCTGGCGTGCTGTGATTCATGGGGTCGCAAAGAGATGGACACGACTGAGTGACTGATCTGATCTGAAGCTTCCCGTGGCTCTTGAGGTTGGGAGGCTGTAAATAATCGTATGCATAGCTGTAGGAGTCCAGATAAACCTGTCAGGCAAGTTAGAGGGCCATCTGAGGGGTTTGGATTGGAACACTCCTAATATGCCCAGGAGGCTATTTAACTAGAGCTCTAAGTTGATTTCCTTCAGAGAAAGGTGATCGGGGATAGCCCCCCATTAATGTCAGAGTAGTTGGTGAAAGTCATAAAATAGTAAAATAGGCAGACTCTGGTTTTGGGGTAGATGCTCAGGCAGATCCAGGGGGCCCCTCGAGCCCCGACTCACCTTTGCATATCAGGCCTCTCCGCATGACCTTTGTCATGGGTGGGAACTCCCATGCTGGCTCCTGGCATCACATAGCATGGGCATCCGTTGCAGTGACAAAGAGGTAAGAGGCAGAAATTTTTTTTCAGCGGGTTATTACTTTGTGAGTCTACCTGTACAAGTTCTGTTGCCTGGGCTGCTAAAGTTTGCATCACATTTGTAATCAGTAACGCATAAGTCTGTTTTTTGAGCCAAAGGGAACTCAGCCCCAGAGGATATTCAGCATCTCTGTAGGAGTTTGGTTTCCTGAATCACTGCAGAATCCCAGAGCTACTGGGAGGCTCCAGGAGTTCCCTCCTGCACCCCAAGTTTCTCCTATGATGCCTGCATCCTAGAAGCACTGTTGTCTGGCCATCCCTGATGTCCTTCCTGTGTTGCTCCTCTGGGCCTGGCCACAGTGGCCCTGCCAAGTCTGCCTTTTCAGTCCTCTTCTTGGTATGCTGGCTGAGCCCTGGATATCCCCAGACCACAGCTCGTAGCCACAGTGACCTCTGGCCTGGAAATCTGCTGCTCGCTCTGCTCCCCCAGCACCCACATAGTCTTTTCCTTCCAGAGGAGTTTGGACATGTCTTTGTGTCCTCACAGAGCTGCCTTCAGCCTGCCCTCTCCTTGTGTCCTGGGCTCAGTGGTCCCTGATTTATCTGTTTACTGCCTATTTGCCCTTGAGGCAGTGTGTCTGGGGCTAGAGTTTGACTCTGTTCTGCAACTTCACAGTCAAAGGCTGGGACTCTAGGGCTCAGCTTTAGGCTATCTTCTACAGGGACCAGTTGCTCAGGCCTTTTAAACCCAGTTCCCCTCTCGGCAGAAGGAGGATAGTGACAGTCTGTGACTCCTAGGCCCATTGACAGAATTCAGGGAGGAATGTCTGTCATGGGATCAGCTTGTGATCGAAGTTGGCTTGTTCCTTTCATTCCATTTCCATTCTCCCAGTCACTGAAGCTCCAATGTCCTTTCTTCCCAGCCTCCCTTTGCCCACCCTCCCCACCCTCTGCCCCCAGTTCTCCAGGGCAAAGGGCTAACTTTAACCCCTTTGTACAGCACTTAAGGCTCCCATGATACCCAGAAGCCAGGTGCCTCTCTCTTCATCCCTGAGTTCCTTGGGCTCCAGGATGCATTTCCCATGTGAACGCTGGGCACTGAGTGGGAGAGGCTTGTACCCTTTCAGGTATGAAGCACAGACAGCCATGGTTTACAGACAGAATGAAGTATGTCTGTCATGTTAAAATGTAATGGGGGTGATTAGGATAACCAGGTCTAGAAAGGCTCCTCCCAGGGAGATTGTTCCAGGTAAGTAGCTCTGATGGCTGGGATGTTGTGCGGGCAGGACTGCTCGTCACCAGGGTCCCTGGAGTCGGCTCAGAGCCTGGTCCATGGGTTTCTCAGCCCTCAGCTCATGCCCAGGGAATGCATGAGGGAGGGATGCTTGGCAGGCAGGGATGGGGGTGGCATCTCTGCCTTCACTCCTTGACCTTCATATGCAACCACCATACTCCTACTGTTGAGCCGAATCATTACTGCTCAGCCTTCAAGGTTCACTCCCAGGGCACCCAAGCCAGGCTGACTCCACCTTGCTTCCTCTTTTCTGGAAGGGCACAGGCACCAACTGCAGAGTCAGCTCCCAGGGCAGCAACCAGGCCCAGGTGCCCCTGCACCCAGTCAACCTTCATTGTAGCCAGGCACTGCCCCAGCATCTCCAACAGGAAGGCTGAATGAGGGAGCAGGAATGCTCTGAGTGGACACAGCCCTCCTCCCCCTCCCCCTCAGACGGGGTCCTGCAGGCCTTGTTGTTCCCCTGCAGAAGCTGCTCCACCCCATGCTTGTGGCCCAGCTCTGCAGCTGCACAAGCTGCCCAGATTTCTAGTGGCTCCTCTTGACTGTGGGATGAACACCTGAGCCCTGTGGCCCTCCAGTTCCAGCTCCCACTCCCACCCTTGCATCCTGAACCCACAGACCTTTGCCTACCTGAATGGTGTGAAGGTCTTGCATACCTGCTTCATTACCTCCTTTGGTCTTGTTGCTTATTTCCTCTGCTTGGGATGTCTTACTGCAGCAAACTCTTATTGACTCTTTAAAGGCCCAGTCCAAGTGTCTCCTTCTCTAGGAGGTCACTTGTCTTCCAGGCTGAGTTATGTGCCTCCCTTCTCTGCTCTTACAGCCTCCTCTGCAATAGTTCCATTTGCCCATTTGCCATTTCCATGAAAGGCAATCCCAACTTCATAATCCAAATCTAATCTGACCCCATCCTCAGTCCCACCCTGTGTTTCTTTAATTCTCCCCATCTCAGTTCATGACAATTCTTTCATATTTCTCGGGAAAAAATCTTTGGAATTGTCTTTGACTCCTTTTTTCCCCCTTATACACTTATATTTGATCCATCAGCAAGCCATAAGTTTTACCTCTAAGATATGACCAAAATGTGACCACTGCTGTCCACCTTTTCAGTCACTGCTCACATCCAGGCCACCACCTTCTGTCAGTAGGTTCAGCACCAACCTCTCACTACACCCGGCCATGTGCCCAACCCATGGAACAGCTAGTAGTAACTTTGCTCAAACCCGAGCAAGGTCATGATACGTTACTGCTCTGCCCAGAGGCTCTAAGGTAGTGGATCTCGCCCTGCCAGTGCTCGGTAATCCTCCTCTTTGTCCAGAAATGAAACCCACCCACCTACACTCACAGTTTCAAAACACTGTATTATGCTCTGGGTGACATAAAAGAGAAATGGCATGAAGGCAATTTTAATAGAATAAGGGGCATGTCAGTACAATGGCCAGTATGTCTTTACTAGATGACAGAAGAGTTTGGGGGCTGCCAGAGCATCACATTGGCTTGCATACCAATGTCGGGTCTCAGCACTGGCAGCAGAAATGGAGGTGTCTGCTGTGGCAGTGGGACTTTTCCCAATAGTGAGCAAATCTTGGTAAGGGCTTGGGTCAAACAGTTTGCATGGCTTGGCAGATGTTGTTTATCAACTGAAACTTTGCCATCCTTCTAAATAAAATGTCTAAACATTGCTATATATAAAATAGACAACTAACAAGAACCTACTATATAGCACAGGGAACTCTACTCAATACTCTGTAATGACCCATATCGAAGAAGAATCTAATCAAGAGTGGATATATGTATGTATATAACTGATTCACTTTGCTGATTACCTGAAACAAACACAACATTGTGAATCAACTATAATCCAGCAAAAATAAAAAGAAGATAAAATAAAAAATAAAATGTTTAAATGTGCAACACCCACCCCTCCTTGGCACTCCTTACTGCTTCCCTGTTTTAACTTTTCCAATTAGTACTCATCACCCTTTGTTGTACCACTGGTTTATCTTCTTTATTGTTTATTCTTTGCCTCTTCTCACTCAACATAAGTTCTATGGGGGCAGAATGTTTGTCTGTTGATTGAATAGTCTCAAGTATACAGAAAGTGCTCAATAAATATCAGTTGAATAGATTAAATTCACTGATGAATGGCATGAAGGAAGCTCTCTGTCTCAGGTCACTTCCCAAGACTAGATGTGAAGGCTCGGTTGCATGTTTGGTACCTCCCTGTGTTGACAGCCCAGATGGCTCCGGTAATTGATGAGCTGAGCCAAATCTAAAAGACTGAATGACAGGGTGCCTGCTTAGTATCCTGTCCCGTAAGGAGGCTGAGACCTGACTTCTAAGCTTTGGTTCCTTAGGATGGAGCTGACAGGTTTGCCCTGGGGCAGGTTAATGATTGCTCTGTATTTTTAAAAATTAAAAAAAATATATTTTCAGGAGAGTGTGTGACCCATTACATTACTTTTTTCTCAGCCAATCTCAAGTCAATTAACCTCTACCTTATTCCCTGCGGAGGAATTGATATAGCTGTGACTTGTGGGTTTATACTATCTCATGGCTCTTAGTGGCTCCTGGGCACCACTGACACTGTTTGCCCTCCTTCCACAGAAGGTTTTCATCACAGAAGCAGAGAATCTGAAATCATTTCATGGAAACTGACAGTGAACTTCAGAGACCAGAGAAAACTCCATGAGGTGACAAGCCTCCTCTATCTACATGCATGCCTCCTGGTTACCTGGAAGACTTCCAATAAATAATTCATTAAGCCAGGGCTGAAAACAGTGAAAATTGTTTTTAAATGGAAATCTCCAAAGCACAAAGAAAGGCAGAGGCAGAAGAAAACAGTGACTGAGGTTGAAATTTTGGGCAAGAGCCCTGGTTTTCTCTGTATTTGGGTAGCATGAGGCTTCCTCCAAGCATGGGCAACCACTCCTAGATCAGAAATCCAGAGCCTCCCTGGCCCCACAAATAGAAGATGTCTGTTCTCGGATGATGTACTGAATGTGGCTCCAAAGAGGCTGAGGATACACAGCAACCTCACGTCTCATGCCACTTGTGCTGAGCCATCTTAGGATTATAAACTTAGTGTCAGCTGCCCTGGCTGACTCAGAATGTAGGCTCCTGACCCATTGTCTGTTAGAGGGTGAGAAGCTAGAAAGGGAGCTGTAGAGCCTCTCCTCTACTCTGGCCTCCCCTCCACCTTCTGCTTCTTTCCATTTCAGCACAATACTTGCTGGCCAGCACCTAGCTGACCCTCCTCTTTAAGCAGGGCTTTTAGAGATGGCTAAGGTCCTTGTTTCATGCAGTGGCTGTGTTAAGAAGCCAATGGTAAGAAATGGGACAGAAATGAGCATGGAGCTCTTTCCTTGACTGGCACCACCCCTGTGCCTCAGTTTGCTCCTCTAACATAGATAGCATATTGAAAAGCAGAGACATTACTTTGCCAACAAAGGTCCGTCTAGTCAAGGCTATGGTTTTTCCTGTGGTCATGTATGGATGTAAGAGTTGGACTGTGAAGAAGGCTGAGCACCGAAGAATTGATGCTTTTGAACTGTGGTGTTGGAGAAGACTCTTGAGAGTCCCTTGGACTTCAAGGAGATCCAACCAGTCCATTCTGAAGGAGATCAGCCCTGGGATTTCTTTGGAAGGAATGATGCTAAAGCTGAAACTCCAGTACTTTGGCCACCTCATGCAAAGAGTTGACTCATTGGAAAAGACTCTGATGCTGGGAGGGATTGGGGGCAGGAAGAGAAGGGGACGACGGAGGATGAGACGGCTGGATGGCATCACTGACTCGATGGACGTGTCTGAGTGAACTCCGGGAGTTGGTGATGGACAGGGAGGCCTGGAGCGCTGTGATTCATGGGGTTGCAAAGAGTAGGACACGACTGAGTGACTGAACTGAACTGAGAGTGAAAATGTATAGTTGTCTCTGAGGGTTAATGAGAAATGTGTACATTGTGTAAGAAGTGTTAGCAATGCTGCTGGGTGGAATGTAACCCCATGAGCTCTGGCTCTCCAGGGACCCCGTGAGTACAAACTGGCCCCAGTTCCATCTTAAAAACTGAGCAAGCATCAGAGAAATTAGCCAGAAGCAGGGGTGAGACCCTACAAACACATGCACACACATACAGACACACACAACACACAGACACTCTCACACATACATTCACACAGACTCATGGACTTGCACAAACTGACACATGGTGAAACACACATATGCTCTCACATACTCTGTCTCACACACAGCACACCTTCCTGCCTGGGTGTCACCTGGCCTATGTCCTAGGCTCTCTGTGTCATCATGGATCATACATCCCCAGCTGTCTTGGCTCCTGTGCACCACCCCCGCTCCAACATCTGTCCTCCAATCACCATTATCTGGGAAGTTTCTGAACAATAGGTCTCTCAGGATTCTGTGGTTTTGCACAAGATACTTCTCCTACCAGAAAGATCTTTCTACTCTTTTTCACCAGAATCTCTCTTTATCATGGGGTTCTCATGTCTTTTTCCCCCCAGCTTTTTTGAGATATGGTTGACATATAAAATTGTGTTCTCACATGTTAAAGCTCTGCTCAAAAGCTGGCTTCTCTGAGAAGCCTCCTTCGGAGAAGTTGGGATGACAGGCCCCTCCCATGCTCTGTGAGTTTCCTCCATCACCTGATTCCCTGATCCATGAGCGCCAAGTTGTACCCCACCTTCTGGGCTCTTCATTCCCTACATGGTTGGTGACTGCATTTTTCTCATGACAGCCCCTAAACTTGTCAGTAGGGAGAGCTCTAGGAACTTGAAATGACAACCCAGGGTCTCCTGGTTTGGGAGACAGTGTTTCTACCTCTCCATGGTGACCTCTCTGTGAAGTATTGCTTACTTTTGAATTCTGTGTTAAATTTGGCAGGCTGTATGTTGATGCAGAGGCCTCTTTTCACTGATATGCCTAACAAGCACCTGATTAATACTTTTAAAATATTCTATGCTGAATTCTCCTGATAAAATATCCTAGCTTATTCTCTTGATAATCAGATAGCAGAGAGGAAGATGTGCAATGCCTTTCCTTCTGTGTTGTTCTCACTCTGGGCAATCAAGGAAACAATATTATTTATCACAGTACAATGATCTGGGGCTTTGGGAGCCATAATTTATGACTTTATAGCTGGTGGATAAATAGCTATAATTTTCATTAGTCCTCCTTGAGTAAGCTTCCAGCAAATACAGAAGGGACAAGGCCTTGAGAAAGATACTGGTCCCTGGGGAAGGGATTATAATTGCCAGCCAGAAAGCAGGATATGAGGACAAGAGCAAAGCACGCCCGGGAAGCCAGATGAGCCTAAGCTGTGTGGGTTCAGGTGGCCCTGCATGAGCAATGGGTGAGCTTTGGGATGTTTCTCTAATAGAGTACTTACCCAAGATAAATGCAAATATACATACATCCACACAAGGACTTAGATGGGTTTCCCAGGTGGCACTAGTGGCGAAAAACCTGCTTGCCAATGCAGGCAATCTAAGAGACATGGGTTCGATCACCGGGTTGGGAAGATCCCCTGTAAGAGGGCATGGCCACCAATTTCAATATTCTTTTTGTATTAGTTACATTAACAAAATTAATTTATTTTAATTGGAGGCTAACTACTGTATTATGGTGGATTTTGCCATGCATTCACATGAATCAGCCATGGGTGTACATGTGTTCCCCACCCTGAACACCCCTCCCACCTCCCTCCCCATCCCATCCTTCAGGGTCATCCTAGTTCACCGGCCCTGAGTGCCCTGTCTCATGCATTGAACCTGGACTGGTGACCTATTTCATATATGGTAATATACATATTTCAATGCTATTCTTTCAAATCATCCCACCCTTGCCTTCTCCCACAGAGTCCAAAAGTCTGTTCTTTATATCTGTGTCTCTTTTGCTGTCTCACATATAGGATCATCATTACCATCTTTCTAAATTTCGCATTATATGTTAATATACTGTATTGGTGTTTTTCTTTTTGACTTACTTCACTCTGTATAATAGGCTCCAGTTTCATCCACCTCATTAGAACTGATTCAAATGCATTCTTTCTAATAGCTAAGTAATATTCCATTGTGTATATGTACCACAGCTTTCTTATCCACTCGTCTGTTGATGGACATCTAGATTGCTTCCATGTCCTAGCTGTTGTAAACAGTCCTGCGATGAATAATGGGGTACATGTGTTTTTTCAATTCCGGTTTTCTTGGTGTGTATGCCCAGCAGAGGGATTGCTGGGTCTTTTGGCAGTCCTATTTCCAGTTTTTTAAGGAATCTCCACACTGTTCTCCATAGTGGCTGTACTAATTTGCATTCCCTCCAACAGTGTAAGAGGGTTCCCTTTTCTCTGCACCCTCTCCGGCATTTATTGTCTGTAGGTTTTTTGATAGCAGCCATTCTGACTGATGTGGGATGGTACTTAATTGTCATTTTGATTTGCATTTCTCTGATAATGAGTGACGTTGAGCATCTTTTCATGTGTTTGTTAGCCATCTGTATGTCTTCTTTGGAGAAATGTCTATTTAGTTTTTTGACCTATTTTTTGATTGGATTGTTTATTTTTCTGGAATTGAGCTGCATGAGCTGCTTGTATATTTTTGAGATTAATTCTTTGTCAGTTGCTTCATTTGCTCTTATTTTCTCCCATTCTGAAGGCTGTCTTTTCATCTTACTTATAGTTTCCTTCATTGTGCAAAGCTTTTAAGTTTAATTAGGTCCTATTTGTTTATTTTTGCTTTTATTTCCATTACTCTGGGAGGTGGGCCATAGAGGATCCTGCTGTGATTTATGTCATAGAGTGTTTTGCCTATGTTTTTCTCTAGGAGTTTTATAGTATCTGGTCTTACATTTAGATCTTTAATCCATTTTGAGTTTATTTCTGTTCATAATGTTAGAAAGTGTTCTAGTTTCATTCTTTTACAAGTGGTTGACCAGTTTTCCCAGCACCACTTGTTAAGGAGATTATCTTTTCTCCCTTGTATATTCTTGTCTCCTTTGTCAAAGATAAGGTGTCTATAGGTGTGTGGATTTATCTCTGGGCTTTTTATTTTGTTCCACTGATCTATATTTCTGTCTTTGTGCTGGTACCATACTGTCTTGATGACTGTAGTTTTGTAATATAGTCTGAAGTCAGGCAGGTTGATTCCTCTAGTCCCATTCTTTTTTCTCAATTACTTTGGCTATTCGAGGTTTTTTTTTTTTTTGTATTTCCATGCAAATTGTGAAATTATTCCTTCTAGTTCTCTGAAAAATACCGTTGGTAGCTTGATAGCGATTGCATTGAATCTATAGATTGCTTTGGGTAGTATACTCATTTTCACTATATTGATTCTTTGGATCCATGAACATGGTCTATTTCTCCATCTAATTGTGTCCTCTTTGATTTCTTTCATCAGTTTTATAGTTTTCTATATATAGGTCTTTTTTTCCCTTCGGATAGATTTATCTCTAAGTATTTTATTCTTTTTGTTGCAATGATTAATGGAATTGTTTCCTTAATTTCTCTTTCTGTTTTCTCATTATTAGTGCATAGGAATGCAAGGGGTTTCTATGTATTAATTTTGTATCTTGCAACTTTACTATATTCAATGACTAGCTCTAGTAATTTTCTGGTGGTGTCTTTAGGGTTTTCTATGTAGAGGATCATGTAATCTGCAAGCAGTGAGAGTTTTACTTCTTCTTTTCCAAACTGGATTCCTTTTATTTCTTTCTCTTCTCTGATTGTTGTGGCTAAAACTTCCAAAACTATGTTGAATAGTAGTGATGAGAGTGGACACCCTTGTCTTGTTCCTGACTTTAGGGGAAATGTTTTCAATTTTTCACCACTGAGGATAATGTTTGCTGTGGGTTTATCATATATGGTTTTTATTATGTTGAGGTATACTCCAGTACTTTGGCCACCTCATGTGAAGAGTTGACTCATTGGAAAAGACTCTGATGCTGGGAGGGATTGGGGGCAGGAGGAGAAGGGGACGACAGAGGATGAGATGGCTGGATGGCATCACTGACTCGATGGATGTGAGTCTGAGTGAACTCTGGGGGTTGGTGATGGACAGGGAGGCCTGGCGTGCTGCGATTCATGGGGTTGCAAAGAGTTGGACACGACTGAGTGACTGATCTGATCTGATGTTCCTTCTATGCCTGCTTTCTGGAGTTTTTTTTTTTTTTTTAAATCATAAATGGATGTTGAATTTTGTTAAAGGCTTTTTCTGCATATATTGAGATAATCATATGGTTTTTATCTTTCAATTTGTTAATGTGGTGTATCATGTTGATTAATTTGTGAATATTGAAGAATCTTTGCATCCCTGGGATAAAGCCCGGTTGGTCATGATATATGATCTTTTTAATATGTTGTTTGATTCTGTTTGTTATAATTTTGTTAAGGATTTTTGCATCTATGTTCATCAGTGATATTGACCTGTAGTTTGTGTGTGTGTGTCTGTGTAATCTTTGTTTAGTTTTGGTATTAGGGTGATGGCCTCATAGAATGAGTTTGCCAGTTACTTTCCTCTGCAATTTTCTGGAAGAGTTTGAGTAAGATAGGTGTTAGCTCTTCTCTAAATTTTTGGTAGAATTCACCTGTGAAGCCATCTGCTCCTGGGCTTTTGTTTGTTGGAAGATTTTTGATTATAGTTTTGACTTCTGTGCTTTTGATGGGTCTGTTAATATTTTCTATTTCTTCCTGTTTCAGTTTTGGAAGGTTATACTTTTCCAGGAATTCTTCCATTTCTTCCAAATTGTCCATTTTATTGGCATATAGTTGCTGATAGTAGACTCTTATGATCCTTTGTATTTCTGTGTTGTCTGTTGTGATTTCTCCATTTGCATTTCTAATTTTGTTGATTTGATTCTTCTCCCTTTTCTCTTGATGAGTCTGGCTAATGGTTTGTCTATTTTATTTATCTCCTCAAAAAAACAGCTTTTAGTTTTGTTGATTTTTGCTATAGTCTCCTTTGTTTCTTTTTCATTTATTTTTGCCCTAATTTTTTATGATTTCTTTCCTTCTACTAACCCTGGGGTTCTTCATTTCTTCTTTTTCTAGTTGCTTTTAGTGTAAAGTTAGGTTATTTACTGATTTTTCTCTTATTTATTGAGGTAAGCTTATATTGCTATGAACCTTCCCCTTAGCGCCACTTTTACTGAATTCATAGGTTTTGGGTTGTTGTGTTTTCATTTGTTTCCATACATATTTTGATTTTTTATGTGATTTCTTGGTTATTCAGAAGTGTGTTGTTTAGGCTCTATATGTTTATAGTTTTAATTGTTTTTTCCTGTAGTTGCCATCTAATCCTATCACATTGTTATCAGAAAGATGCTTGAAACGATTTCAATTTTTTTTTTTTTAAATTTACCAAGGCTAGATTTATGGCCCAGGATGTGATCTATCATGGAGAAGGTTGTGTGTGCACTCAAGAAAAAGGTGAATTTTATTGTTATGGGTTGAAATGTCCTATAGATATCAATTATGTCTAACTGGCCCTTGTATCATTTAAAGTTTGTCTTTCCTTGTTAATTTTCTGTTTAGTTGATCTATCCGTAGGTGTGAGTGGGGTATTAAAGTCTCCCACTATTATTGTTTTACTGTTAATTTCCCCTTTTGTACTTGTTAGCATTTGCCTTACATATTGCGGTACCTCCTTGTTGGTGCATATATATTTATAATTGTTATATATTCTTGGATTGATCCTTTGATCATTATGTAGTGTCCTTCTTTGTCTCTTTTCACAGGCTTTATTTTAAAGTCTATTTTATCTGATATAAGTATTGCTACTCCTGCTTTCTTTTGGTCTCCATTTGTGTGAAATGTCGTTTTCCAGCCCTTCACTTTCAGTCTGTATGTGTCCCCTGTTTTGAGGTGGGTCTCTTGTAGACAGCATATATAGGGATCTTGTGTTTGTATCCATTCAGCCAGTCTTTGTCTTTTAGTTGGGCCATTCAACCCATTTACATTTAAGGTAATTATTGGTAAGTATGATCCTGTTGCCATTTACTTTGTTGTTATGGGTTTGAGTTTATACACCTTTTCTATGTTTCCTGTCTAGAGTAGATCCTTTAGCATTTGTTGAAGAGCTGGTTTGGTGGTGCTTAATTCTCTCAGGTTTTGCTTGTCTGTAAAGCTTTTGATTTCTCCTTCATATTTGAATGAGATCCTTGCTGGTATAATAATCTGGGTTGTAGGTTTTTCTCTTTCATCACTTTAAGTATGTCCTGCCATTCCCTTCTGGCCTAAGAGTTTCTATTGAAAGATTAGTTGTTATCCTAATGTGAATCCCCGTGTGTATTATTTGTTGCTTTCCCTTGCTGCTTTTAATATTTGCTCTTTGTGTTTGATCTTCGTTTATTTGATTAATATGTATCTTGGGGTGCTTCACTTTGGGTTCATCCTGTATGGACTCTCTGGGTTTCTTGGACTTGGATGGCTATTTCCTTCCCCATTTTAGGGAAGTTTTCAACTATTATCTCCTCGAGTATTTTCTCATGGCCTTTCTTTTCATCTTCTTCTTCTGGGACTCCTGTGATTTGAATGCTGGCATGTTTAACATTGTCCCAGAGGTCTCTGAGGTTGTCTTCATTTCTTTAATTCTTTTTTCCTCTCTGCTTCATTTATTTCAGCCATTCTATCTTCCACCTCACTTATCCTATCTTCTGCCTCAGTTATTCTACTGTTCGTTCCTTCCAGATTGCTTTTGGTCTCAGTTTTTGCATTATTCATCATTGATTGACTTTTTTTTTTATTTCTTCTGAGTCCTTGTTAAACATTTCTTGCATCTTCTCAATCCTTGTCTCTAGTCTATTTGTAATTCCATTTTGTTTTCAAGATTTTGGATCATCTTTACTATGATTAATCTGAATTCTTTTTCAGGTAAGCTCCCTATCTCCTCCTGTTTGTTTGTTTTGGTGGGCATTTATTGTGTTTGTTTACCTACTGAATATTTCTCTGCCTTTTCATCTTGTTTAAGTTGCTGGGTTTGGGGTGGCCATTCTGTAGTCTGGAAGTCTGTAGTTCCTCTTTACTGTGGAGGTTTCTTACTGTGGGTGGAGTTGGACAAGTGGCTTGTCAAGATTTCCTGGTTAGGGAAGCTTGTGTCTGTGTTTTGGTGGGTGGAGCTAGATCTCTTCTCTCTGGAGTGCAATGAAATGTCCAGTAGTGGGTTTTGAGGTGTCTATGGGTTTGGTGTGACTTTTGGCCGCTTGTATTTTAATGCTCAGGGTTATGTTCCTGCTTTGATGGAGAATTAGTTTCATATGTCTTGCTCTGAAACTTGTTGGCTCTTGGGTGGAGCTTGGTTTCCGTGTAGGTATGGAGGTTTTTGGATGAGCTCTTGTTGATTAATGTTCCCTGGAGTCAGGAGTTTTCTGGAGTTCTCAAGTTTTTTTTTTTTTTTTCCATATAAATTTTTTATTTTTTTATTTTTTTTATTCTTCCAATTTTATTTTATTTTTAAACTTTACATAATTGTATTAGTTTTGCCAAATATCAAAATGAATCCGCCACAGGTATACATGTGTTCTCAAGTTTTGGATTTAAGCCTCCTGCCTCTGGTTTTCCATCTTATTCTTACAGTAGCCTCAAGACTTCTCCATCCATACAGCACTGATGATAAAACATCTAGATTAATGATGAAAAGATTCTCCACAGTGAGGGACACCCAGAGAGGTTCACAGAATTACATGGAGAAGAGAAGAGGGAGGAGGGAGATAGAGGTGATCAGGAGGAGAAGAGTAAGTGAGTGAATTCGTTCAGTCATGTCCAACTCTTTGTTACCCCATGGACTCTAGCCTACCTGGTTCCTTCATCCATGGGATTTTCCAGGTAAGAATACTGGAGTGGGTTGCCATTTCCTTCTGCTAGAGATCTTCCTGATGCAAGGATTGTACCCGGGTGTCCTGCATTGTAGGCAGATGCTTTGCCATCTGAGCCACCAGGAGAAGAGGTGGAGTCAAAAGGGGAGAGAGTAACTCAGCCAGTAATCAATTCCCTGTGTGCTCACCAGAGTTTGGAACACCCAGAGAGGTTCATGGAGTTACACAGAGAAGAGAAGAGAAGAGAAGAGAAGAGGGAGGAGAGAGATAGAGATGACCAGGAAGAGAAGTGGGGTTCAAAAGGGAAAAGACTAATCTAGCCAGTAATCGGTTCCCTAAGTGTTCTGAGTGCTGAAGAATTGATGCTTTTGAACTGTGGTGTTGGAGAAGACTCTTGAGAGTCCCTTGGACTGCAAGGAGATCCAACCAGTCCATTCTGAAGGAGATCAGCCCTGGGATTTCTTTGGAAGGAATGATGCTAAAGCTGAAACTCCAGTACTTTGGCCACCTCATGCGAAGTGTTGACTCATTGGAAAAGACTCTGATGCTGGGAGGGATTGGGGGCAGGAAGAGAAGGGGACGACGGAGGATGAGACGGCTGGATGGCATCACTGACTCGATGGATGTGAGTCTGAGTGAACTCTGGGAGTTGGTGATGGACAGGTAGGCCTGGTGTACTGCGATTCGTGGGGTTGCAAAGAGTCGGACACGACTGAGCGACTGAACTGACTGACTGACTGACTGAAGTGTTCTCCACAGCCCGGAACACCCAGAGAGATTCAGAGTTAAGTAGAGAAGACAAGGGGGAGGGTGGTGATAGAGGTTATTTGGGGGAGAAAAGGGAGAGTCAAAAGGGGAGAGAGCAATCAAGCCAGTAATCATACCCTTAAGTAAAAATGGGCACTGAATATTGGATTCCTAAAGGTACAAAATTGATAACAAATACCAAAATGCAAAGATTAAAAATCTAGAGTAGAGGTTAGACTGTCAAAAATATCATATTAAAAATGCAAATTTTTTTTTGTATTTTGGAGCCCCCCAAAATAAAGTCTGACACTGTTTCCCCATCTATTTCCCATGAAGTGGTGGGACCAGATGCCATGACCTTAGTTTTCTGAATGTTGAGCTTTAAGCCAACATTTTTACTCTCCTCTTTCACTTTCATCAAGAGGCTTTTTAGTTCCTCTTCACTTTCTCCCATAAGGGTGGTGTCATCTGCATATCTGAGGTTATTGATACTTCTCCTGGAAATCTTGATTCCAGCTTGTGCTTCTTCCAGCCCAGAATTTCTCATAATGTACTCTGCATATAAGTTAAATAAGATGTCCTTTTCATTATAGGGGACTGGAATGCAAAAGTAGGAAGTCTAGAAACACCTGGAATAACAGGCAAATTTGGCCTTGGAGTACAGAATGAAGCAGGGCAAAGGCTAATAGAGTTTTGTCAAGAGAACGCACTGGTCATAGGAAACACCTTCTTTCAACAACACAAGAGAAGACTCTACACATGAACATCACCAGATGGTCAACACCGAAATCAGATTGATTATATTCTTTGCAGCCAAAAATGGAGAAGCTCTATACAGTCAGCAAAAAGAAGACTGGGAGCTGACTCTGGCTCAGATCATGAACTCTTACTGCCAAATTCAGACTTAAAATGAAGAAAGTGGGGAAACCACTAGACAACTTAGGTATGACCTAAATCAAATCCCTTATGATTATACAGTGGAAGTGAGAAATAGATTTAAGGGACTAGATCTAATAACAGAATTCCTGATGAAGTATGGATGGAGATTCATGACATTGTACAGGAGACAGGGATCAAGACCATTCCCATGGAAAAGAAATGCAAAAAAGCAAAATGGCTGTCTGGGGAGGCCTTACAAATAGCTGTGAAAAGAAGAGAAACAAAAAGCAAAGGAGAAAAGGAAAGATATAAACATCCGAATGCAGAGTTCTAAAGAATAGCAAGGAGAGATAAGAAAGCCTTCCTCAGCGATCAATGCAAAGAAATAGAGGAAAACAATATAATGGGAAAGACTAGAGATCTCTTCAAGAAAATTAGAGATACCAAGGAAACATTTCATGCAAAGATGGGCTCGACAAAGGACAGAAATGGTATGGACCTAACAGAAGCAGAAGATATTAAGAAGAGGTGGCAAGAATACACAGAAGAACTGTACAAAAAGGATCTTCATGACTCAGATAATCATGATGGTGTGATTACTCATCTAGAGCCAGACATCCTGGAATGTGAAGACAAGTGGGCCTTAGAAAGCATCACTATGAACAAAGCTAGTGGAGGTGGTGGCATTCCAGTTGAGCTATTTCAAATCCTGAAAGATGATGCTGTGAAAATGCTTCATTCAATATGCCAGCAAATTTGGAAAACTCAGCAGTGGCCACAGGACTGGAAGAGGTCTGTTTTCATTCCAATCCCAAAGAAAGGCAATGCCAAAGAATGCTCAGACTACCACACAATTATGCTCTTCTCACATGCTAGTAAAGTAATGCTCAAAATTCTCTAAGCCAGGCTTCAGCAATATGTGAACCGTGGACTTCCAGATGTTCAAGCTGGTTTTAAAAAAGGCAGAGGAACCAGAGATCAAATTGCCAACATCCACTGCATCATGAAAAAAGCAAGAGAGTTCCAGAAGAACATCTATTTCTGCTTTATTGACTATACCAAAGCCTTTGACTGTGTGGATCACAATAAACTGTGGAAAATTCTGAAAGAGATGGGAATACCAGACCACCTGACCTGCCTCTTGAGAAACCTATATGCAGGTCAGGAAGCAACAGTTAGACCTGGACATGGAACAGCAGACTGGTTCCAAATAGGAAAAGGAGTTCGTCAAGGCTGTATATTGTCACCCTGCTTATTTAACTTATATGCAGAGTACATCATGAGAAATGCTGGGCTGGAAGAAGCACAAGCTGGAATCAAGATCCTTTACACATAAAACCCTAAAGACATCACCAGAAAATTACTAAAGCTCAACATTCAGAAAACTAGGATCATGGCATGTGGTCCCATCACTTTATGGGAAATGGATGGGGAAACAGTGGAAACAGTGTCAGACTTTGTTTTTTGGGGCTCCAAAATCACTGCAGATGGTGACTGCAGCCATGAAATTAAAAGACACTCCTTGGAAGGAAAGTTATGACCAACCTAGGTAGCATATTCAAAAATAGAGACATTACTTTGCCAACAAAGGTCCGTCTAGTCAAGGCTATGGTTTTTCCTGTGGTCATGTATGGATGTGAGAGTTGGACTGTGAACAAAGCTGAGTGCCAAAGAACTGATGCTTTTGAACTGTGGTGTTGGAGAAGACTCTTGAGAGTCCCTTGGACTGCAAGGAGATCCAACCAGTCCATTCTGAAGGAGATCAGCCCTGGGATTTCTTTGGAAGGAATGATGCTAAAGCTGAAACTCCAGTACTTTGGCCACCTCATGCAAGGAGTTGACTCATTGGAAAAGACTCTGATGCTGGGAGGGAATTGGAGCAGGAGGAAAAGCAGACATTGGAGGATGAGATGGCTGGATGGCATCACTGACTCGATGGACATAAGTATGAGTGAACTCCAGGAGTTGGTGATGGACAGGGAGGCCTGGCGTGCTGCAATTCATGGGGTCACAAAGAGTCGGACATGACTGAGTGACTCAACTGAACTGATCTGAATCAATGAATATAGTAAAGTTTCAGGATACAAAATGAACACACAGAAATCCCTTGCATTGCTATACAGTAATAATGAGGAAACAGAAAGAGTAATTAAGGAAACAATCTATTCACCATTGCAACAAAAAGAATAAAATACTTAGGAATAAATCTAGCTAAAGAAACAAAAGACCTATATATAGAAAACTATAAAACACTGATGAAAGAAATCAAAGAGGACACAGTTAGATGGAATAATATACCATGTTCATGGATCTGAAGAATCAATATAGTGAAAATGAGTATACTACCCAAAGCAATCTATAGATTCAATGCAATCCCTATCAAGCTACCTATGGTATTTTTCAGAGAACTAGGAAAAATAATTTCACAATTTGTATGGAAATATAAAAAAAATCTTGAAAAGCCAAAGCAATCTTGAGAAAGAAGAATGGAACTGGAGAAATCAACTGCCTGACTTCAGACTATACTACAAAACTACAGTCATCAAGACAATATGGTACCAGCACAAGGACAGAAATATAGATCAATGGAACAAAATAGAAAGCCCAGAGATAAATCCATACACCTATGGACGCCGCATTTTTGACAAATGAGGCAAGAATATACAAGGGAGAAAAAGCAATCTCTTTAACAAGTGGTTCTGGGAAAACTGGTCAATCACTTGTGAAAGAATGAAACTAGAACACTTTCCAACACCATACACAAAAATAAACTCAAAATGGACTAAAGATCTAAACACAACACCAGAGCTACAAAACTCCTAGAGGAAAACATAGGCAAAACACTCTTTGACCTAATCATAGCAGGATCATCTATGACCCACCACCCAGAGTAATGGAAGTAAAAGCAAAAATAAACAAATGGGACATAATTAAACTTAAAGGCCTTTGCACAACGAAGTGAACTATATCCAAGGCGAAAAGACAGGCTTCAGAATGGGAGAAAATAATAGAAAATTAAACAACTGACAAAGAATTAATCACAAATATACACAATGAACTCCTGCATCTCAATTCCAGAAAAATAAGCAACTCAATAAAAAAAATAGGTCAAAGAACTAAACAGACATTTCTCCAAAGAAGACATACAGATGGCTAACAAACACATGAAAAGATGCTCAATATCACTTATTATCAGAGAAACACAAATGAAAACCCCAATGAGGTATCATCTCACAGCAATCAGAATGGCTATCAAAAAGTCTACAAGCAAAAATTGCTGGAGAGGGTGTGGAGAAAAAGACACCGTCTTACACTGTTGGTGGGAATGCAAATTAGTATAGCCACTATGGAGAACAGTGTGGCGAATCCTTAAAAAACTGGAAATAGAACTGGCATACGACCCAGCAATCCCACTACTGGGCATACACACCGAGGAAACCAGAATTGAAAGAGACACGTGTACCCCAATGTTCATCGCAGCACTGTGCAAAATAGCCAGGACATGGAAGCAACCTAGATGTCCATGAGCAGATGAATGGATAAGAAAGCTATGGTACATATACAAAATGGAATATTCAGTTTCAGTTCAGTCGCTCAGTTGTGTCCAACTCTTTGCGACCCCATGAATCACAGCACTCCAGGTCTCCCTGTCCATCACCAACTCCCAGAGTCCACCCAAACCCATGTCCATTGAGTCGGTGATGCCATCCAACCATCTCATCCTCTGTCGTACCCTTCTCCTCCTGCCCTCAATCTTTCCCAGCATCAGGGTCTTTTCCAATGAGTCAGCTCTTCACATCAGGTGGCCAAAGTACTGGAGTTTCAGCTTTAGCATCAGTCCTTCCAATGAACACCCAGGACTGATCTTCTTTAGGATGGACTGGTTGGATCTCCTTGCAATCCAAGTGACTTTCAGGAGTCTTCTCCAACACCACAGTTCAAAAGCTTCAATTCTTCAGCGCTCAACTTTCTTTATAGTGCAACTCTCACATCCATACATGACCACTGGAAAAACCATAGCCTTGACTAGATGGACCTTTGTTGACAAAGTAATGTCTCTGCTTTTTAATATGCTGTCTAGGTTGGTCATAACTTTTCTTCCAAGGAGTAAGTGTCTTTTAATTTCATGGCTGCGATCACCATCTACAGTGATTTTGGAGCCCAGAAAAATAAAGTCAGCCACTGTTTCCACTGTTTCCCCATCTATTTGCCATGATGTGTTGGGACCGGATGCCATGATCTTAGTTTTCTGAATATTGAGCTTTAAACCAACTTTTCACTCTCCTCTTTCACTTTCATCAAGAGGTCTTTAGTTCTTCTTCACTTTCTACCATAAGGGTGGTGTCATCTGCATATCTGAGGTTATTGAGATTTCTCCTGGCAATCTTGATTCCAGCTTGTGCTTCTTCTAGCCCAGCGTTGCTCACGATGTACTCAGCATATAAGTTATATAAGCAGGGTGACAATATATATTCTTGACATACTCCTTTTCCTATTTGGAACCAGTCTGTTATGCCATGTCCAGATCTAACTGCTGCTTCCTGATCTGCATACAGATTTCTCAAGAGGCAGGTCAGGTGGTTTGGTATTCCCACCTCTTTCATAATTTTCCACAGTTTATTGTGATCCACACAGTCAAAGGCTTTGGCATAGTCAATAAAGCAGAAATAGATGTTTTTTTCTGGAACTCGCTTGCTTTTTCCATGATCCAGCAGATGTTGGCAATTTGATCTCTGGTTCCTCTGCCTTTTCTAAAACCAGCTTGAACATCTGGTAGTTCACAGTTCACGTATTGCTGAAGCCTGACATGGAGAATTTTAAGCTTTACTTTAATAGTGTGTGTTAGTTCAGTCAGTTCAGTTCAGCTGCTCAGTCGTGTTGGATTCTTTCTGACCCCATGAATCGCAGCACGCCAGGCCTCCCTGTCCGTCACCAACTCCCAGAGTTCACTCAGACTCACGTCCATCGAGTCAGTGATGCCATCCAGCCATCTCATCCTCTGTCGTCCCCTTCTCCTCCTGCCCCCAATCCCTCCCAGCATCAGAGTCTTTTCCAATGGGTCAACTCTTCGCATGAGGTGGCCAAAGTACTGGAGTTTCAGCTTTAGCATCATTCCTTCCAAAGAAATCCAAGGGCTGATCTCCTTCAGAATGGACTGGTTGGATCTCCTTGCAGTCCAAGGGACTCTCAAGAGTCTTCTCCAACATGACAATTCAAAAGCATCAATTCTTCAGCGCTCAGCCTTCTTCACAGTCCAACTCTCACATCCATACATGACCACAGGAAAAACCATAGCCTTGACTAGACGGACCTTTTTGGCAAAGTAATGTCTCTGCTTTGAATATGCTATCTAGGTTGGTCATAACTTTCCTTCCAAGGAGTGTCTTTCAATTTCATGGCTGCAGTCACCATCTGTAGTGATTTTGGAGCCCCCAAAAATAAAGTCTGACACTGTTTCCACTGTTTCCCCATCTATTTCCAATGAAGTGATGGGACGGGATGCCATGATTTTTGTTTTCTGAATATTGAGCTTTAAGCCAACTTTTTCACTCTCCACTTTCACTTTTATCAAGAGGCTTTTTAGTTCCTCTTCACTTTCTGCCTCAGCTATTAAAAAGAATTCCTTTAAATCAGTTCTAATGAAGTGGAAGAAACTGGAGCTTATAGAGTGAAGTAAGTCAGAAAGAAAAACACCAGTTTAGTATATTAACACATATATATGGAATTTAGAAAGATGGTAACAATGACCCTATATGTGAGCCAGAAAAAAAGACACAGATATAAAGAACAGACTTTTGGACTCTGTGGCAGAAGGCGCAGGTACAATGATTTGCGAGAAGAGCGTTGAAACATGTTTATTATCATATGTGAAATAGATCACCAGCCCAGGTTCGATGCATGAGTCACGTGCTCATGGCTGGTGCATGGGGATGACCCTGAGGAATGGGATGGGGAGCAAAATGGGAGGGAGTTTCAGGATGCGGGACACTCGTACATCCATGGCTGATTCATGTTAATGTATGGCAAAAACCAGCACAATATTGTAAAGTGATTAGCCTCCACTTAAAATAAATAAATAAAGGAAAAAGAAAAAAGAAAAAAAAAAGATGTGGACACGACTTAGTGACTAAACAACAATAATGATAGTAATAGTAGTAATAATAGTAGTTACAATAACATTAGTGTTAGTCAAAGTTCACCTGACTGTGTGTGATACAATTTCATCATAGCTTCAGCTTCAATCGTAAAGAGATGCTTATTGTTAAGTACCCAAGGGCAATTTGTGCTACTGAAGGCAGGGCCTAGGGCTGCCTGAGTTGAAACCCTCTCTGAGCTGGGCCCCTTTTTCTCTTTCTCTCTTCCTTCCTTCCTTTTTTTCCTTCTTTCCTGCTCTTTTTCTTTTGCCTCGGTGCTTATTGCTTTCACTGTTTGCATTTAATCTCTTTAAAAACCAACTTCAGGCATGTGGCTGAATGTGGTTACCCCACAGAAGTAGCCTCAGGTCCAAGCTGACATATCTTTAGTTTAAATAATGAACAAAGGAAAACTAATATCTTTGAATCCCTATTCTAAATTCCTGAGAGAGAGAGAGAGAGATGGAATTTTTATGGGCCCTGGTGTGTTCATCTTTGTTCTAGTCAGTTATAGGCAAGGACAAGGTGACACTATGGGCAGATACCCCAAGAATTATTCATAATATTATCAATATTTACAGTAGTAATAGATGCCATTTATGGGATTATGTAATGTGTTAAATGCCTGCATGTATTATCTCATTTAATTTTCATAACGTAGCAAGGTAGATATTATCCTTATTTTACAAGTGTGAAAGCTGGAGATTTAAGAGTGAAGTAACTTCTGTCCCAAGACATGAGTAGAAAGGCTTCAGTTTGAGCCTACATTTGCTTGGCCACAAAGCTCTTGTCTCCTTCAGGGAGATATCTTATTTTTTGTGTGTGTTTAAACTGTTAAAGTATAATTTTCCTAAGGTTACAAATCATGACTGATGCAAATATAAAACAAACATACATCAAAGAGCTTATTCAGCTCACCAGTTAATGAGGGAACAAATAAAACATCAAAGCCAGCCTGAAGAACACTTGAAGAGTTAGGTATTATAGGTAATTTAATAAAGAAAGTAGTTCCTGGGCTAGATACAACACTGCTGAAAGTACTATAGGAACATAAACTGTAACCTTTGGGTACAGTGTCTTTAGTGAGATAATCTTATCTTGTTCAGGGAATCATCTGCATCTGTAGGGTGGTGTTTGCTTTCTTTGTGTTGGTGTAACTGTGTATTATACAGCTGATCTCTAGGAGGAGTCCTTGATGCTCTGGTGTCAGGGTTTGGGGGCACCATAATGTTTTGGTCCTCTCCATGTTGATAACTAGAACAGTCTCCCAGGAATGTTGAGGGCATGGTGTTGAGAAACAAGACTTATAAAAGCATCAGGTAGGTACCCAGCCCCTGATGTACTCTCTGGAAAAAAAGGATGCAAATAAATGAGAATGAAGATCACATACTCTTTCAATAAATAATGCTTGTTCTTATTGAAATGCTGCCTGACTCACTTGCCTGGAGTATCAGCTGCTTTGGGTACAGGGTGGGAAATCAGTTTCATTTTTCCTCAAAAATAAATATATAAATGCATTAAACAATACAATGAAAACCACTGTTTTCTGATATAATGACCTATGTCCCCATACACGGAGACACTAGCTTTGGGAAGTCAAAATAAGATGGTTAGGAAATAAAATGAAAATGCATATATTTTGTTACAAAGCACAATAACAATAACTTACCTATTCCTGCCCAAATGCTGCCTGTCCTCACAGGGGCTGTTCCCCCCAACGTCTCTCCCCTCTGGCCCTCTAGGCTACTGACCACTCCCTTCTTAGATGCTCTCCTGCTCTCATGATCTGATGAACACACTGTAACTAAATGGAACAACTCCTCTTGTGTTGTATGCATATGCAGAGCTGCACTCCCTAAGAAAGAAAGAAAGAAAGTGAAGTGGTAGTCACTCGGTCATGTTTGACTCTTCGCCATTCCATGGACTGTAGCCTGCCAGGCTCTTCTGTCCATGGGGAATCCCATGGTAAGAATACTGGAGTGGGTAGCTATTTCCTTCTCCAGGGGATCTTCCTGATGCAGGGATAGAACTTGCATCTCCTGCATTGGCAGGTGGATTCATTACCATCTGAGCCACCAGGGGATTTTAAGAGCAAGGACTTAATTTTGTTTTCATTTGCACAATGTTTAGGATGCTGGGCACAGGGCAGTGGTGTGGGTGGGGTAGAAAGAATATGTACTTTGGACATAGGTTATCCTGGGGTTAGACCTAGCTCTGGCACCTACTGGCTTGTGACCTTAGAAAGATTGCTTAATCGCTGTGAATCTAGGTATCTTCACAGGCGAAACAGGGATAATAATGGTGATGGTGCCACACATAAGACACTCCATAGACTTTGGAGTCTAGCGATGGAAAATAGGACTCAAATTCCTGTTTACCTAAAGATGTAAAGTCAGCTTAGAGCAAAATGACCCCGATGTTACCTGGACTAATGGCATTTGTCTCCCCATCCAGGTATGAGGAAGTGTCTGCTGAGAACATTTGGTTCAAACTGGAACAGACATATTTGGGCAGAGTTGTCAAGCTGGCAGAGATTACTTTTTATTCTATCTTTGGAGCTGTGAGGGTTTCCATCTAGATTTAATCAGAGTTGAATTAGTCAAGTCTGAAAGTGAAAAGTGAAAGTGAAGTCACTCAGTCATGTCTGATTTTTTGCAACCCCATGGACTGTAGCCCACCAGGCTCCTCTGTCCATGGTATTTCCAAGGCAAGAATACTGGAGTGGGTTGCCATTTCCTTCTCTAGGGATCTCCCTGACAAAGGGATTTAACCCTTGTCTCCTGCACTGGCAGGCAGATTCTTTAGCACTGAGCCACCTAAGCAGCCCGCATGACAAGCTGCCACAATTCCTTGAGAACTGGCCTCAAAGAAATGGAAACAAATTGATCCTGTAACAGAAGATTAACTGTACCTAGAACAACCAACATGACACTGGTCAGTCCACTGATAACCAATTTGAAGATGACTGTCAGAGCTGACTGTGTTGTTTTTGCATGGAGCCTTCTCCCTCTGTCTACAATAGCTCTCACCCTCTGATTGTCAGTAGTGGGAGTCAGCCTTTGGACAGACAACACCCTTACCCTCAAGTTGCTGGCATCCAAAATAAAGCAAACTTCTTTTCACCAATCAGGCCTCTTTTTGGCTTTTGAGTGTCAAGCAGCTGAACCCCACTTTTTGTAACAATCTGTTCAACATTTCTATAATTTTGTTATTTCAAGACTGTTATATAAATGGAATCATACAGGATGGAAAATTTTGAGATTATCTTTTTCACTCAGCATATTTTCCTAATATTGATCCAAGTTACTGCATGTATCACTAGTTCATTCAATTTTTATTGCTGAGTCTTACTCTGCATCACGGATGGACCATTCTTGCCACTCATTTATTGAAGGAAATTTGCATTGTCTCAATTTTTGTCTATAATGATTAGAGTTGCTAAGAATAGTCCTTGAATGTAAGTTTTCATTTCTCTGGGATAGATATCCAAAAGTGCAATTGGTAAGCACGTTTAATTTTAAAAGAAACTGCTAAACTATTTTCTAGAATGGTTGTTCTGTTTCACATCACTATTAGCAATGTACAAGTGGTCCAGTTTCTTAGCATACTCACCAGGTTTTATTACTATATTTTATTTTAGACATTTTGATAAATGATATCTTTTCACTTGTTTTTCTCTTTCTGACTTACTTCACTTAGTATGATAATCTCTAGGTCTTTCCAAGTTGCTGCAAATCACAATATTTCATTCTTAAGAAAGAATGGCTGAGTGGTGTTCCATTACATATATGTAGCACATCTTTATTCATTCATCTATTGATGGATATTTAGGTTGCTTCTATGTATTGGCTACTGTAAATAGTGCTGCTGTGAACATTGGGGTATATGTACCTTTCTGAATTAAAGTACTCTCTAGTTATATGCCTAGGAGCAGAATTGATGGATCATATGCAACTCTAGTTTTAGTTTTTTAAGAAACCTCCATACTGTTCTCTTTAGTGGCTGCACCAACTTACATTCCTGCAAATTGTGTAAGAGGGTTGCCTTTCTCCACATCCTTGCCAACCATTGTTATTTGTTGTCTTTAGGATAATAACCATTCTGACAGGTATAAAGTTAAATCTCATTGTGGTTTTGATTTGCATTTCCCTGATAATGATTGATACTAAGCATATTTTTATGTACCTGTTGGGTATCTGTTTGTTGTCTTTAGAGAAATGTCTATTCAGTTCTTCTGCTCATTTTAAAATTATTTTTTTGATGTTGGGTTGTGTGAGTTCTTTGTATATTTTGTTTATTAAACCTTTAATGGCTATATCTTTGCACTTACCTTTTCCCATTCAACAGACTGCTTTTTCACTTTGTTGATAGGTTTCCTTAACTGTACAAAAGCTTTTTAGTTTGCTATAGCTCCACTGGTTTATTTTTACTTTTGTTTTCCTTCCCTGAGGAGACTTCCAACAAAATATTGCTAAGAATGTCAAAGAGCATACTGCCTGTTCTTTCTTCTAGAAGCTTTATGGTTTCAGATCTTACATTAAAGTCTTTAATCCATTTGAGTTTATTTTTGTATATAGTGTGAAGAAATAGGCCAGTTTGATTCTTTTGCATGTAGTTCTCCAGTTTTCTCAACATCTTTTATGGAAGAGGCTGTCTATTCCCTATTGAATTAGTCAAGTCTGAAAGTCAAAAGTGAAAGTGAAGTCACTTAGTCATGTCTGACTTTTTGCAACCCCATGGACTGTAGCCCACCAGACTCTGTCCATGGTATTTCCAAGGCAAGAATACTGGAGTGGGTTGCCATTTCCTTCTCTAGGGATCTCCCTGACAAAGGGATCTAACCCTTGTCTCCTGCACTGGCCTCAGGCAAGGTATGTTATTTGCCTCCAAACCAACAATAGTTGGTTATTTCAGGTTATTTCAGGCAAGGTATGTTCTTGCCTCCTTAGCTATAGATTAATTTACCATGTAACTGTGGGTTTATTTATGGGGTATCTATTCTGTTCCATTTGTCTATTAAGAATTTTGCACCAGAATCATAGTTTGTGTGTGTATGCTAGTTGCTCAGTCATGTCAGACTTTTTGTGACCCCATGGACTGTAACCCGCTAGGCTCCTCTACCAATTATCCAGGCAAGAATGGCAAGGAGTGGGTTGCCATTTCCTTCTCCAGGGGATCTTTCTGAACCAAGGATTGAATAGTTATTTCAAGTTGCTAATCTCTTAATTTTGAACTCATTCTGATAATCCTGCATTTTTACCCCTCCCCTTACAGTTAAAGTTTTTAACATCATATTTTACATGTTTTGTGTTTTTTTTTTTATGTGTATGTCTTAACTATTTGTTTTGTGTATGTTTTTGTTTTGTGTATGTCTTAACTATTTGATTGTAGATATAAATGGTTTTTACTACTTTTGTCTTTTAAGCTTCTTCTAGCCTTATAAGTGATTGTTCTACTACCTTTAGTGTATGTTACCTTCAGCAGTGAGATTTTTCCTTTCATAATTTTCATATTTCTACTTGTGGTCTTTTTTTCCCCCAGGCTTAGAAGAGTCCCTTTAACATTCTTTTAAAGCTGGCTTAGAGGAGCTGAACTCTTTGAGCTTTTGCTTGCCTTTAAAACTTTTTGTCTCCTTCAAATCTGAATAATAGCTTCAATGAGTAGTGTATTCTTGGTTGTAGATTTTTCATTTCATCACTTTGTATATCTTGCACCCATTCCCTTCTCATCTGCAAAATTTCTGCTGAAAAATCAGTTGTTTATCATACAGAGTTCCCTCATATGTAACTTTCCTGGTGGCTCAGATGGTAAAGAATCCACCTGCCATGTGGGAGACCTGGGTTTGGTCCCTGGGTTGGGAAGATCCCCGGGAGAAGGGAACAGCTACCCACTCCAGTATTCTGGAGAAGTCCATGGACTATACAGTCCATGGGGTTGCAAAGAGTCAGACACAACTGAGTGACTTTCACTTGCATATGTAACTAATTGTTTTTCCCTTTCTGCTTTTAATATTCTCTCACCATCTTTAGTATTTGCCCTTTTAATTACAGTGTGTCTTGATGAGGATCTCTTTGGGATCATCTTGTTTGGGACTCTCTGTGCTGCCTGGACCTGGATGTCTGTTTCTTTTCCCAGGTTAGGGAAGTTTTCAGTTATTATTTCTTCAAATATTTCCCTGCCCCTCCCCCTCTCTCTGGAGTTTCCCTCATAGCCCCATTGGTAAAGAATCTGACTGCAATACAGGAAACCTGGGTTTAATTCCTGGGTTGGGAAGACCCTCTGGAGAAGGAAATGGCAACCCACCCCAGTATTCTTGCCTGGAGAATCCCATGGACAGAGGAGCCTGGTGGGCTACAGTCCATGGGGTTGTAGGAGTCAGACACGACTTAGCAACTAAACCACCACAACCACTCCCTTTCTTTTCTTTTTGGACCCCTAATAATGCAAATGTTAGTAGACTTGATGTTCTTTCAGAGTTCTCTTTAAATTCCTTCTTTGGATTTTTTTTTTTTTTTTAAATGTTCAGCTTGGGTGGTTTCCACTATTCTGTCTTCTGATCCATTCTTCTGTATCATCTAATCTATTGTTGATTCTTACTAATATATATTTTATTTTAGTCACTTCATTTATATTTGGTTCTTCTTTACATTTTCTAACTTGTTAAACTTTTCACAGTTCTTCTGAGTTCATTGGGCATCTTTATGATCATTACCTTGAACTCTTTATTAGGCATATCACTTATTTTCACTTTGCTCAGTTCTTCTTCTGAGTTTTTGTCTTATTCTTTTGTTTGGACTATATTCCTCTGTATTTTCATTTTGCCTGACTCTCTTTTTAGTTCTACATATTGGGTATATCAGGTTTACCAGATGGTAAAGCATCTGCCTGCCAATGCAGGAGACTCAGGAGATGTTGATTCACTCCCTGGGTTGGGGAGATCCCCTGGAGAAGGAGATGGCAACTCACTCCAGTATTCTTGCCTGAGAAATCCCATGAACAGAGGAGCCTGGCAGGCTACAGTCCATGGGATTACAAAAGAGTCAGACACAAACTAGCAACTAAACAACAACATCATTGGTATATCAGTTACATTTTCCAGTCCTGGAGAATCACCTTATGTGGGAGATGTGTGTGTCCCAGCAGAGCACTCCCCTCTGTTCCTGGACCTCTATGTTCTAGGGGTGCGTCTTGTTTGTGCTGCATGGGTCTGGGTGATGTGATCGGACAATCACAGAGCTGGCTCCTGGCCCTACTGGCCGTCAGGTCTTTCCTCATGTGAAGGTTGCCAGTCACTGTAGGAAGGGCTAGTCCCAGAGGAGTGGCTAGTTGGGGGTTCCAGGGAGTCCTGGGGCTGGTGCCATTTGTGGCTGTATGTGGTTCTTCTCATAGCTGGCTGCTTGAGACTTGGTTTCAGGACGGCCTCCAGCTGACTGGTGGGCAGTGAGCCCCAGGCAAGAGGCTAGAGGGAAGATTCCGATCTGATATTTGTCAGCACCAGTGTTTTTGTGGGGGAGTAAGATCCCCAAAATGGCTTCACCACTGTCTGTGTCTCTAGGGAGAGTGTCAGCTGCCTCCTGGAGACTCTCCAAGATCAGCAGGTAGGTCTGATCCAGGCTTTTTTCAAATTACTGCCTCTGCACTGGGTCTTGGAGTATGAGATTTTGCCCTTCAAGAGTGGAGTCTCTGTTTCCTACAGCTTCTGACTCTCCTAAAGCAAATCCCTGGCCTTCAAGACCAGATCTTCTGGGGGCTTATCTTCTCAATGCAGGGTCTTTGGCTGGGGAGTTTCTACCCCTCACTCCTTGGAGAAAACCTCTGCAGTTGTGATTATCTTTCTTTATGGAAGTTGCCCACCTGGAGTTTGGGCCTTGACTGTACCGTGAATCCACCCCTCCTACATGCCTCTTTGTGGTTCCCTCTTTATGTCTTTAGTTGTAGGAGATCTTTTCTGCTAGCCTTCAGGTTGTTCTCATAGATAGTTACTCTGTAAATAGTTGTAATTTTTTTTTTGTATGAAAGAAGCAATTTTATTAGATGAACTCATTTATTTGACACATTAAATTAGGCAAAGAAAAATATATGCACTGCATAAAAAGAATCACATTTTCATACCACTTGAACACATAGCAGTGGTCAAAAATAATAAATTGTGGAATGGATCCCAGGATTTAATGCAAAAAAATACCCTGTACAGAAAAATTCAGGCTTCTAATTTCACTGAATCCAGTACTAAACGTGCCTTCTTATATTTCTCAGCTTCTTCCAAGTCTTTTTCACTCTCTAATAACTGCAGAAGATCAGTGTGTGCAGCTTTCAACCTGTGCTGGCAGTCTGGAATCACCATCCAGGACTCCTGCAGGATCTCAGCCTGTTTTTTAATAGCATAGTTTTCACCATCTTTGGCTTTCATTTTTTTCAACCTTTTCTTCTTGTTTTTTTTTTTTCCCTCTCTCTTTTTTTTTAAATTTTATTTTATTTTTAAACTTTACATAATTGTATTAGTTTTGCCAAATATCAAAATGAATCCATCACAGGTATACATGTGCTCCCCATCCTGAACCCTCCTCCCTCCTCCTTCCCCATACCATCCCTCTGGGTTGTCCCAGTGCACTAGCCCCAAGCATCCAGTATCGTGCATTGAACCTGGACTGGCATCTCGTTTCATACATGATATTTTACATGTTTCAATGCCATTCTCCCAAATCTTCCCACCCTCTCCCTCTCCCACAGAGTCCATAAGACTGTTCCATACATCAGCATCACTTTTGCTGTCTCGTACACAGGGTTATCATTACCATCTTTCTAAATTCCATATATATGCATTAGTATACTGTATTGGTGTTTTTCCTTCTGGCTTACTTCACTCTGTATAATAGGCTCCAGTTTCATCCACCTCATTAGAACTGATTCAAATGTATTCTTTTTAATGGCTGAGTAATACTCCATTGTGTATATGTACCACTGCTTTCTTTATCCATTCATCTGCTGATGGACATCTAGGTTGCTTCCATGTCCTGGCTATTATAAACAGTGCTGCGATGAACATTGGGGTACACGTGTCTCTTTCCCTTCTGGTTTCCTCAGTGTGTATGCCCAGCAGTGGGATTGCTGGATCATAAGGCAGTTCTATTTCCAGTTTTTTAAGGAATCTCCACACTGTTCTCCATAGTGGCTGTACTAGTTTGCATTCCCACCAACAGTGTAAGAGGGTTCCCTTTTCTCCACACCCTCTCCAGCATTTATTATTTGTAGACTTTTGGATCACAGCCATTCTGACTGGTGTGAAATGGTACCTCATAGTGGTTTTGATTTGCATTTCTCTGATAATGAGTGATGTTGAGCATCTTTTCATGTGTTTGTTAGCCATCTGTATGTCTTCTTTGGAGAAATGTCTATTTAGTTCTTTGGCCCATTTTTTGATTGGGTCATTTATTTTTCTGGAGTTGAGCTGGAGGAGTTGCTTGTATATTTTTGAGATTAGTTGTTTGTCAGTTGCTTCATTTGCTATTATTTTCTCCCATCCTGAAGGCTGTCTTTTCACCTTGCTGATAGTTTCCTTTGATGTGCAGAAGCTTTTAAGGTTAATTAGGTCCCATTTGTTTATTTTTGCTTTTATATCCGATATCCTGGGAGGTGGGTCATAGAGGATCCTGCTGTGATGTATGTCAGAGAGTGTTTTGCCTATGTTCTCTAGGAGTTTTATAGTTTCTGGTCTTACATTTAGATCTTTAATCCATTTTGAGTTTATTTTTGTGTATGGTGTTAGAAAGTGTTCTAGTTTCATTCTTTTACAAGTGGTTGACCAGTTTTCCCAGCACCACTTGTTAAAGAGATTGTCTTTAATCCATTGTATATTCTTGCCTCCTTTGTCAAAGATAAGGTATCCATATGTGCGTGGATTTATCTCTGGGCTTTCTATTTTGTTCCATTGATCTATATTTCTGTCTTTGTGCCAGTACCATACTGTCTTGATAACTGTGGCTTTGTAGTAGAGCCACATTAGCTTGATTCCTCCAGTTCCATTCTTCTTTCTCAAGATCGCTTTGGCTATTCGAGGTTTTTTGTATTTCCATACAAATTGTGAAATTATTTGTTCTAGCTCTGTGAAGAATACTGTTGGTAGCTTGATAGGGATTGCATTGAATCTATAGATTGCTTTGGATAGTATACTCACTTTCACTATATTGATTCTTCCAATCCATGAACATGGTATATTTCTCCATCTATTAGGTCCTCTTTGATTTCTTTCACCAGTGTTTTATAGTTTTCTATATATAGGTCTTTAGTTTCTTTAGGTAGATATATTCCTAAGTATTTTATTCTTTCCATTGCAATGGTGAATGGAATTGTTTCCTTAATTTCTCTTTCTGTTTTCTCATTATTAGTGTATAGGAATGCAAGGGATTTCTGTGTGTTGATTTTATATCCTGCAACTTTACTATAGTCATTGATTAATTCTAGTAATTTTCTGGTGGAGTCTTTAGGGTTTTCTATGTAGAGGATCATGTCATCTGCAAATAGTGAGAGTTTTACTTCTTCTTTTCCAATTTGGATTCCTTTTATTTCTTTTTCTGCTCTGATTGCTGCGGCCAAAACTTCCAAAACTATGTTGAATAGTGATGGTGAAAGTGGGCACCCTTGTCTTGTTCCTGACTTTAGAGGAAATGCTTTCAATTTTTCACCATTGAGGATAATGTTTGCTGTGGGTTTGTCATATATAGCTTTTATTATGTTGAGGTATGTTCCTTCTATTCCTGCTTTCTGGAGAGTTTTTATCATAAATGGGTGTTGAATTTTGTCAAAGGCTTTCTCTGCATCTATTGAGATAATCATATGGTTTTTATTTTTCAATTTGTTAATGTGGTGCATTACATTGATTGATTTGCGGATATTGAAGAATCCTTGCATCCCTGGGATAAAGCCCACTTGGTCATGGTGTATGATCTTTTTAATGTGTTGTTGGATTCTGATTGCTAGAATTTTGTTAAGGATTTTTGCATCTATGTTCATCAGTGATATTGGCCTGTAGTTTTCTTTTTTTGTGGGATCTTTGTCAGGTTTTGGTATTAGGGTGATGGTGGCCTCATAGAATGAGTTTGGAAGTTTACCTTCCTCTGCAATTTTCTGGAAGAGTTTGAGCAGGATCGGTGTTAGCTCTTCTCTAAATTTTTGGTAGAATTCAGCTGTGAAGCCGTCTGGACCTGGGCTTTTGTTTGCTGGAAGATTTTTGATTACAGTTTCAATTTCCGTGCTTGTGATGGGTCTGTTAAGATTTTCTATTTCTTCCTGGTCGAGTTTTGGAAAGTTGTACTTTTCTAAGAATTTGTCCATTTCTTCCACGTTGTCCATTTTATTGGCATATAATTGTTGATAGTAGTCTCTTATGATCCTTTGTATTTCTGTGTTGTCTGTTGTGATCTCTCCATTTTCATTTCTAATTTTATTGATTTGATTTTTCTCCCTTTGTTTCTTGATGAGTCTGGCTAATGGTTTGTCAATTTTATTTATCCTTTCAAAGAACCAGCTTTTGGTTTTGTTGATTTTTGCTATGGTCTCTTTTGTTTCTTTTGCATTTATTTCTGCTCTAATTTTTAAGATTTCTTTCCTTCTACTAACCCTGGGGTTCTTCATTTCTTCCTTTTCTAGTTGCTTTAGGTGTAGAGTTAGGTTATTTATTTGACTTTTTTCTTGTTTCTTGAGGTGTGCCTGTATTGCTATGAACTTTCCCCTTAGGACTGCTTTTACCGTGTCCCACAGGTTTTGGGTTGTTGTGTTTTCATTTTCATTCGTTTCTATGCAAATTTTGATTTCTTTTTTGATTTCTTCTGTGATTTGTTGGTTATTCAGCAGCGTGTTGTTCAGCCTCCATATGTTGGAATTTTTAATCGTTTTTCTCCTGTAATTTTCTTCTTGTTGTTTTGCTTCTTTTTCATACATCATTTTTTCTTTGACCAATCACTTCACCACGCCGGTTTTGATCTTGATCTGCCTCACTCGAGGATTGGCCATGGTCCCTCAAGTGCTACAGAAAGGAGGGGCTCAAATAGTTGTAATTTTCTTGTGCTTGTAGGAGAAGGTGAGCTCAGGACCTTCTTACTGTGCCATCTTGACCACTCCCTGCCCAAAGTCTTTCAATATTTTATTTTTAAATTAAAATAAAACTATGTGCCTATGCTAATTTTAATTTCATAACACCTTTGGTTAACTGTCAAAAATTCTCTAAGTGAATTGAGAGTTTTCTGCCTGATTTTTCACCTGGACTTTGAGTGTGAATGTGTATATGTATGTATGTGTGTGTGATATATATGTAGGCTGAAAACAATGCAGCTGTGACCCTTTGGTGTGATTTTCCTTTTGTGACAAACTACAGTGAATTCCCTATATTAAGACCTATATTGTTTTTGTTCACTGATGGATGAAAGTAAAAACAGGTCAGAGCCCACACTGTAGCTTTTCTATTTTAAGTATGTGACATACATTGAGCTCAGTTCTCCAAGTGGGGTCTTCCTTGCTACAAGCACTTTTCTCATCTTCACGAGCCATGGGTTGAGGAGCTCCTCCAGGACTTCACATGCACACACCCAACACCTGCATGCAGGTTTAGGATGGACACAATGTCTGGACTCTGCTGGGCTGTTTGCTGGTGAAGGGAGAGGGAGGAGGTATCTCCCTTCACAAAGGGGTTAAGTGTCTTCCCAGTATCAAGCTTCAGCAGAAGGCTGTGGGGAGAGGGCCCAGGGTGATGCCAATGAGGCCAGAATGAGGAGAGTGAGGGTGCAGTGCCACCAAGGCCCTGCTTGAGTGTTAAGAGCTTAGTCCCTTTTATTTCATTAGTTTTAGGAGATGGTCCTTCTTATTACCCTGTTTTGAAAGTGAGAAAATTAAAGTTTAAAGGTTGGTTGGTTTGTTGTTGTTTAATTGTTAAGTCATGTCCAACTCTTTGGCCAACCCATGGACTGTAGACTGCCAGGCTCCTGTGTTCATGGAATTTTCCAGGCAAGAATACTGAAGTGGGTTGCTATTTCCTTCTCCAAGGGGTCTTCCTGACCCAGGGATTGAGCCCATGCTTCCTGCATTGGTTGGCAGATTCTTTATTATGGAGCCACCTGGGAAGCCCTAGATGGGGTGGTTTAACTTGTCCCAAATCTTGTAATTGAAACTGAGGAGCCATTTAATCTGTGTAGGTAACCACACAGATGAATTCTGCAGCCCCTCATTACAGAGGAGGTGGGGAGGAAGCATGGCCCTCAGGGACTGAGCAGGCCCCCAGGGACTCGTTTTCAGATGGGATCAGGCCAGGTGGAAACCACTCCCATCACACAAGAGCTGTGGTCCCAATGAGTGCAGAACTGGGAAACAGGACATACCCGTTCAAAGACAGAGGTTTGTATGTTACCCACCCAGTTTCTCTCCAGTCAGATGTGAGTGTGTGAATGAGTGTGCTAAAGACAGATAGTGTGTAAAGTGCACAAGATGGTACATGGGGACAATCTCAAATTTTTTAAAAAATGAGCCAGAACAAAGAGTACCAAGTTATATATGACCAGGACCCAGACAGGCCACACTAGGACACAAGCTGGGCTGAAGGATGGATGCCTGCAGAGTGCTCTGGTGGGACTTAGCAGTCAGAACACAAGCTCCTCATGAAACATAGTGGGCAGAGTCAGCGTCTGAGTATCCCAATGCCTTGGAAGGACCTGGAGCTTGGTGGTGCTTTCAAAGATTGATGAGTGGATGCATGAATGAGCAAAAAAAAAAAAAAAAAAAAAGACTCATATGATCGAGGCCAAGAGGGTCTTCCTACAAATTTCATTTTTGAGGTTGGATGACTGGGGCTTCAAAAATCGAGAATGTCCTTGGGATCAGGCATTCTACTTTGGCCACCTGACATGAACAGCCAATTCATTGGAAAAGACCCTGATGCTGGGAAAGATTGAAGGCAAAAAGAGAGGGAGGAGGCAGAGGATGAGATGGTTAGATAGCATTACCAACTCAATGGACGTTAATTTGAGCAAACTCTGGGAAACAGTGGAGGACAGAGGAGCCTGGTGTGCTACAGTCCATGGCGTTCACAAACAGTTGTACATGACTTAGTGACTGAACAACAGCAACAATAACAATTCTTTGCATAACTTTGGTAAATAACTTAAAATTTTGACACCTCAGCTTCCTCATTACTGCACTGCAGGCCTGTTAGGAAGATTGGACAGGCTGCAAGAGGAGACACATTAGAACCATAGGTACAGGGCTGGGAGCTGGAACACTCCTTTAGTGACAACTTCCTTTAGTGACAACTGTCCTTTAGTGACAACTTCCCTTTAGTGAAAACTGTCCTTTAGTGACAACTTCCCTTCCATGGCTTTTATTTTCCCCTCCATGTATGAGCTTGTTTGCACTGCCTCTTTCCTTCTCTGTTTCTGCCACCTTTTCTCTGTGCCTCTGTCTAATATGATCATGAAACCTGAGTTCAATGCAACCCCGTTAACTAAAATTCTCTCACCAATTGCACATGCTTTCTCTGTCTCTCATTTCCAACCTTTGAGGTGGAGGTGATTGATGGATGATTAGCTAATGGATCACTGGGTTTGATCCGTTCTCATCCAATAACTTTTGTAGGGAGTGGTCATATTGTGGGAGGAGCAAGCAAACTGGTAGACAATCTGGGGATTAATCCTCAGGAGCCTGTGCTGGTGGGATGTGTGATTGGTGCAGGAGCTGCTGGACACAGGCTAGCTTTTCTCTCCCTGGAAGCATTGCTTTCCTCCTCCTCCTCTGAGTTGGCCTCTGCTGGTGGGTCTTCAAGAAGATGGAGGAACCAGTGTTTGAAGGGAGTTCACCAGAACCATTTGGTAAATTCATGTCTTGGAATCACCAGGATTTTGCTGCTAAGATTCACTTCCTTCCCTTTTGATGTCCTGTTATTTGCAAGATGCTATCTCAAGCAAATTTATGCTTTCAATCATTTGGAAGGAAAATGAAGGGTGATTTCTCATACATGCACACTTTCCCTTCTGCTTCACAGTTGCCAGCTGCTCTGGAAAGTTGTAATTCAATTGCTTAAAACAAACAAACAAAAAAAACTAAACAACCACAAACAAATCAAAGTGCGCTATCTTTCAGTGAGAGGGAACAGGATTCCAAGTTAACTGTGGTCTTTTACCCAAAGTCAGTAATAGTTTATCAGTTTATCTCATGTAATTATAAGATTAAGTTCAGTCTCAAAGCAAGCAGAGGAAAACTGACAGGGTGTACCTATGTCCCAGGATGTCAAGATGAGAGCGATTCGGAAAGCAGTGACTGCTTATCAGTACACGGTGGGAGGATGCTCATGTCATTGGCTGAAGGTGCATTTTGCCCATCTGTGTGGCAGGGCAAGTATTAGGTGAGCAGGCAAAGAAATTGGGTATTTGAAATTGCTATGAAGAGTTGCTCCTTCAAATCCCTCCCCAGATTGGGGTGGAGAGCAGCAGTGGGGTGGGCAGGAAAGCTGCCGGGGGAGATTGTGTTTCCTTAGTGCCCACAGTGCTGCCAGGGAGGCTGGGTGAACCTGTGGGTGGCTCCACAAGCCCCACTGGCAAGCCTTGCAGACTTGGGGAGCCTGACTGGGAGGTGGGGAAGTGAGTCCAGAGGCATCTCATCTGAATAGGAACATCCTAGAGTGATGGCATCTGAACAGAACCTTTGTGTAAATGCAACCCAAAGTTCACTCCCACCTGGAAACCAGCCTGGAGGGCAGCAGTTCTGGAGAGGAGGAGAAGCTGGTGAAGAAGCTTCACTGGTCTCCAAGTTTCTGTGTGTCCCTGGGCTCCATGAACCTGGCCTGGGGAGTGCTCATTTGGGCAGGGCTCCATTTCAGACATAGAGATGCCTCAGAACTCAGAGAGAGTTGGAGGCAGATGGCAGAGCTAGGGATGGGTCCTTCTGCATTCTCTAACTCCCGTCGTAAAGGTTAGTCATTGTCCATCTGTCATGTGCCAGATAGCACTGTGGAACACGGTGGGCCTGACTTTGAGCATTGGCTGCACTAACTTGCTAACTCATGCCTCTGCAGAGTTCAGGTTTTTCACATTGTGACAGGGACAGGAATGACCACCCCACTGCAGCTGTTTCATAAACATCATGAACATCATGCTGCTCTGTGCCCTCTTGGGGCAGGTGCTCTCTTCCTGTCCTTTGGCTCACAGACACCTCCTCTAGGGAGCTGCCTGGTTGAGCTCAGGCTCCTTCCATAGCCATCTGGCCCTGGCCTTCTGCAGGATCAAGGGATCCTGTTTCCTTCTCTGTGTCTCTGCCTCTGCAGACAACAGGGCCAGGGTTGGCTGGGCTTCCAAAGTGTGACAGGAGCAGAGTCAGACAGGAGGCACCCCCAACCTCACCTCCACTGATGCTGGAACCCACCAACTTTGTGACCTGAGGTTCGATTTACAGCTCTCTCTAGATAGGAGCTGACCTGAGAAGGCTGGAGTGGTAGAAAGACCAGAGTATTTGAGTTAGCCACAGGCCACTTTTTGTTAATTATGTATTTAATCATTTGATGATTATGAGTTGATCACTTCGTCCATAGTTTCCAGACCTGTAAGGTAGGTTGGTGCTAATAGTGCTGTGAAAAGCTTACTAAGGTAAGATTCCAGAGGTTGGCACTGAGTGGGTCTTCTCTCTGCCTCCCAAGCCTAATAGGGAAAGTGACCTCCAACCCCCTTCAGAGCCTGAATTTCCTCATCGGTAAAATGCTGATAATGTTGATCGTAGGTACCCATTCATTTATTCCCCTCTACCTGCCCTACTGTCATCTGACTGACATTTGTTGGCTGCTCCATCCCAGGAACTGTACCTTGCCCAGGGGATTGCTATGAGATCATAGGCAGCAGCCCACAGCTCCCAGGTGCACACACAATTGAACACTCTGTGAGCATGCTAGAACAAGATCCTACCTCCCAGTCCCGCCGAAACAGACAGACAAACAACACTAGGCAGCCACACAATGACCTGGTAACTCCATTGGCTCCTGACTCTCCTCCCACAACAACTCCAGCCTTGATCTGTTCTCCTTGCCTCCCAGATAAAATTTACCAAGACATCTGCTTTTTGAATTGTTTCCTTGTCCTGCAGTACTTAACCTACAATACACTCCTGCTGCCTTGTACGTTTTCCAAAGTCACGGACATAAGCCCCAATCCTATAGTAAGGCTCTCTGGATTCCCTTGCATCAAAGCACCTCATGTCACCTGTGTATGCCGCCTCCCTTGTTCCATCAAGTAAAGCACCCAATTCTATTTCTCTTCCTGGTGGTCTTTGGCTGGTGAGCATCAACAGTTAAGATTGGGACAAAATAAAATATTGGAAATCAAAGTGTTTTGTAATTTTCAAAGCCCTCTGCAAGTGAGGAGCAGGCTTATTCCTCTCCTGGGACAAAGGATTGAATCCTTGAGGACGGCTTCAGCTGTGCCCTGTGGATGATGGCAAGTTCTACCTGTATATCAAACCAGCCTGACGAAGTCCAGCATATTCCAAATTGATGGACTGTGGTTTGATGCTTTCTTGGGCTAGTTTAACAAACTTGCAATGACCTCCACCTGGTAGAGAAGGTGATAGGCAAACAAGGAAATCCAAAGTAGAACTTTTAATCATGTTTTAATTCAATTCCCACTTAATAGCAGCAAAAAGTTCAACCCAAGAACTCACCACACCTGTTGGGCACTTTCCTACCTTCTAACATCTGGTCTTTAATTACCCTTTAGTATTTATTTCATCCAGGAAACAGGCTGACTCCTCTGCCAGATCATCCCAGAGCAGGGGACAACATTAACAAATAAAGTGAGAAACACACACGTTTGTCAACAGATGGATTCCAAGAAGTACAGTTCTATGCAAAATGCCTTTGCTTTTAAAAAGCATTAGTACATAAATTAGTCTGTCAGAAAACGTGTGCAGCTAATTGTACAGAAAAAAATGTAGTCCTACAGTAAAATCCTCTGCATATAGTCACTTCTTACAAAGCAGAGTGATTGGGCATACTATTAATGGAATAGAAGTCAAACTGTATTCATTAAATTGGTTTTTTGAGGAAAGAAGCTTATTAGAATCAATTTTATAACATATTTATTCTTTCTTACAACTTCATGAGTATTTAACTCCTGTTTGCAGACCGAGTAAAGAAGCAATTTTGCCACTTCTGGGGTAATATTAAAAACAATAAATTGTAAAAAGCATAGATTTTTCAGACCAGGAAGAGGGGGAGACATCCTAATACTCTATGTTTCTGTGTCTGTCTGCAGGGCCTGAGGTGGGCAGGGGCAGCTTCCCAGCGGCCATAGGAAATTGGAGGCTGCCGGTGTGACCATGGAGAAGGGAGATAACTCTATTAAAATGATCAGGTTTGATGTGTGTAGATCAGTGAGCCAAGCTCCACATGTGAACTGCGAGGAAGCACTTGGACCTTGTGTGGATAAGCACTGTCAGTCTACTAACAATCCAAGTCATCCTGGCTTGTTGCAAATCTGACTGGTCTTTGTGATGAGGACTCCTTGATGCCTGGGCTGGATATTCTCATTTCTGGACCTGGCATGTAGCAGGACTACTTAGTGTTTGCCCAATATATGTTTTCTTGCAGGAGCAGTCCTCTGCAGTATCTTGCAGGCTGCATTTGTAGAGGGCAGTGTTGTAGAGTGGTTAGGTACTCAGACACTGGAGCTATGTGCTCGGCTCCATTCTTGCTCTGCACTTCTCAGCTGCATGACCTTCCTGGGCAGGTCACTTTGACTCTCTGCATGTCAGTTTCTTTTCTATAAACTGGGACAACTATAGGCCTTTTTTGTAGGATTGTTGTGAGAATTAAAGGAGCAATAAAACCTTTCATGCAGGGTCTGGTGTGAGATTCTGGGTGTGACCCAGTGGTCTGTGGTTATTGAACATCTGCTAGGGGCATGGACATCTGGGTGGTTTTGTGGAAAGCAAAGTTGTGGCCAATAATGAACACGCTTGTTTAGTGTTTTATATTTTCTAAGAACTTTTTGTGTTGCACTTTGATCTTCTGGGAACAAAAACAGCTGTTTTCTTGAGGACATTTCCCCCAAAGAGAATCTGGCATTCAGTTGCTCACAAGTCCTTACCAACCTTAGGAGTAATGGAAGTAGCTCTGGTCTGTTGGCCTGGGTACTGCTCAGTGGTGGTGGGAGGGTGTTTTTCCATTCACCTCTGCATCCCCAGGGCCCAAGTCGGGGCAGCTGAAGGTGGAGACTGAACTCCAGGGATAAAGTGCCATATGAATACTGATGGGAACAACAGAGTCAGAAACAAGCCAGCCCAGGGTCCAGAATGTAGGCTTTGGGGGCTGAGGGTGGGAAGCCTGGCAAGAAATAATCTTAGAGGGATTCCAGCCTGGAGCACTTCAAGGATCAGTGAGCCAAAACTGCTGGACACATGCTGTCGTCCAGGCAGACAGGCTACAGGGGCTCATGACAGTGGACAAGGCAGGCAGAGGCTACAGGTTCTGGCTGGCCACACAAGAGGCCCAGCTATGGGGTCTGGGAGCAGTTTGAAGGGTCCATCTTGGCAGAAGCAAGACTTCTTGGCCAGGTCTGGGTCAGGTCCTGCATCTGTAGAGGCCGACAATTTATTCACCAATTTATTCTTTACCTTGGTAAAGTCCTTCCTGTGTGGACTGGGAACTGTGTTCACTAATTCTGGCTTAGCATTGGCTGGACATTTATAAAAATTAGTTAATAAAATGAATCAAATGACTTGTAAGATTTTAGAACAGGGTGTTACTGTTCTCCAAGAATGGCAACCACTCTCTGTATTTTTATTATGTTTTAGCAGTAAATATCACCCTGGAAGGTCCTCGAGGAGACTTGCTGAGCTGGCAGAATAACCTCTCCTCGGATCAGCTATTATTAAAATGAGCCTATTAACTGAGATACTTTATAAATTTCAGATGATCTCTTTTCTATTATTCTCTAAGAAGATTAACATTTTTGTTTTTGTTTTTTTAATGAAGATTTGAGGCAAGACAAATAACCCAAAGTTAAATGAAACATCATTTCCTGTCTTGCCAATTTCTTTTTCTTAAGAGCCTGCAGTCAGAAATATGAGTTGTATTTCCCTGTGTCTTTACCTGTCTGGTAATTTTTGATTGGATGAGCTATTTCAAATTCTAAAAGATGATGCTGTTAAAATGTTGCACTCAATATGCCAGGAAATTTAGAAAACTCAGCAATGGCCCCAGGACTGGAAAAGGTAAGTTTTCATTCCAATCCCAAAGAAAGGCAAGGCCAAAGAATGTTCAAACTACCATACTATTGCATTCATTTCACATGCTACCAAGGTAATGCTCAAAATCCTTCAAGCTAGGCTTCAACAGTATATGAACTGAGAAATTCCAGATGTACAAGCTGGATTTAGAAAAGGCAGAAGAACCAGAGATCAAATACCAACATCTGCTGGATCATAGGAAAAGCAAGCCAATTCCAGCAAAACATCAATCTCTGCTTCATTGGCTACATGAAAGCCTTTGACTATGTGGATCACAACAAACTAGAAAATTCTGAAAGAGATGGGAATACTAGGCCACCATACCTGCCTCCTGAAATATCTGTATGCAGGTCAAGAAGCAAGAGCTAGAACCAGATGTGAAACAATGGACTGGTTCCAAATTGGGAAAGGAGTACCTCAATGCTGCATATTGTCATCCTGCTTATTTAACTTCTATGCAGAATACATCATGTGAAATGCCAAACTGGATGAATCACAAGCTGGAATCAAGATTGCCAGGAGACAACAACCTTGACTGCAGATAATATCACTGTAATGGCAGAAAGAGGGACTAAAGAACCTCATGATGAGGGTGAAAGAGGAGAATGAAAAAACTGACTTAAAACAACATTGAAAAAACTAAGATTGGCATCTGGTCCCATCACTTCCTGGTAAATAGTGAACATGTGGAAATGGTGGCAAATTTATTTTCTTGGACTCCAAAAATCACTGTGGATGGTGACTGCAGCCATTAAATTAAGAGACAGTTGCTTCTTGGAAGAAAAGCTATGGCAAATTTAGACAGCATGTTAAAAAGCTGAGACATCACTTCGCTGACAAAGATCCATCTATTCAAAGCTATGGTCTTTCTAGTAGTCATGTATGGATGTGAGAGTTGGGCCATAAAGGAGCCTGAGCACTGAAGAATGGATGCTTTCAAATTGTCATGTTGGAGAAGACTCTTGAGAGTCCCTTGGACTGCAAGGAGATAAAACCAGTCAACCCTAATGGTAATCAACCCTGTATATTCATTGGAAGGACTGATGCTGAAGCTGAAGCTCTAATACTTTGGCCACCCAATGCGAAGAACGGATTTACTGGAAAAGACCCTGATGCTGGGAAAGATTGAAGACAGAAGGAGAAGGGGATGACAGAGGATGAGATGGTTGGTTGGCATCACTGACTCAATGGATGTGAGTTTGAACAAGCTCCAGGAGTTGGTGATGGACAGGGAAGGCTGGTGTGCTGCATTCCATGGGTTTGGAAAGAGTCAGACATGACTTAGTGACTGAACAACAACAACAGCCTTTGTATAGTTACCTTGTAGTGCCACCAGTTTCCTTGAATTTTGTTGTGAGATTCAGTTAAATTATTTAGGTCAACTTTGATCCTTTTTGGATTTAAAATTCTTTTCAATAGAACTGGATGTTTTACTGTTTTACTCACCCTAAGGTTAATTTTTCCACACTCCTGAGGCAAGACCCTTCGGTATACTCCACCCAGTGTCCTTTAACCTTGAGATTTTCCAGTCTGAGTGTTGGAGATAGGCAATATTTCCATCCCCATGTGAGTTCTCGGAACTGCTACCTTCCATTTTTTTAAGGTAGCTTTTCCCTGATTGACCATAGTTTCCTTGCATGATTATGTTACCTTGCATGATTATGCATATATCAGGACTCTGTGAATACTCAAGAAGGGTCCTCTGCTAGTCTGCAGTTTTCTCTCTCTTTTTTCTCTTTCTCAGATACTCTGTTCTGGAAACTAGCCAGTCTCCCTAGAACCTCAATTCAGAGAGACTGTGAGTCCTAGGGAATTCTCTCCTTTGGCTGTGGCCTGGAACTTTTTTCTGAGCAGTAAGCTGGAACCATCATAAGGCTGTTCTCACTTGTTGGCCACCTCTTAGTGGCCCCTGTCCTTTGTTGCTTGATGTAGAGTATCTTAAAAACTGTTTTTTCATGTATTTTGTCTATTTTTTCAACTGTTTCAAATAGGAGGGAGAATCTGGTCTTGTCACTCCATCTTGGCCAGAGGCAAGAACCTCTTGTTATCTCATTTTACAGGTTAGAGAGTTGAGACTCAAAGATTTTAAGTAGTTTGTCCAAGCTAATAGATGTTGGAACCAAGATTCAAGCCCCATGCTTTTTACACTATACCATGCTATGTGATCTTGAACTAACTACATAAATTCTTCAAATTTCAGTTTTTTTTTTTTTAAAATTTTCTTAGAAAAATGATGCAATGATGAGATTTGTATGTACAGCAGCCAGGCTGACTCAGAGGCATTGTTCACTTTTTGTCAATTCCTTCCTGCTTTTTAGCTAAGTGCTTAATTCACAAAAGAGGGTCTCATAGCCAGAATGGTGCACACCTCTGAGTGACATCTGGGTGAAGTGTGCTTGAGGGGACTCTGCTTCCTCTCACTGAGTGCCCAGAACGTTGAGAGTGAGATGTCTGAAATGTCACTTTCTGCAGCTTCTCTGGATCCAACTCATAATCATCATTCAGATCAGATCAGATCAATCGCTCAGTCGTGTCCGACTCTTTTCGACCCCATGAATCACAGCATGTCAGGTCTCCCTGTCCATCACCAACTCCTGGAGTTCACTCAGACTTACGTCCATCGAGTCAGTGATGCCATCCAGCCATCTCATCCTCTGTCGTCCCCTTCTCCTGTCCCCAATCCCTCTCAGCATCAGAGTCTTTTCCAATGAGTCAACTCTTCGCATGAGGTGGCCAAAGTACTGGAGTTTCAGCTTCAGCATCAGTCCTTCCAAAGAAATCCCAGGGCTGATCTCCTTCAGAATGGACTGGTTGGATCTCCTTGCAGTCCAAGGGACTCTCAAGAGTCTTCTCCAACACCACAGTTCAAAAGCATCAATTCTTCGGTGCTCAGCCTTCTTCACAGTCCAACTCTCACATCCATACATGACCACAGGAAAAACCATAGCCTTGACTAGACAGACCTTTGTTGGCAAAATAATGTCTCTGCTTTTGAATATGCTATCTAGGTTGGCCATAACTTTCCTTCCAAGGAGTAAGCGTCTTTTAATTTCATGGCTGCAGTCACCATCTGCGGTGATTTTGGAGCCCCCCAAAATAAAGTCTGACACTGTTTCCCCATCTATTTCCCATGAAGTGATGGACCAGATGCCATGATCTTAGTTTTTGAATGTTGAGCTTTAAGCCAACTTTTTCACTCTCCACTTTGACTTTCATCAAGAGGTTTTTTAGTTCCTCTTCACTTTCTGTCTTAAGGGTGGTGTTATCTGCATATCTGAGGTTATCGATATTTCTCCTGGCAATCTTGATTCCAGCTTGTGTTTCTTCCAGTCCAGCATTTCTCACGATGTACTCTGCAGTGAAAATCAATCTTGACACCAAATCAAGGTGAGTACTGGCCTGTTGGTCTTCATAAGACCAAGTAGAGAAGTAACTTCGGAATTCATAGTGTCATGACAATTTTGTTGAAATGATGCACCTCCTTCTCTCCTGTTAATACTTCTATGGACCAGTGATACTTACTGGGATAAGAGAAATCCCCAGTGCTCAGAAGGAGAGCCTGGAAACTCATTCCCAGCTGTTGGCCCTGGGAGGCTGCATGATTTAGGGTTAGAGACTCATGGTAAACTCCACTCCAGGAGTGTTTCACTTGTAACCCCAGGCAGGGTCGTCTTCCTTCTGCAAGCATCATTTTCTTCATCTGTAAAATGGGGGTATTAATACCTAATTTTGTAAGGTTGTTATGAGGTTTAGAGATAAGGCATACAAAGTGAGTATCACATAGTGGAAGCTCAATAAATAATTAAACTAGAAAACTTAAATTGTACCTAACCAAGCATGTTTCCAAAGGAGGTTTTGGGATCAAGAATAAGGATGGATCATATGAAGTGATTAGGCTCCCAAGATCTCACATAAAATCAATCTTAATTAAGTAAGACCTACTATTAATTTGTACTGTGAAGGCTCCATTTTACTTTATGGTGGCTGGACTAGAGCAGGATATTTAGAATACCTGTGTTATGAGGAAACTTACAAAGACAAGCACAGAAGGGCTGAGTTTATTTCAAGAAGGACAGGAAAAACCCATTAAGTTTGGCTTTAGACCCACCACTGTTTAGAAAGATGTGAACACTCTCACAGAAAAGCGTGTTTTCCTGACATCTCCCATCTGTCTTCATTTTGAACCATTTACTGTATGTCAGGCCCTCACCTGACCAGGTACTGTCTGCATTATATTGTACTTTTCACATCAGCATTACAATGTCAGGATTGTGTGTGTGGACATGCAAGCTCGGGGGGAACACACAAGCTTCAGCAGGTTGACCACGCTGGGACGAAAACTGGCATTGGCCTGACTCTAGCTTGCCTATTTCAGAGGAAAGTAAGCATACCCAGTGGGGTGGGGCAGATGTATGCAGTCAGCAGAGCATATTCAGAGCAGGACAGGGAAGAGGATGATGTGAGGAGTCATTCCAGAGCACAGGACGCTGGCAGGCAGGTCTGCTAATGGCAGGTGACACTTGAGGACTCATAGACTGGCCTTGACTGGGGACCTAGGGGCGTTCCAAAGCCTCCAGTCAGGCTGTGGCTGTTTGGGGAAGCAAGTGCAGCTCCCAGGCTTGGAGTAGGCAGCCCTGGAGGGGCCTGTGCTCGGCTCAGGACCGGGACTGACCAAGATGAGGCAGGAGCTGGACTGGATGGCTTTGAGTTTGTTGCTGAATCTGGGGAGAACTGACATGTTTGCATCACAGAAACTTACAGTGTATGTGTTTATGTGTCTTAAGATTTCCTTCTATAATATTGTGTTTCTGTGTAGAGGATGTGCCCCCCCCTCCTTTGTCAGATTTAATCCTAGGTATTTCATGTTTCCTGGTTGTTATAAGTGGATATCCTTTCTCAAATTTCATTTTCTATTTTTTTGTTGCTGGAATATAGAAATATAAATTACAGTTTTATCTCTTCCTTTCCAATTATTTTATTAGATTTTGTGTGCCTTAGGCATTGGCCAGTATCTCCAATAAAGTGTTAAATAGAAGTGATAATCAGTGGTCATCCTTCTTGGCCCTGAATTCAGAGAGTAGGTCTTCAATATTTTACTGCTTAGGGGAAATATTTTCTGCAGGGATTGTTTATGCTGCTGCTAAGTCGCTTCAGTCGTGTCCGACTGTGTGTGACCCCATAGACAGTAGCCAGCCAGGCTCCGCCATCCCTGGGATTCTCCAGGCAAGAACACTGGAGTGGGTTGCCATTTCCTTCTCCAATGCAGGAAAGTGAAAAGCGAAAGTGAAGTTGCTCAGTCGTGTCCGACTCTAGTGACCCCATGGACTGCAGCCTACCAGGCTACTCCGTCATCCATGGGATTTTCCAGGCAAAAGTACTGGAGTGGGGTGCCATTGCCTTCTCCATAGTAGATACTATTTATTAGATTAAGGAAGTTGCCTCTGTTCCTAGTTTGCTAAAATCTTTTTTGTTCCCTAAATGGATGTTGAATTTTATCGAATGCTTTTTCTGTATCTATTTAGATGCTCAGTTGATTTTACTCCCTTATTGGATACTCTGTTGAATTACATTAGTTGAATTTATTTGTAAACTAATTTTGCTTTCCTAAAATAAATATAGCTTGTTTCTTTGTATATGTCACTGGATTTAATTTGCTAGTATTTTGTTTGTGACTTTTGCAACCATGTTCATGAGAGATATTGGTATGTGGTTTTTCTTTCTTGTAATGCCCTTGTCAACTTTTGATTCAGTTCAGTCAGTTCAATTGCTCAGTTGTGTCCAACTCTTTGTGACCCCATGAATCGCAGCACGCCAGGCCTCTCTGTCCATCACCAACTCCCGGAGTTCACTCAGACTTACGTCCATCGAGTCAGTGATGCCATCCAGCCATCTCATCCTCTGTCGTCCCCTTCTCCTCCTGCCCCCGATCCCTCCCAGCATCAGAGTCTTTTCCAATGAGTCAACTCTTCACATGAGGTGGCCAAAGTACTGGAGTTTCAGCTTCAGCATCAGTCCTTCCAAAGAAATCCCAGGGCTGATCTCCTTCAGAATGGACTGGTTGGATCTCCTTGCAGTCCAAGGGACTCTCAAGAGTCTTCTCCAACACCACAGTTCAAAAGCATCAATTCTTCAGTGCTCAGCCTCCTTCACAGTCCAACTCTCACATCCATACATGACCACAGGAAAAACCATAGCCTTGACTAGACGAACCTTTGTTGGCAAAGTAATGTCTCTGCTTTTGAATATGCTATCTAGGTAGCAAGATTAAAATGAGCTGGAAAATGTTCCTTTTTTCCTCACTATCTGGAAGAGTTTGTGTTATTTCTTTTTAATATTTAATAGAATTTATTGTTAAAGCTAGTTGGACCTGAAGATGTCTATGTGGGAAGAATTTTAGTTAATAATTCAATTTTTAAAATATATCTACTTATTTAGATTTTCTTTTTGGTCAGTCTTGGTAGGTTGTGTTTTTCAAGGAATTTATCCATTTTATTTAAATTTTCATATGTATTACCATAAACTTTTTATAAAATTATTTTTCTATCTTTTAAATCTCTGTATAATCTATACTGGTGATCCCCTTTTTGTTTCTGATGTTAGTTGGCTGTGACTTTTCCCCTTATTTCTTGGCTGGATATCTTAGAATTAAAAAAAGAATTGGTGATGCTTATTTTTTGTATTATATGTTTCCTGTTTCTCTAATTTCTATTCTTAATATTATTGTTCCTAATACTTTTTTGTTCTTCTAAAAGTATTTACTTATTTATTTGGCTGTGCTAGGTCTTAGTTGTGGCACGTGGGATCTAGTTCCTTGACCAGGGATTGAACCTGGGCCCCCTGCATTGGGAACATGAAGCCTTAGCCACTAGGTCACAAGGGAAGTCTTTATTTTCTTTGTTTTTATTTTCTTTGCTTTTTCTGAGATTATTTTTTAGCCTTCCTTCTTCTAATATCTACATTTATGGCTATACAATTCTCACTAATTTTGAATCTAGCTATATCCCACAAACTTTTATGTGTCATATTTTCATCATCAGTTAAAAGTATTTTAAAATTTCCACTGTGACTTTTTTGTTTGACTTTTGAATTTATTGGGCTTCCCGGGTGGCTCAGGTGGTTAAGAATCTGCCTAGCAATGCAAGAGATGCAGGAGACCCACATTTGATCCCTGGGTTGGGGAGATCCCCTGGAGGAGGAAATGACCACCCACTCCAGTATACTTGCCTGGAAAATCCTATGGACAGAGGAGCCTGGTGGGCTGCAGTCCATGGCCTTGTAGAGTTGGACATGACTTTGCAACTGAACACACATGAATTTTTTTTTCACGTATTTTGCTTAAATTTCCAAATGTGAGGATTTTATATTTACCTTTTGTTATTGACTACTGATCTAGAATGCTCAAGGAATATACTCTGAGTGATTCTAAGACTTGAGACTTACTTTAAGGCTTAATATTATGGACTGTTTGATAATTATTTCATGTGGGCTTGGAAGGAGCATGCAACCTGCAGAGGGATACTGTCTTCTGTACGTGTCTGCTAGGTGGATTTGTTGACGGTGCTGTTCAAATCACCTGTATTCTCAATACTTTTTTTGTCTACTTGCCTTATTAATTGTTCAGGTCTGTCACTATGATTGTGTATTTGTCTGATTTTCCTTTTAGTTTCATCTGTTTTTGGTTTATGTATATTAAAATTATTTTATCAGGTGCATCCATGTTTAGAAATGTTAATTCTTCCTCATGGATTGATCCTTTTATCACATGAAGATATTCCTGTTTCTATCTAGTAATGTGTTTTCAAAATTTTTGACTTAATCTACTTTGGCTGATATATCAGCTTTCTTCTGATTAGTTTTTTCATATATATCTTTTTCATTCTCAATCTTTTTGTTCTTATATTTAAGTTGCTTCATATCAGCTTTCTTCTGATCAGTTTTTTCATGTATATCTTTTTCATTCTCTCTCAATCTTTTTGTTCTTATGTTTAAGATGTATCTCTTATATGCAATGGTTTCCCTGGTGGCTCAGCAGTAAATAATCCACCTGCCAATACAGGAGACTCAGGTTCGATCTCTGGGCTGGAAAACTCTCCTAGAGAAGGAAATGGCACTCCACTCCAGTATTATTAAAAGTGAAAGTGAAGTCATTCAGTCGTGTCTGACTCTTTGCAACCCCATGGACTGTAGCCCACAATGTTCCTCCGTCCATGGAATTTTCCAGGCAAGAGTACTGGAGTGGATTGCCATTTCCTTCTCCAGGGAATCTTCCTGACTCAGGGATTGAATCCAGGTCTCCTGAAATTGCAGGCAGACGCTTTACTGTCTGAGCCACCAGGGATGTGTGATTATTGCCTAGGACATCCTATGGACAGAGAAGCCTGGTGGGTTATAGTCCATAGGATCGCAGAGTCAGACATGACCTAGTAATTAAACAACAACAACAACTTACAAGCAACATGAAAGTTTTTCTGAAGTTTCAATGTTTGGAGTATTCAATCCATTTACATTTAATTCAATTGCTGCAATATTTTGGGCTTAAATTGATCATTTTCTTTTTCAGTCTCTCTTTCTCATCTAAACTATGTTTTCTTTCCTTTCTTATCTTTTTTTTGGAGTAGTCAGGTGTATTTTTATTATTCATTTTTTTTAACTTCTTAATTAAAAGACTCTTGAGAGTCCTTTGGACAGCAAAGAGATCAAACCAGTCAGTCCTAAAGGAAATCAACCCTGAATAGTCATTGGAAGGACTGATGATGAGGCTGAAGCTCTAATACTTTGGCAACCTGATGCAAAGGGCTAACTCATTGGAAAAGACCCTGATTCTGGGAAAGACTGAAGGCAGGAGGAGAAGGGGATGATAGAGGATGAGATGGTTGGATGGTATCATGGAATCAATGGATGTGAGTTTGAGCAAACTCAGGGAGACAGTGAAGGACAGGGAGGCCTGGTGTGCTGCTGTTCAGGGGGTTGCAAAAAGTTGGACATGATTGAGCAACTGAACAACAACAATACCATTTTAGGCATACATTTGTTTATTTTTTAAGGGCTTACACTTAAGGTTACAGCATGTATCTTTGACTAATTACAGTCTAATTTAAAGTAGTATTTTTCCTATTTTCCAGGAATGTTTGGACCTTCATTTATTTTATTTATTTATTTAACAAATAACTTTATTTATTGCTTTCCAACTTTTGTGATTTTTTGTCATGTATACAAATTCTACATATATTTTTAAACCACACATGGCATTATTATTATTTTTGTTTGTATAGTTAGCATTCATTTAGATTTTTACATATTTTTATCTTTTGCATTTTTAATTTCTTCCTATACTTCCATATTTTTTGCTCAAAAAAATTACTCTGGTATTTTGTGTGTGTGTGTGTGTGTGGTATTTTTTAGAGTGAATTTCCTGATGATGAATTCTGTGTTTTGTTTGTTTGTTTGAAATGTTTTATTTTGCCTTTGTTTCAAGGATATATTTTTTTGGGTATAGAGTACCCAGATTGACAATTACTTTGTTTCTTCTGCACTTTAAAGATGCTGTTCCATTTTCTTCTGGCTTCCATTACTTCTGAGAGGGATTTTATTTCAGTCTTATTACTCTGTTACAGGTAATTTTTTCTTCTGGCTGCATTAAAAAATCTCTCTCTCTTTTGGCTTTTTGATATACTCAGTGTTGTTTTCTTACAGGTTATGACCTCTTTGAATCTGTGGTTTGATATCTTTCATCTTTTGGGAGAATATTCTCTGCATCATGTTTTGGTTGTTGCTTCATCCTTCTTCTCCTCCTGTGGGACCACAGTTACCATATTAAAGACATTTCCACCATGTCACTGTGTTTCTTGCTTGTTTCTGTATTTCTCAACTTCTGTGCCTCAGTCTACGTATGTTCTTGTAAATCATTTTTTATTTCATTAATTATCTTTAAACTGCTGTTTATTGAGTTCTCACTTCTGTTTTTAATTTAGAAATTTCGTTTGATTTTTTTGCTAAAACCTTGTATCATTTAACTTATGGAACATAGTAATCACAGCTATTTAATACAAATTTCTGATAACTCAGATCTCCAGTGGTCTGTTTCTCATGTCTCTTGTTCCTTTTTGTTTTGGTCAGTTCTTGACTTTTTGCACAGCTTTTTTTTTTTTTTTTTTTTTATCATGGATACAATTCAAAGCTCTAGATGAGGGTTCTGCTTCTCCAGATAGGATTTATGTGTTTCTGGCAGGCTTTTAACATGAATAAATCTCCTTAACCTGCTCTAGTTGAAGCTGGGTCTTAGTGTTTGTGAGGTGAGCCTTCTGGGAGACATGACTGTGCTCACCAGATCACCTCTTCCTCACTGGGCAAGACTCAACTCCCACTGCACAGTCCTGAAAGACTGCCCAAAGCTTTGTTTACCTCTCAGCTCTTAGCAGTTGCCTGCTTGCTTGACTTGGAAGTATGAAGGTGCCCTCAGTCCTTGAGGACAGAGGGAGATGGAGAAAGTGTATGCAGTATGTTGCTAGGACAGATAGGGGCTGCAGGAATCCAGATGCTGACCAGTATGGTGGCAGTTCTGCACTTGTCCTGTAGTCTCTCTCAGACTGTGCCTTCCTGGTAGAAAAGAGGAACAGAGCCCTAAGGCAGTGCCTCTGATTGCTCTTTTAACTAGCTGCTGCCTTGCAGGTTAATCCTGTTTGCAGGGAGCTGTGGCTGTCAGAGGCAGAAGTGGTGGACCAGCATGGTGAGGGCAGTAGATAGATGGGCAGCAGATAGGCCTCCAGCAAGTTCCCTGAAGTGTCCCACAGGGACCTGGCTTTGCACTGAGAAGGGCTGAAATCCCCATGCCATACGTTTCCCTAAGTAAGGAAGACTTTCTTTAGTAGTGCTTTTTGTTGTTTTTATTTATTTTTTTCTCTAAGTTGAAACTAAGTTGAGATTTAAATTACTTTGGGAAGCTAAAAGCTGCACTGGTATTTTTCTTCAGTAAAGAGCATAAATCATTCTGTTTTCAGAGTGAAGTTTAATATTTTACTCCAGAAGTTAATTTTATGGTTCCAGAAAAGCAATTTGTTTCAGGAACATAGGTGGCTTGGTCAAACCTCCTGGTTTGTGCTGAGCTTCCAGAGCTATGCACAGGCAGAGAGGTGGCAAGGAGGGGACCCTGTGCAAGTGCGCTCACATCATGAACCACCTATACACAAAAAGATAAAGGCAGAATAGAGGCATGTAGCTAGAAACTGTTGTAGAAACTGTAGTTCTTCTGAGTAATTCATGTCTGTTAGGTCTAATCACAAGGGTGTGGGGGGCTTGTATTCTGTGTCATTGTTTTTTCATTTCATTTTTATAGTATTTTATTTTTATTGCATTGTGCTAAATAATCAGTCTGCAACATATGGGAGTTTAATGAAATAGGCCCTTCTCCACAGAGAGTTAGAGAAGCCCAGACTTGCTGTGGGAAGTGAGTGAGGTCTGGCTCACTTGTTTGTTGAGTGTGTGTTACTGAGCCTCAGGCTGTGAGGGTGGGGGTGGTGGGTTCCAGGGAGACCAGGAACATCTGACCCCCTATTGAGGAAGAGGTAAGTTGGGTTGTGTGTGAGCAGCCAGGCCAGCAGGGGACTTGCTGCAGGACAGAGAGTAGAGGGGCTGATGAGGCCTGAGGTATGGATGATGTGAGAATCATTGCAGATACTGGGGTAGAGCTAAACATTCCACAGACCCATGAAACCTAGAGAAATTCAGGGTGATTTCTCTGCTGGTCAACTTTAGGGGGTTTGAAGGAACTCAATACATTTTTTTTTTCCTAATTTCTGTCTGAATCAGTTAAGGGAAAGGCAAGCAGTGAACTATTTTCCTGATAGAAACTGGGTTTTCTAATACCAGTCTCCAACTTTAGACAGACTCGCAGTGTATGAGAGGCTCCTTGTTGGCTCAGACCCATCCCACCCTCTGTGGGTGAGCCCCATAAGAGGAGAACCCCAGGTGATAGGGGGGAGAGGGGGCCAAGAGCTCCCTTCTCCTAACCACTCCATAGGATAAGCCTCTCTCTCCCTTGGGGCAAGTGCTTGGCATGGCTCCCTCCACAAAGACTGGAGAGTAGTTTTCCCTGTAACATAAGGCAATTGAGAGGTTCCAGCCTCATAAAAATGACAGTTTTTTTCACGTTTTTTTTTTTTTTTCTTTCTTCTTCTTCCCCTCAGTATCCCATTTGTGCACATCCCTGCTGCCATTTTAGCCGCCTCCAGTGCAAGTGCTCTGAGATGTGTGGTTAATTACATGTAAAACCCAGTAGAAGCTAAAGAAGCATTAAGTTTCCTTTCCCCCCAAAGACATTGACCAAAGGGAATCAGCTGTGCAAAACTGATAGTGAAGCAAGACATTCCAGAGCTCAAGATTTCACTGCATTGTTAAATTCCTAGTTACATCCTATAGGCTGCTCAATAGACCTTTCCTACAGCAATGCTGTCCACACACTGGCAGTTGTGGCCACAGGACATTGCTAAACCATCATCTTCACAGGTCAGGAGCACTACTGAGTTCCCAGCCCAGGGCTGGCCCTCGCAACAAGAGCCTGATGAATGGGTGAGTGAATGAATGGATGTGTGGGGCTGGCCTGTTGGTCAGTGGGCCTTTTCCCCAAGGATCAACATTTGGCTCTGTACTGGCAGGCTTCTCTAGCCCTGACTGTAGTTGACCAGCACTCACAATGGCCTGTTTATTCAAGCCTGTCCACTTGTCTCCTTTTCTCAGATTTCTGAGCGTAGGGCTTGTGGAGGGATCTAGTCTCTCTGAGGGACGTGATGACTGTGATGTAGAGCTTGGGAGGTGGCCTTACTTGTTTCTCTCTGCAAGGAGAAAACTGGGCTGTGTTAAAACTGCACCCCTTTGTGTCATCCTAGTGCACCAGCCCCAAGCTTCCTGTATCCTACATTGAACTTGGACTGGCGATTCTTTTCTTATATGATATTATACATGTTTCAATGCCATTCTCCCAAATTATCTGCCCCCGCCTCCCACAGAGTCCAAAAAGTGTTCTATACATTTGTGTCTCTTTTGCTTCTCGCATACAGGGTTATCGTTACCATCTTTCTAAATTCCATATATATGCATTAGTATACTGTATTGGTGTTTTTCTTTCTGGCTTACTTCACTGGGTCTGGCTCCAGTTTCATCCACCTCATTAAAACTGATTCAAATGTATTCTTTTTAATGGCTGAGTAATATTCCATTGTGTATATGTACCACATATACACAATGGAGCATTGTGTATATAATAATATACACATATATAAGCTTTCTTATCCATTCATTTGCTGAGGGAGGTGGGAGAGGGGTTCAGGATTGGGAACACATGTACACCCATGGTGGATTCATGTTGATGTATGGCAAAACCAATACAATATTGTAAAGTAATTAGCATCTAATTAAAATAAATAAATTTTAATTAAAAAAAAAAAAAAAGAAACTGCACCCCTGGCCTGGCATCACCTGTCTTCACTCTTTCTGCAATTCCTATTATTAAATCTTCTACATTGGACCTTCAGTTTTCTTATGGTTTCTTATACTTATCTTGAATTCTTGGAGGTTTTGTTAACTTTATTTTCTAACTTTTCTAGGACTTTAAAAATTTCACCTTTTTTAAAATTGAAGTATAGTTAATTTACAGCATTGTGTTAGTTGTGTACAAAACAGTAATGACCCAGTATTTTTGCAGATAATACTCCATTATAGATTCTTAAAAGATAATAGGTTATAATTCTCTGTGCTATATGACAAATCCTTGTTGTTTATCTATTTTATGTATAATAGTTTGTGCTTCCTAATCACATACTCATAATTTATCCCTCCCTTCTCTTCTCCTTTGTTAGCCATAAGTTTGTTTTCTCTCTGTGAGTGTTTCTTTTTGTATATAAACTCATTTGTGCTTGTATTTTTTAGCTTCCACATATAACTGATAAATAGTATTTGTCTTTCTCTGTCTGACTTAATTAACTAAACCTAACATTCTCTAGGTCCATCCATGTTGCAGCAAATGGAGTATTTCATTCATTTTATGGGTTCATAATATTCCATTGTATACACATTCCACGTCTTTTTAATCCAATTGTTTGTCTATGGGCACTTAGTTTGCTCCCACATCTTGACGATTATAAATAGAGATGCTCTGGACATTGGGATACAAATTAGAGTTTTTGTCTTTTCAAGGTGTATAACCAAGGGTGGAATTGCTGGATCAGATTATATTTTTCTTTTTAGTTTAAAAAATAATATCCATACTCTTTTCCACAGTGACTGTACCAATTTATGTTCCTACAAATGGTGTAGGAGGGTTCCCTTTTCTCCGCATCCTCCCCATTTGTTGTTTGTAGACTTTTTGATAATGACCATTCTGATGGGTGTGAGGTGATTCTTGGTTGCAGTTTTGATTTGCATTAGTGATGTTGAGCATCTTTTTATTTTATTTTTAATTGGATGATAATTGCTTTACAATGTTGTATTGGTTTCTGCCATACAACATTTGAGCATCTTTTCATGTGTCTCTTAGCCATCTGTACGTCTTCTTTGTAGAAATGTCTATTTAGGTCTTCTGCCTATTTCTTTTAATGGAATTATTTTTTCCCTTGAATTGAGTTATATGAGATTTTTGTACATTTTGAATGTTAACTAACTCCTTGTTGGCCACATTATTTGTAAACGTCTTCTGCCATTCTGTAGTCATTTTTTTGTGTGTGTGTGTGTGGTTGACGATGCTTTTCTTTGCTGTACAAAAGCTTTTTAAAGTTTAATTAGGTCCCATTTGTCTATTTTTTGCTTTTATTTCTTTTGCCTTGGAAGATTGACTTAAGCAAATATTACTAAGATTTGGGTCAGAGGATGTTCTGCCTACATTTTCTTCTAAGAATTTTATGATATCATGTATTATATTTAGGCCTTTAAGTCATTTTGAGTTTATTTTCATGTATGGTGTAAAGGTATGTTCTAACTTCATTCATTTGTATGTATCTGTTAAGTTTTTCCAACACCTTTTACTGAAGAGACTATTTTTTATCCATTGGATATTCTTGCCTCCTTTTGTCAAAGATTAATTGATGTATATGTCTGTTTTTGTGCCAATACCATGCTGCTTTGATTACTGTAGCTTTGCAACTGAAGTCTGGAAGATTATGCCTCAAGCTTTGCTCTTTTTTTCTTGGATTTCTTTTTTTTTTTTTAATTTTATTTTATTTTTAAACTTTACAATATTGTGTTAGTTTTGCCAAATATCGAAATGAATCCACCACAGGTATACACGTGTTCCCCATCCTGAACCCTCCTCCCTCCCCATACCATCCCTCTGGGTCGTCCCAGTGCACCAGCCCAAGCATCCAGTATCGTGCATTGAACCTGGACTGGCGACTCGTTTCATACATGATATTATACATGCTTCAATGCCATTCTCCCAAATCTTCCCACCCTCTCCCTTTCCCACAGAGTCCATAAGACTGTTCTATACATCAGTGTCTCTTTTGCTGTCTTGTATACAGGGTTATTGTTACCATCTTTCTAAATTCCGTATATATGCATTAGTATACGGTATTGGTGTTTTTCTTTCTGGCTTACTTCACTCTGTATAATAGGCTCCAGTTTCATCCACCTCATTAGAACTGATTCAAATGTATTCTTTTTAATGGCTGAGTAATACTCCATTGTGTATATGTACCACTGCTTTCTTATCCATTCATCTGCTGATGGACATCTAGGTTGCTTCCATGTCCTGGCTATTATAAACAGTGCTGCGATGAATATTGGGGTACACTTGTCTCTTTCAATTCTGGTTTCCTCAGTGTGTATGCCCAGCAGTGGGATTGCTGGATCATAAGGTAGTTCTATTTCCAGTTTTTTAAGGAATCTCCACACTGTTCTCCATAGTGGCCGTACTAGTTTGCATTCCCACCAACAGTGTAAGAGGGTTCCCTTTTCTCCACACCCTCTCCAGCATTTATTGCTTGTAGACTTTTGGATCACAGCCATTCTGACTGGCATGAAATGGTACCTCATAGTGGTTTTGATTTGCATTTCTCTGATAATGAGTGATGTTGAGCATCTTTTCATGTGTTTGTTAGCCATCTGTATGTCTTCTTTGGAGATAAATGTCTATTTAGTTCTTTGGCCCATTTTTTGATTGGGTCATTTATTTTTCTGGAGTTGACAATTCTGGATCTTTTGTGGTTTCATACAAATTTTAGGGTTATTTGTTCTAGTTCTATGGAAAATGTCCTGAGTATTTTGACAGGGATTGCAATACATCTGTAGATTGCTTCTCACCTATCATGCTTTTAATTTCCAAAATCATTCTGTGTTCTCAAGCCTCTTCCCATCATTATGCCCTCTTTTCCTCAATGGTAACCATGATCCCTATTGTATAGATAGTATGTTCTTTTTTGTGTCTGCTTTCTTTTTTCTTTGTTTTTTAAATAAAAGCACATCAAAGATTTTATTTAGTTAATGAAGGATTACTTTGAGATTTGTATGTGGTTTTGTGTAGCTGTAGTTTACTCATTTTTGTTGCTCTGTATTATTCCATGGTCTGCCATCATCTATGTACCCATTCCACTATTGGTAGACTTTGGGTTGTTTGTACTTCTTAGTTCTTACAAGTGAAACTTTGATGAACAGTCTGTGCACATCTCTAAGGACATCAGTTTGGATGGAGTGACAGTTCCAAGTAAGAGAAGTGCTGGCCCTGGGAGCCTCTCCTTGTGGGCACAGCTTGCAGCTGCCCTCCACTGATGGGCATCACTGTGACCACAGATCAGTACATGGCCAGCTGCACCGTGACCCTACTGAGTTGATGCTTTTTTATGGCATCTCATTTCTGTTTGGTGTCCTGTTTGGATGTAGTTGGTATACAATTCCTAGTTGGCTGGCCTCTGTCTTGCTTTCACCCTCATGTCTTGCTGTTGCCTAAAGTCACAGGATTCTCTGAAGATTACATGAGTTCAGACGTGTGTTGGGATAGGCAGTAAGGCTGTTGAGATGATTCCTCTGAGGTCAGGTGGATGTGGCTTGTGTCCGGCACTGCCCTGCTCCCCTCCTTGTCTCTACAACCTCATGTGGGTGGCTCCCGGGTTGATTGCAATACTTGGTAAAGTCCAAAGGCAAGAGCTGAGCATGGGCTGCCACCTCAGAACACCATGCAGAACAAGGGATGATTGTTACATGTGTTATCACTGATGCTGGGCAAGTGACCCCAGAGGGAGGGAAGGACTGAGCTGCTCTTGAGTGTAGGAGGGGGTGTCCATGAACTGTGGTGGTGGACATTATACTCATCATCCTGGAAACTGCTGTGCATCAGCCCACAGTGCTTTCCCCTCAGTGCCCTCATTTTCCCCACCTTCTGCTCTGAGAGTTTGCACTTGAGTCTGAGTTGGGAGTCCTGAGCAGACCCTAGGGTTGGGCCCTGGACTCAGCTGTGGCTGGACTTCCCTGGCATATGAACTGAGGGCAGAATGGGTGGGATGGCCTGTGGTCCTGCTCTTGACTCAGAGTCTCGCTCCTCTTGAGTCCTTAAGTGTGGTGAGAAGGAGCTTAGCTTTGTTAAGACTGGAAAAGTGGTTGAAGGCAGAGCAATTAACAGCAGGCTGGGACCTGGTGCACGGTTGTTAAGCAGAATATGTGAAGAAGGTTCCCTTTCCCCTCCCAGCCTGCGTTACAAAGAACTCCCACTCAGCTCCTGCGCTCCATGATATTCCTAATACCCCTGCAAATATCCTGACTCCTCAGCCTAGTTGGGCTGTGCTTGTGGCTTGGGGGGGAGGAGTGTGGCAGCCCCAAAGACACTCAATGGTCTGCAGTGTGGTCAAACTGTTTGCAATGCCATCCCCTTCCAGGAAAGGAAAAAAGGTGCAGTTGAGGAGATTTGCCAGAGAGGATATTTTGGGGACTGGGGTGGGTGAGAGGGAGCACATTAAGCAGTACCCCTTGAGGCTTTGTTCAATGATAGGCACTCCACCCACCAGGAAGACCCCCTGCTTTCTTCTGAAAGTTGCCCCCTGTTAGTTTCCCGGGGCTAGTATAATGAACTGCCACAAACTGGATGGCTTAAGACCATAGAAATTTATTCTTTCAGAGCTCTGGGTGTCAGAAGTCTGAAATGAGGGTGTTAGCGCTGCTCCAGCCTCCAGAGCCTCTGGGGAGAATCTGTGTCTTGCTGCTTCCAGCTTCTGGGGGCTGCTGGCCTTCCTTGGCCTCTGACTGCATCCTTCCACTCTCTGCCTCCCTCCTCTTCTTTCTTATAATATTTATTTATTTATTTTTAACAGCTGCATTTGGTCTTAGTTGTAGCACATGGGATCTTCACTGTGGTATGTGAGCTTCTCTCTAGTTCTGGTGCATGGGCTCCAGAGCATGTGGGCTCTGTAGTTGTGGCATGTGAGTTTTGCCCCATGTCATACAGGATCTTAGTTCTCTAACCAGAGATCAAACCTGTGCCCTCTGTATTGATTCCTAACCACTGGGTCACAAGGGAAATTCCTCTGCCTCCCTTTTACAAAGGTATTTGTGATTGCACTGGGCCTGCCTGGAAAAACCCAGAATGATCCCCTCCATCTTAACATCATTAACATTCACATCTGCAAAATCCTTCTTTCATCATGTAGTATGTATTGTCAAAGTACTGGAGTACTTTGGCCACCTGATGTGAAGAGGTGACTCATTAGAAAAGACCCTGATGCTGGGAAAGACTGAAGGGAGGAGAAGGCGGTGACAGAGGATGAGATGGTTGGATGGCATCACCGACTTAATGGACATAAGTTTGAGCAAGCTCTGGGATATTGTGAAGGACAGGGAAGCCTGGCACATTGCAGTCCATGGGGTCGCAAAGAGTCAGACACGGCTGAGTGACTGAACAACAGGTTTTCCAGAGAGTTAGAATATATACATATATGCATATATGTATGTATATATCCATCACTCTCCACATTCTGCAATATTATCTCTTTTGTCTATTTGTCCGTCTAGCCACTTAGATTCATTTTAAGGAACTGACCCGTGAGACTGAACTCTACAGGGTGGGCCAGCGGGAGGGCCAGCAGGGAGGGCCCAGGAAGAAGTGTTGCAGCTCAAGTCCACAAGCTGGCAGAATTCCCTCTTCCCTGGATAACCTCAGTCTCTGCTTTCAAGGCCTTCAACTGATTGGCTGAAATCCACTCACCTTATGGAGGGTCAACTGTTTTACTAAAAGTCTACTGATTTGAGTGTTAATCTCTTCTAAAAACACCATCACAGAAACATCTACAATAATATTTGACCAAATAGCTGGTTCTGTGGCCCAGCCAAGTTGACACATTGAAATTAACCTTCACATAGGGGAACACGGTACCAGGGATCAGGACATGGGCATTTTTGGGGCATTCATTGTCCAGCTACTCTGTCCTAAGTTGGGTGTCCCTGTCTGGGTCTGGTACTTGGCATGTTCCATCCACATCTGCTCACTTAGATGGTCAGGGCCCTGGAATGATGGGGTGTAAGGGTGGCTGCAGGTTACGGTGGGAGAGCATGGACTCTGAGCCAGATGGCTGGTCCAGTCCCAGCTCCACCACCTTCAGGCATTGCATGTGTGTGTGCTCTGTTGAGTCTGACTCTTTGCAACACATGGACTATAGCCCACCAGGCTCCTCTGTCCATGGGCTTTCCCAGGCAAAAAGACAGGAGTGGGTTGTCATTTCCTACTTTAGGGGATCTTCCCACCCAGGAACTGAACTTAAGTCTCTGTATCTCTGCATTGGCAGAGAGATTCTTTACCACTGAGCTACCTGGAGGCCCTCTGGCACTTCAGCTGTGGGCAAGTGACTTGGTCTCCCTCAGCCTCAGTTTCCTCCTCTGGAAAGCAGGGCTAATCACCACTGTAGTCATGTGAGGAGTAAATGGAGTAAGGTGGGGTCCCCTTCTTTCTCCCTGTGCCCTTCCCAGTGAGTGTAGTGGTGCATTTAACAGACTAAAAGATACCTGCTGATTGATTGTCTCCTACCTGGCCTGCCTACCATTTCATTCTTGTGCAGTTTAACTGACCCAAGGGTTTTTATTATTTCCATTTTACTTAAGCTAGAAAAGCAGTAAATTTATTTTAAGGCTATGATCTTGTTCTTTCCCTCTCATGCCCATAAATTATCACCCAACAGGTCATGCACAAATAGTTTGGTTTGATATCTGTCATTAATCTTTGCTATATTTTGTAAGTGAACTCAGTATGGTGAACTGGGTTTTAATTAAATCTTGAAATTTCCTGTATTTCACAACTTGCTCTCACATTGGACTATCAAAGGAGGAGTCTATATAATTTCATGGGAAGCAGTTACCTTTACTACAAATATGCAAAGCAGAACTTTCTTTCTTTGAATTCTTGTTCTAGAGTGTTTTATTTTTGCAGTGCCTGATGGAACTTTCTTGTGCTTCCTCAAATGAACAGGGCACATCTTTGGACTCTGCGAAGAGGACACAGAAATCCCAGCATCTTCAGCAGGCCCCTAAGTCCTCTCTCCCCCCACACTGTACTCAGCCCCATTCCTGCCTCCCTCATCCCCATGTCTGCTTCCTCAAACAGTGACAGAAGCCAGAGGTGTCACCTCCAACTGCCCTTCTCTTGAAGGTGCCAGTGGTGAACATGGAGTCAACCACTGACCCCCTTCAAGGGCAGTGGACAGCATCTAACAGTCAGCTTCTTCAGGTTCTCTTTTGCAGTCTTCGTGAGATGGGTATGCAAAGGCCCTGCCACCTCAGCCTGGTGAAGGACCATCCTGATGGCAACATATGCCCCAAAGGGCTTCCTGCCTGGCCAAGCCCTCTCCATCCTGCACTGTGTTGCCTGGCCCTACCATCTCTACTTCTTTTCACAGGTTCTTGATGCCTTTCTTGTATCCAGTGCAGACATCTCACACCCAGACATCATGGCATCTGCTTCCCCTTAATCCACCTTGCAATAGCCTCCTATGAATGAACAAAGCCCCGATCCTTGTCTCTAAGCTATCTCTGCCTCACATGCATCCACTCCATTGCCACCCTCTGTCTTCCTAGACCCAAGAAGCAGTCTCTCCACTAAGAGGTCTACCTGCCTCTTGGGTCTCCTGCATCCAACATCTGTACTGAGTGGTTCTCAAGGAGACCAGTCACTCCCCAGATTCAAGCTGCCCTAATGATGGTTATGCTCCTTGTCCTGGGGCATGGGGCCCATTCCATTTTCATTCCTGCCCATTTCTCTAGCCCATATTTCCTTAAGCCACACAGGCTCTGGGTGCTGGCCTTCAGGAGCACAGGGGCTTGTGTCACTCTGGGCTTGCTGGTGCCGGGGTGTTCTTTTGACTCTTGACCATCCTGCTTCTAACTGGACTGTGAGGCTCTTAAAAGCAAGAGTTAGTTTTATTAAGATTGTAGCCCAGTGGAAACTCCAGAATTTCTGTAGTGGAGGGACTCAGAATGGGTTAGGGTGCTAGGTGACTCTTGGAAGACTGCATTTGAATAGGAAAACTGCTTTTGCTTAGACCAAATGATAATTTAGAGTGGTTTAAAGCCTATGGAGATCTGAGGTTCTAAATGTCTTCAAGGCTCCACTTAGGACCACTACTGTTTTCTGCCAGTGCCTGGTACTGAGAAGTACATAGACTCCACAGTGCACATATGAATGGCTGGTGGGGCAGCAAGGTTCATGGGTGAGAAATCAAAATACGCATACAGTGGAGGAGACACTCATTCTCATGTGGTTGGAGTGTGAGGGCAGAACTTCAAGGACAAGCAGGGGTCCTGAGGGAGGGGCAGAGGGATCAGCAGTTGTAGCTGTGCATGCAATGCCCAGGGCTCACGGGCATCCAGCCAGGTCAATTCTGGAGCTCTGAGATGTAGCAGATGCCCTGAGGATTTGTTCATTGCCACCATGGAGCCTCAGTGGATGTCCTGGGTTGGTACCACCTGGTTGCCTTTCCTGTGTATAGAGGTATGTGTTCTAAGTAGGTTCAAGAGGGGAAATTGATACTCGCTATTTCACATTTTCCAGGATGATCCAGGCACATGTTGTTCTTGTGGGCAAATGGAGGTGATAGTGAAGCAACACTGACTTGATGCTGGGTGTGTTCTCACAGCTGTCCAGCAAAGTGGGGTGCTCCCTGTCTTGCCAATGAGGACTCTGGGCCGTATTCTCAGGATTGCATGGCCACAATTAAGAAAAGCTAGAACCTGGTCCCCACTGTTCTGCTGTTATCTCTGTGTGGCCACCCCAGTGGGTGGTTGGGGAGGTGGGAGAGGTTCTGTGAGGGCCTGGGCACCTGGATGCTGGCTTGGGCCATCACACTGACCTTTATAACATCCTGCCAGAAGGGTGTTTTCACCCTACTGATCAAACAGGCTCAGATGAGTTACAAGACTCCTTTCACCCAGCTCATTAGGGGAGTGTAGGGATTTGAGCCCAGGCTGTCTGATGCAAAAGCAGACAGGGAAATCACACTGCTCTTAGATAGCTGAAATGACTACATTTCTGCCAAGATTGTTTTAGCAGAGCATAACACATAGGGGATGTTAGCTTTTCTGCTGTCTTATGAAGAAAAGAAACTTTATCAGTAGCATGCTTTATTATACAGAGCAGGTTTCCCTTTTCATTTTTGGCCAGAATCACGTTTTCATTTCTGATTGAAAATTTTCAGTGTCCCCTGGACCCCTGCCAATTAACAGTGCTGGGAGCTCCACTTTTAACAAAATTACACTTAATCATACTATCTGTGGCCTAGAGGGAGACCCAAGAAGTGTGTGGATGCTGTCTCTGAGTTTCAGGTAATTAAAAATCCAATATTCTCCAAGAAGGAAAGGAGACTCAGAATCATGATAGCCTAAAAGTAAACATGATTAAAAAATCTTCCTTCATAAAGAATTAATATTTAATCCTCATCCTCTTAACCAGTGCTTAGGTGTGGAAACTATTTCTTTTCTAGTCCTGGGTTGAATGTCAAGATTTACATTTAAATGGGCCTGTTTTGCATAGTGTCTGTAGCTGGGGCCCTAATGAGAGAGTTAATTTGTATAGTTTTAGATGTGCAGGTTTCATTAGAGTTCAGCCTTGAAGTAAGCTGTGGAGGCCAGTCTTTGAAGCTCCCTAAGCAGATACTCTTCCTAAAGGAGCAGCCTCACATTTTTTTTTTTTAAATTTTAGTTTTAAACTTTACATAATTGTATTAGTTTTGCCAAATATCAAAATGAATCTGCCACAGGTATACATGTGTTCCCCATCCTGAACCCTCCTCCCTCCTCCCTCCCCATACCATCCCTCTGGGTCGTCCCAGTGCTCTAGCCCCAAGCATCCAGTATCATGCATCGAACCTGGACTGGCATCTCGTTTCATACATGATATTTTACATGTTTCAATGCCATTATCCCAAATCTTCCCACCTTCTCCCTCTCCCACAGAGTCCATAAGACTGTTCTATACATCAGTGTCTCTTTTGCTGTCTTGTACACAGGGTTATTGTTACCATCTTTCTAAATTCCATATATATGCGTTAGTATACTGTATTGGTGTTTTTCCTTCTGGCTTACTTCACTCTGTATAATAGGCTCCAGTTTCATCCACCTCATTAGAACTGATTCAAATGTATTCTTTTTAATGGCTGAGTAATACATGTACCACTGCTTTCTTATCCATTCATCTGCTGATGGACATCTAGGTTGCTTCCATGTCTTGGCTATTATAAACAGTGCTGCGATGAACATTGGGGTACATGTGTCTCTTTCCCTTCTGGTTTCCTCAGTGTGTATGCCCAGCAGTGGGATTGCTGGATCATAAGGCAGTTCTATTTCCAGTTTTTTAAGGAATCTCCACACTGTTCTCCATAGTGGCCGTACTAGTTTGCATTCCCACCAACAGTGTAAGAGGGTTCCCTTTTCTCCACACCCTCTCCAGCATTTATTGCTTGTAGACTTTTGGATCGCAGCCATTCTGACTGGCGTGAAATGGTACCTCATAGTGGTTTTGATTTGCATTTCTCTGATAATGAGTGATGTTGAGCATCTTTTCATGTGTTTGTTAGCCATCTGTATGTCTTCTTTGGAGAAATGTCTATAGGAGCAGCCTCACATTTTGAATGCCACTTCCTATATAATTTACCCTTTACTGGAATCTTTCTTCCTTCTGTTGTTTGCAAGCGGGATGATGCCCCTCTTTCTTCTTGCAAACCCAGGGACGACAGTGGGGAGGAAAAGGGGCCCCGCAGAACTTGTGTAGCACCAGGCAAGTGCGTCAGGAAGCAGCTGCTCTGTTCACACCGGGCCTCACTGAGCATTACACAGGTGAAGTGCATAAGCCTCTTTAGTGAAGACCAGCTTAGCTGATTTCAGAGCTTTAGAAAATCCAGAGATTTACTTTTGAAGGAATGACCACTTAAGGCCTAGGGTGACAAACAATGTGGCTGTTCATGGCTAAGTTATTTTGGATTAGGGTGAGAAAAAGTGATTAAGCTGAGGTGTTCTCTCTGGGGACCTTCGCTGAACACTTTTATGAAGAGCTGTGTGGCTACGTGAAGGTCTGACTTGGGGAAGCCTGTGAGATGGCTTTACCTCTTGCCAGTGATTGCACCACTGTTGTGGACCAGCACGGTGCCATGATTAATCACAGTGTGTGATTATCCCTCTTTGCTAAGGGAGAAGGTGAGGCTCTGTGAAGCCACCTAGGCTGCTCCAGAGGCCACGACTAAATCCTGATCAGAACCAAGGCTTGAAACATGCCCCGGGCCCATATAATGCGCGGCCATTTTCATAAAATTTCTGCCTGCCCTCGAGTCTTTCCCCTTAGCTTGGAGACAGGCATCTCTCTGGGTCTGTCAGGCAGAGGAATCAGAGGGCTGGCTGTTGTGGAGGATGTACATCTGTGTTGCCCATCCTGCCCAGCCCTCCATTAGCCTGGCAGTGTTGGTAGATCTTTCTGTAAAAGATGCTAGGAAAGATTGAGGGTAGAAGGAGAAGAAAGTGTCAGAGGATGAGATGGCTGGATGGCATCACCGATGCAATGAACATGAACTTGGGCAAACCTCGGGAGATGGTGAGGGACAGGGAAGTCTGGCATGCTGCTGTTCCATGGGGTTGCAAAGAGTCGGACATGACTGGGCAACGGAACAACAATAACATCAATATATCTGCCCGGCTAGCTTGCACTTTCACTGCCTGCAACAATATATCTGGACTGTCCTCCCACCTCTAGCTCCTCCCTCTCCTTTAGCAGGGGACACCTACATATTTCTCCAGGAAGGTGGAAGCCATCCAGGGATACCTGTAGCTTCCATTTCCAAGGCCATCTGTCATCTTGCATCTATAGCCATTCTTTTCCTCCCCCTCCTGTCATAGCAGAGGAGCTGTGAGCTTCTCTTTCTGAGGACAACAGCCTCCCATGCTCTGGATTCTGCCCTTTCTTTCTGCTTTGGGATCTTTCTTTGTCCATGAGACCTCCCCTCTAACTCTCATGTCTCCTATGGTATGGAGAAAAAACCAACTGAGCACACAAGAGAACCAGCTAGGAAGTCATGTCCTCACAGTGGAACTTCTCATCTTTGCCAGTCTCACCCTGTCCCTTACCCCTCCACCCCTATCCATCAGGTGGGTTGCCTGCACTCCTTCCCCATGCAGTGTCAGGATTCACAGATCCCAAACATGCAGACTGTCACCTGCTCATCTTCAGCCTGGTCTCTTGATCCAGAGTCCCAGATCCAAATATCCTCTTGCTCTCTTGACATCTCACTTGGACTGACAATGCTTGGACCCTTGGATGTGCCGAATTGCAGCCTGGCACATGCGGATGCCCCTCCCTTCCTCCCATCCCTGTCCATCCTCCCCCGTCAGTGCAGCTTTCATCCCCATAGGCTGTTTGGACCCTGCAGACCAGTCTACTCATCTGCTGCGTCATTGCCCACATTGCCCTGGGAACCTTTGTAGCATTTAGTGTTTCTCTGGAAATCTGGCACCCTCCTCAGCACAGCCTCCATGATCCTGGACATGTGGTGACATGTTCACCATCACATCCCGAGGCAGCTGCCCAGCACTTCTAGGCCACGAGAGTGCTTGCTGACTGCATTGGCAGATGTTAATCCCGTTTTCCACAGGGCTGAGTCCTCTCACCAGACTGTGAACTCTTGAATATGGGGCTCGTCCAGTACTCTTGCCTGGAAAATCCCATGGACGGAGGAGCCTGGTAGGCTGCGGTCCATGGGGTCGCTAAGAGTCAGCCACGACTGAGCGACTTCACTTTCACTTTTCACTTTCATGCATTGGAGAAGGAAATGGCAACCCACTCCAGTGTTCTTGCCTGGAGAATCCCAGGGACGGGGGAGCCTGGTGGGCTGCCGTCTATGGGGTCACACAGAGTCGGACATGACTGAAGAGACTTCAGTCTGAAGAGCAGCAGCCCATGTGCCTATCTCAGTGCTGTGCAAAGAGCAGGCAACCGATAAGTGTTTGACAAATTAACGAGAGAATAGAAGAACACACAAACGAGTCGCGCTGAACAAATCGTGTGCATTTGGCTTTGCATTTCTTCACCTTTAATATGGGGTTACTGCCTCAATCCTAACCTTCTCCTGGGGTCCTCAGAATGGTGGCTTTCAAATTTTACTGTACACTGAAATCACCTGGAAGGCTCATAATGTGCAAAGTGATGGGCTCCAACCCCCAGGAGTCAGAGCCAGCTGATCTCAGCTGGATCCTGTCAATGTGGAGTTCTAAGATTCCAGGTAATGCTGATGGTGCTGGCCTGGGACCACACTTTGAGAACAACTGCTGCAGAGATGCGGATCAAAAACTTGTAGAAAGAACTTCTCAGCTCACAGCCTGGCCTCTCTGCTGCCCCTAAGGAGCTCTGGTCACAATACACTCTCAGGAAGGCTGGGCCCACAATTAGGCATCTATCAGCTTGAGAAGCTGCTGGAATAGATCATCAAATGATCAACTTGCAACTGCTTGGGAGAGCAGAAACAAGCATGTAGCAATCGATAGGCTACAGTAGATAGTGAGTAGGGGTGAATGCCTGACTTGCCCTTACGAGTGGGGGCCCAGCCCCCTGGCAGCACAGAGTTCAGCCACAAGCCCAGCCACGCATTCTGTCCATGCCAGCTGAGACCCTCCATGAGCCAGGCTGTGCTGGGTGCTGGGATCCCACATGGGGCAGCCTGGTCTTTCCACTGTGCCTACGGAGAGGCCAGTAAAGACTGCCCACATGGTGGATGCTGGATCACAACTTCTAGTGAGTGCCTGCTGTGAGCTGAGTCCCAGCAGGTTGTCCAAGCCCCAGTCCCTTCTGGTTTTCCAAGTAGCGGTCTCTCCATGGGACCCTGTGTTGGCTTTGCTCACCTGACCCCTCATTTCACAAATGGCCTCACTCAGGCATGGGCACCTTTGTTTCTCCCCAGGGCACCCCCATGTCTTGTCAGCACAAAAGAAGGAATCACTGCCTACAAAGAACTTGTGGCTTATTTTTTAAATTGAGGTGGAAAATCCCATGGACGGAGGAGCCTGGTAGGCTGCAGTCCATAGGATCGCTAAGAGTCGGACACGACTGAGTGACTTCACTTTCACTTTTCACTTTCATGCATTGGAGGAGGAAATGGCAACCCACTCCTGTGTTCTTGCCTGGAGAATCCCAGGGACGGCGGGGCCTGGTGGGCTGCCGTCTACGGGGTCACACAGAGTCGGACACGACTGAAGTGACTTAGCAGCAGCAGCAGAGTTGATTTAGAATGTTGTGCTAGTTTCAGATGTATAGCATAGTGATTCAGTTACATATCTATCTATGTATCCATCTGTCTATATCTAACTTGTAGTTTATTTAAAGGTACAAAACTAGAACATAAGTCAAGTAATTGTTACCCCTAAATTGAACTGAGCTGGACAGGCCAGCCTCTCCATTCTCCCCAACCTGGCCTGGGCAGGGAGGGTTGTAATGAGCTGAGAAGTCGGAGCGGATGCCAGCACATCATATCTGGAAAGGAAGTTCTCACTCAAAGCTACCAGACTAATTGACACACCTGTGAAGAGATGCGTACAGCTGGCATCTAAACTGAAATGTCAACTATGATATAGGCAGAAACAATTGCACCAGATCCACTTCTCATGAGAAAATGAACAGGGTTCTCCACCAGAGACTGAATGCATCAAACACCTGATCCTTGCGGTGGTGAGTCACTGAGGGATGGTCACAAGCTTGGAAACGGGTGCAGCACCTAATGAGTATCAGGCACTGTCCCAAACCTCATACCCATTAGCTTACTCATCCTCACGACAATCCTGTGAGCTGGGAGGTACTCTCACCCCCATTGTACAGATAAGGAAACTGAGGCTAGGCAAGGTTCAAGAACTTCTCTGAGGTCACATGGCTATCAAGCACACCTGAGGGCTTGGGCAGAATTTTTGGAAGATGGGTTTCAGCGTGTGGTGTCTCCACTTAGGGTCCCAGTACCCCATGCCTCAACAACCCTCCAAGTGTTTCTGATGCTGGCTGAAGTGTGAGAGCCACTGGCTTGGGGTGTGTGGGGGCTGGTAAAGAAGATTTGTGGGAAAAGAGATTGCAGGAGAGGGTGCTTTACAATCTTGAAGACATGCTAGTGGACTGTTCTGTGTTCGAGTTGAAAAATGACCTTTTCCTGTCAAATCTAGTGGCAGAGGGGCTGAAGCTAGTTTCACAGTAGGCTTGCACGTTGGTGGAGCAACTCACAAACCATCTACAGGCATGGGGGTGGTCTTCCTCATTGGTTGGTCTCAGGAGGGCAGTGGCTGAGGTGCTGAGGGAAAGGATGGGAAGGGAAAGAAGACCTGCAGATAAACAGCAGGTGCTCACAGGCCTGCTCCTCTGACCACTCGGCTTCCCCTTGCACAGGCGCCTCATACCCCCGCCATCCTCCTACCTGGGTCCTGCAAATCTGAGCCTGGCTTCCTGATTGGAAGTTCTGTCTGCCTTGCCATGGTGTCTTTTTTGCCTTCCTTTGTGGCAATAGTTTGCACAAACTCTTGGTGACAGCTTTCCTTGAGAATAGTCAAATGATGCCATATCTGCTTGACTCCCTTTGCTCTTCCCCCTCCTCTATACCTGCTAAGGACAGTGCTTGCCTGGACCTTCCCAGTCTTCTGAGACTGACCAAACTGATGTGACACTGTCGTCACAACCAGATCATCCTCATATTGAATTCATCAACTCAAAGCTGTCCTTTTTGCTGTGTGTGTGTTTGTGTGTGTGTATGCTGTGTGCTAAGTTGCTTCAGTCATGTCCAGCTATTTGTGACCCTATGGACCATAGCCCGCCAGACTCCTCCGTCCATGGGATTCTCCAGGCAAGAATACTGGAGTGGGTTGCCAGTGCCTTCCTCCAGGGGATCTTCCCAACCCTGGGATCAAACCTGCGTCTCTTGCATCTCCTACACTGGCAGGTGAGTTCTTTACCACTAGCACCACCTGGGAAACCTTCTTTTTGCTAACATATTTCTAAAAGGAAATCAGACACTGCAAGAAGATTGACATCTTAATCTGCCCTAAACATAACTCTGTTTGTAAGGTATGTGTGTATGAGGGTTCATGTTTGTGTGTGTCTGATTGCTGGAGAAACATCTATTTCTGCTTTATTGATTATGCCAAACCCTTTGACTGTGTGGATCACAATAAACTGTGGAAAATTCTGAAAGAGATGGGAATACCATACCACCTGACCTGCCTCTTGAGAAACGTGTATGCAGGTCAGGAAGCAACAGTTAGAAGTGGACATGGAACAACAGACTGGTTCCAAATAGGAAAAGGAGTACGTCAAGGCTGTATATTGTCACCGTGCTTATTTAACTTATATGCAGAGTACATCATGAGAAATGCTGGGCTGGAGGAAACACAAGCTGGACTCTAGATTGCTGGGAGAAATATCAATAACCTCAGATATGCAGATGACACCACCCTTATGGCAGACAGTGATGAGGAACTAAAGGACCTCTTTATAAAAGTGAAAGAGAAGAGTGAAAAAATTGGCTTAAAGCTCAACATTCAGAAAACTAAGATCATGGCATCCGGTCCCATCACTTCATGGGAAATAGATGGGGAAAGAGTGGAAACAGTGGCTGACTTTATTTTTCTGATTTCTCCAAAATCACTGCAGATGATGATTGCAGCCATGAAATTAAAAGACATTTACTCCTTGGAAGGAAAGTTATGATCAACCTAGATAGCATATTCAAAAGCAGAGACATTACTTTGTCAACAAAGGTCCATCTAGTCAAAGCTATGGTTTTTCCAGTGGTCATGTATGGATGTGAGAGTTGGACTGTGAAGAAAGCTGAGCGCCAAAGAATTGATGCTTTTGAACTGTGGTGTTGGAGAAGACTCTTGAGAGTCCTTTGGACTGCAAGGAGATCCAACCAGTCCATCCTAAAGGAGATCAGTCCTGAATATTCATTGGTAGGACTGATGTTGAAGCTGAAACTTCAATACTTTGGCCACCTCATGCGAAGAGCTGACTCATTGGAAAAGACCCTGATGCTGGGAAAGATTGAGGGCAGGAGGAGAAGGGGACGACAGAGGATGAGATGGTTGGATGACATCACCGACTCAATGGACATGGGTTTGGGTGGACTCCGGGAGTTGGTGATGGACCCGGAGGCCTGGAGTTCTGTGGTTCATGTGGTCACAAAGAGTTGGACACGACTGAGCGACTGAACTGAACTGATTGCTGGACACCCATGAAGAAATGATGTAGGCTGAGAGCCTTCAGATCAGTTATAAAGCACATTTCAAAGTGGAAAATATTGTACAAAAGTTATTTCTGTTATCTCAGGAGTGTTCCAGTTAGTTAGATCATCATTTGAAGCCATAATCCTTCATAAATTGCTGCATAGATTTTCTGCAATGAAGGCATGATTCCTGCCCTGTGGCTATGGTTATGTCCTGCCCAGGCAAGGCTAGTATGGAATATGTTAATTATCTGAAACACCTCACACGGACAACTTTGTTTAGTCAGGTGAAATAAAATTTACATTCCATACATTTCAGCCATTAAAAGTGGGCAATTCAATATTTTGGTTTTTGTGTGTGTGTGTGTGTGTAATAAGAGTTATGCAATTACTGAAATTTTAGAGTATTTCATCACACCTCAAAGACATCTAATACTCACTAGCAGTTATTCCCCAATACCCTTTCTCCAAGCCTCTGGCAATTACTAATCTACTTTCTTTCTCTATAGAGTTGCCTATTCTGAGTATTTTGTATAAATAGAATCATATAATATGTGGCCTTTTGCTTCTGGCATTTCACTTAGTATAATGTTTTTGAGGTTCATCCACATAATGTTTATCAGCACTTCATTCTTTTATGAATGGACAGTATTCCATTGCGTGTATATACTACATTTAAAATAATCAATTGATATACTGATACTTGGGCTGTTTCCACCTTTTGAAAACTGTGAACAGTGCTGCTATGAACAGGGATGTGCATGCATTTGTTTGAGGACCTGTTTTCCCTTCTCTTGCGTGTATATCAAAAAAGTAGAATTGTGGGTTATATGGTGAAACTGTATTTAACTTTTTGAAGAGCCACCAGACAGTTTTCCACAGAGGCTGAACAGTTTTACTTTCCCACCACTAGTGTATGAGGGGTCTAATTTCTCTACGTGTTCGGTAACTCTTCTTATTTTACCTTTCTGATTATAGTAATCCTAAGGGGTGTGAAGTGGAATCTTATTGTGGTTTTGATTTGTATTTCCCTAATGATGTTGAGCATTTTTTAATGTGATTATTGGCCATTTGTGTATCTTTGGAGAAATATCCATTTTGATCCTTTGTCCATTTTCTGATCCTTTGTCCATTTGTTAATCAGGTTATTTAAATTTTTCTCATGATTTTTATGAATTCTTTATATATTTAGATACAAGTCCTTCATGGAATACATGATGCACAAATATTCTCTCCATTCTATTTTTAAGATTATATTTCACTTAGAGTGAAATATGTAATATTTTGTCTATGTTCTCTGTGTTTTATAACATACCTTTGTAACTTATTTTATACCTAATTAGTTTATACCTCTTAATTCTCCACCCCTATATTACCCCCTCTTCCCTTTTTCCATTGGTAACCACTAGTCTATTCTCTATATCTGTGAGTCTGCTTCTTTTTTGTTATATTCACTAGTTTGCTCTATTTGTTAGATTCCAAATATGTATTTGTCTTCCTCTGCTTGACTTATTTTACTTAGCATAATCCCCTCCATGTCCATACATGTTGTTGCAAATGGCAAAATTTCATTCTTTCTTATGGATGAGTAGTATTTATATATATATATATATATATATACACACCACATCATCTTTATTCCTTCATCTATTGATGGACATTTAGGTTGCTTCCATGTCTTGGCTATTGTAAATAGTGCTATCAACATCTGAGTACATGAACTTTTAAGATTTGAGCCAGTCCAGGTTTGATGCAGGATACTGGATGCTTGGGGCTGGTGCATTGGGATGACCCAGAGGGATGATACGGGGAGGGAGGAGGGAGGAGGGAGGAGGGAGGAGGGTTAACCAATACAATATTGTAAAGTTAAAAAATACAATAAAATAAATATATTATTACAAAAAAAAATAAAACAAAATTAGAGTCTTCATCTTTTCCAGATGTATATTCAGGAATTGCTGGGTCATACGGTAGTTCTATTTTCAATTTTTTAAAAAGAAACCTCCATACTGTTTTCCACAGTGGTTGCACCAATTTATATCCCCACCAACAGTACAATAATGTTCCCTTTCCTCCACATTCTATTCTATAAAAGGTAAAAAAAAAAAGTTATCTTTTTACTTTCTGAATGATATCCATCTATTTTTTACATTTTGTCACCTGTGTTTTTGGCGTGGTGTCTAAAAGCCTATTCCTGTCTTCCTTTTGCTGGTGCATGTGCTCTGGTAGCTCCCAGGAAGCAGAGAGAGGGGAAACAAGAAGCTAACTGATTTGTGCTGCAGATTGTTGCTGAATTCCCCCACCCCACTCCCTGTGTTCCTGACAACTCCTCCCTCTTCAGTAGTGATCCTTCACTCAGTGATCCTTTACTCAGTGATCCTTCACTCATGGGGAGGAACAGCTTCTGCTGTTATGGCTGAAGGAAAGGATTTGTCTTGGTAAGTAGATTATAGGTTTGTGTAGGGAAGAGCTGAGTCATGGGAAAAGACCCTGACGCTGGGAAAGATTGAGGGTAAGGGGAGAAGAGGGTGACAGAGGATGAGCTTGTTGGATGGCATCACTGACTCAATGGATATGAGTTTGAGCAAATGCTGGGAATTTGTGAAGGACAGGAAAGTCTTGAGTGCTGCAGTTCATGGGGTCTCAGAGAGTTGGATACGACTTAGCAACTGAACAACAACAACTCTTTTCGCTTTTTAGCCTCACCCTTTAAGCTCACCAGGAGTGTCTGTAGTCCCCAGCTCTGGGCTTTTCTAGAATTCTGCTATTTAAGTTGCCTTTCTTCCTAACTTCTCCAAGCAACTGTAGCTACCCAGGTGTCTGTTTTCTCTGGTCTGCCAAATTAGTTGCCACTTTCTTAGCTGCTCTCCCTTCTGCAAAATGTGGCTGATATCTCTCATCTGCTGTTATCTTTTCATGTGTTTTCATTATACTTGAAGATTTATACCTTTAAATTTTTTGAAACTGTTACTTTAGTGGTATTTTATGAAGGAATAGACACAGACTTGTATTTTCAATTTATCTGTATCAAATGAGGTATGGTGAGGATGACAGAAACCAAGTAAGACATTTCAATTAGAGGAGATTTAGCACAAGGTATTGGTGTTGGGGGCTTCCCAGGTGGCGCTAGTGGTAAAGAACCCACCTGCCAATGCATGAGATGTGGGTTTGATTTCTTGGGTCAGGAAGATTCCCATGGAGGAGGACATGGCAACCCACTCCAGTATTCTTGCCTCAAGAATCCCATGGACAGAGGAACTTGGCAGGCTATGGTCCATAGGGTTGCCAAGAGTTGGGCATGATGAAGTGACTTAGCACACTGGTGTTGGAGCAGAGTGAAGGGAGCAGAGTGAAGGGAGCCCTGTAGTAACTCTGGTATGAGGAACAGCATGGAAAAGCTATTATGCTTAAGGTTGTAGAAACAAATGGATTTCCCCAGGCCTTAGAAACTCAGAGATAGTGCCACTGAGATCTTCAAGGAGTTGGCTTGTGGCTGGACTTCTGGGGGCACAGCATCTTTGTTGGGCTGCTGAGGGGTACTTCAAGAGCAGTTGTCATAATCCTGAGGGGTGTGCTGCAGAGCCAGGGCTGGGAGTTCCACAGAACGTTGGAGCTAACATGTTTTACTCCTCTACAGGAAAGCTAGTGATGTTGGTGCCGACAGGAGCCCATTCTCCCTTCCTGTTACCAGTGCCTTCCAGTGGTGCATCTTAACCAGAACCAGATGGTTCTGAAGTCTGGGAATGGCTGTGTGCAGATTTTCAGACTTGCTATCACAGAATAGAGTAGGGAAAGACAGGGTTGGGGATGAAAGACAGGATTTTAAGCAGCAAAGGTGATACAGCCACCTTGGTGGCCCATGTGGAGGATGGAATGAAAAGGATGGGGTTTCAGGGAACTTTAAAGAGGCTGTAGCAATAGTTTTGGAGAAAAGCTATGAGAATTGGCCTGCAGATACAAGGTCAGCTAGAGAGTTATTTGGAAAGTAAAGTCCTTGCTATTTGGGGAATAGCTAGAGTAGTGGAGGAAGAGGGAGAAGGAGAAATCAGGGATGAATTTCCCACATTAGATTTGGAAAACTGGTTGACTGTTAGTCTAATTCATTGGATCTGGGCACAGAGAATAATGCCAAGCTCAGTTCTGAGTTCAAGTTCTTGTGGGACATCCATGTGACAGGCTGTGGGATGTTAGGTTGAGAGCCTGTGCTGGGGTCCCAGCTTTGGGAGCTGTTGGCATATGAGTGGTAATTTTAGCTCTGGAAATGTATGTAGAGGGTCCTAGAGTATGCTTTGGGGGACATCAACTTTTACCTACAGACAAGTTGTCCTTCTAAGCCGTGATTTCCCGGGGATGAGCACCAGGTCATGTTGTATGGTTTGTAGTTGGCAGCTCTGCAAAGTGAACCTTGTTTCCAGACAGCTTTACCTGGGGAGACCCCACCCACTGGTGCCCTCACATGTTATCTATCTATCATCCAATCAATGTTGATCACTGAATCCTGTGCAGCACTGGAACCTCCAGGATTCTGTTCTCCTTTCAGGAAACCTGCTCCTGTGCAGGGCAGGGAAGGGAGGGTGGTGGTGGTAGGTTGGAGCAGGGTGCTTTGGCCCCCTCCCCCTGCAGACAGCTACCTTCTAGCTCAGGAACACACCCAGCTGCTGTTCTGGGACAGCCCTTCTTGCCATCTCTCCACTGAGCTGCACTGCCACACAGGAGAGTTTATCTGCTTGCTGGAGCACAAGGAAACACACTGCTTAGAACAGAAAAGCTGCCATCAGCCTTCCTGGGCTTAACATAGGGTCACTCACTTTGCTGGTTCAGGCTGTGCCTTAGTCCCAGTCTGGAGAGGTAGCATGACAGAGCCCTGGGCCTGTCAGAAGACCCAAGCCACAGGCAGCCCCCTTTTTCTCTAAGGGGACACTGTTTAGTCATCGTGCTCACAGGCTTACCTCATCTTGGTGGGAACTGGTCAGGGATTTGGGATGGTCTGTCAACCGCTCCCCCATTCGCTCATTATTCATTTATTCAACAGAATATTTCTGAGAGCCTACTGCAGGTGAGACACAGCTAACAAGATGCTGTGGAGTCCTTGGAAGGTGGGTTCTGGAGAGTGCACCTGAGCTGGTCCTTGAAAGTCTAAAAGTGAGTAGGGGAGTGTGGCAGAGACTGGAGCACAGAGTCTGCTAGAGCCAGAATAGGGGCCCAGAGACTGACGGGTCACTTGGCCCAGGTTGTGCAAACCTCGTGAGCGTCTGGACTGCACCTTGGGGCCAGCAAAGCACGGAGATGTTTGAAGCTGTGATGTGGACAAGCTGCTCTTTAGCAAGGGCTGCAAGGTGGGGGATGGGTTTAAGATGGTGAAGCTGGACTATGGTCACCAACGTGCCAAGAAAGGCCTTTGGTGTCATCCTCTGCACATATAAACAATGATCTTATTTATATCTGTTTCTTCTGTACAGATGGGTCTTGGAGAAAAAAATCCTTTCTCACCTGTTTGTTTGAAGGAAGGCTGTATTATCTATGTGCTAAAGATTGCTGCCCCAGTCTGCTGTGATAATTAGCTTCTTTTATATCACTTGCTAATACTCTTAGGCTGCCCAGGTTGTTTTTAAGAAAAAGATGCTGTTGATATCTCATGAGACCCATAATTGCATATGTCTAGTGTTTGTCTCAAATTGCTTTAAAATGTACCAGGCAACAGGAAGTGTATTATCTATAGAGAACATATTAATACTTTCCTAAATTAACATTTTGCATTTTTTCAGCAGATTTGAGCTATGAAAAATATTCCAATAAATTCTTATTGTTCCATCAATTAAATCAGTTCTCTCCTGAATGTAGAAAAAATGGTTAGTGGGTCCATGTTGGGACGTAATGAAGACCTATGTATAAAGTATTGGCAAGAAACTTCTAGAGGAGAACTTTGAAGTGGGGAGCAGGAGTAACTGCTGTATCACACTGGGTGTCTTTCCAGTGGAATAGTTGCATCTTGACATCATTATCAAAATCAGTGCATTTTCCTGAGAAACTTACAAGGTTTAGTTGCTTATGGAATACACTGTACACAGAGATTATGCTGGCTGATTTGCCAAACATTGTTGGGCTGAAAATTATTTTAAATTCAGTATTTTTGGGGGTGGTCCTAATTCATTCATTTTCCGTAATCAATTTCATTGACCAAGAATCTGCTAATTGCTTTTGATGATTGATTCCATTTACTCATCAGTTGGCTTCCCAGGTGGCTCAGTGGGTACAGAATCCACCTGCAATGCAGGAGATGCAGGTTTGATTCCTGGGTGGATTAGATCCCCTGGAGGAGGGCATGGGAACACACTCAAGTATTTCCACCTGGAAAATTGCATGGACAGAGGAGTCTGGTGGGCTACAGTCCAAGGGGTCATGAAAGAGTTGGACACGACTGAGAAGGCAGTGGCACCCCACTCCAGTACTCCTGCCTGGAAAATCCCATGGATGGAGGAGCCTGGTAGGCTGCAGTCCATGGGGTCACTAAGAGTCGGATACGACTGAGCAACTTCACTTTCACTTTTCACTTTCATGCATCGGAGAAGGAAATGGCAACCCACTCCAGTGTTCTTGCCTGGAGAATCCCAGGGACGGGGAGCCTGGTGGGCTGCGGTCTGTGGGGTCGCACAGAGTCGGATACGACTGAGCGACTGAACTGACTGACTGAGCAACTAAACAACAACAATCAACATGCATAACTGTGTCCTTTTTTCTTATTTAAAAAATGTTTTATCTGAGTATAGTTGCTTTACAATGTTGAGTTAGTTTCTACTGCATAGCAAAGTGATTCAGTCATATGTGTACATATATCCCCTCTTTTTCGGATTTCCTTCCCATTTAGGTCACCACAGAGCACTGAGTAGAGTTCCCTGTGCTGTACAGCAGGTTCTCATTAGTTATCTATTTTATACATAGTCTCAATAGTATATACACATGTCAGTCCCAGTCTCCCAATTCATCCCCCCCTTTCCCCTCTTAGTGTCCACATGTTTTGTTTTGTGTCATTCTAATGACTGTGTCCTGAAGTCGCTTCTCCTGATTGTGTACAGAGGTAGAACTAGTACAGCTCCTCATTCACAGATACAAGCCTGAGAGGCACAGAGGAGCAGAGTCTGTGACTGGCGGGGATGCTGTGGGTGTGGGAGCTGCCAAAGAGCCGCATCCTGCATTTTCTTGACCCCCGTTGACTAATCCATCGGGGGCGGGTCTGTGCCTGTCTGCCCACCTGACAGCAGCTCTGAGCCAGGCTGATAGGGTAATGATCCCCTGGAGAGCATGGAGCAGGCCCTGAGCTGGGCCCCAGGGGCCTGGCCTCCCCACAGTCACACTGCTGCTGCCCTTCACTCAGCCTTGCCTGGCAGGTGCCGCACTTAGCCTCTGCAGCCTGTAGCTCTCTTTTCCAGGCACACGTGCTTGTCATCCTGCCTGTGCCACACTCCTGTTACTATCATTACACCACTGTCACTCAAGGCTGTCACTCCAGGTCACCTCCTCTGTGGCTCTGGACTGCATGTCCAGCTACCTCTTTGATGTCCTGAAGGTACCTCCAGTGGACCTTCCTGTCCTGAGTCCTGATCTTCCCCACCCAGTGGGTCGTTTCCCTTGACCACCTATCTCAATGGTCCCCTCATGACCTCACAGGCAGTGAATTTGGGGTCATTCTGGATGTCACCTTCTCTTCTGCTCCCTTCGGCTCTCTTCCTAAGTCCACCTTCGGATTATAATTGAATGCAGACAACTCCCCATGGCCACCACCAAACACCCTTCACCTCTTCCATTTGGACGAATGCAAGTTTTCTGCCTTTTTGGTCTTTACAAACCAAGTCACTGCTTGGCTTAAAACCCTCCTTCAGTTAAAAAAAAGTCATGGTTGTGGCACACTAGAGCCCACATCGAGGTTACCCCCTCTTCCTCAGACACACTGAGTGTCACTCCCTCCTTCCCCTCCCCAAGGGCAGCCACACAGTCCTTCCTGGTTTCTGGCTGAGTGTGTTCCTTGCACCCAGGACTCTTGTGGGCTGCTCCCATCTGAAGCACCCCAGGCAAGCCCGTGTTCCCCTGGTCTAGAGCCTGTGACTGTAGGATTGGGCTGCTCCATTTGGCATCTGCCAGGGGGCACTAAGGACCAACCTACCCTCCCCAATCCCACTGCAACCCTCTGTCTGGAAATCTCCTGGACTGCGTGGCTCTGAGTTTCAGAGGGAACATGCTAGGAGATGTACTAGAGCCAGGCGGGGGCTTGGGTCTTCTTCTTAAAGGTCAGGAACTTGACTGTGACCCAGGGAAAGGGGCTGCCTCCTCTGAGTCTCAGCTTCTCCTTGATATAACAAGGCCACTCCTAGCCCTCTCTCTTCTACCCTGATAACCAGCGCATCAGTCAGCTCAGTCACCTGAATTCTCACCTGTCTGTACTTCCTCTCAGTTTGACCCAGTGTTACTTCTGGAGAGCACTGCTCTCCCCAACCTCACTGGACAGGCAGGCTCAGCTCTGTAGCTGCAGGAGGATGACAAAGCATGGCTGATGGGGGATGGGATCCTTCACTGGGGAGAGTTCTGGCTCCTGAGGGAAGAACCTGACAAAGAACAGATGCAGCTCAGTTACCTTCTAAGGAGGCCTTTGTTCTGGTGGCCACTGGGGGCTTATTATGTAGACTTGGGGGCAGTCACTGTGAAAGCCCTGAGTCCCTTGCAACACAGAGGAAAGAGGGAACAGTGGTGATGTGTCCTGGGTGGGGATTGTTTTTTGGAAGACTAAAAGTCTAACAAGAATTCAAAAGTTTTTGGCAAAGTTGTGTGTGATTTAATTCCCTCCCTGTCTATGTATCTTGAGTCCAGCAGCAAAAGTATGGATGCTTCCTGGCTTTTTTATGAGAGATGATTTTTTCTGGAACCTTGAAGAGATGCTGTGTTTTGAAAGAAAACAGAGACTATGTGTGGAACATAAGGGTCATAGAACTGGACGCATAGATAAACTGCAAACAAACCAAACCATTTTATGTCCCCAGAACACAGACTGTTAAGAACAGAGATTCAGAATCATCATTCTATCTCAGGTGAGGCCACACACTCTCTCTTTTCTGAGGTTGTTCAAGGGTGGAAACCGCCTTTCAGAGATGTCCCTGGGCATGCTCAGTCCCACTGCCCTGTAAGAAGCAGAAGCCTCAAGGCTAGTTTTGGAGACCTGTCCTCACCTGCTTTACCCTGTTTCCTCCAGCCTCCTGAAAACAGGGAAATTTAATGAGGTCAAAATAGACAGGAGAGAGCCTTGCTTTCCAGGTCCCAGGCACTTGGCACACATCTTGGGCCAGCAGTGGGGATCAGAGGAAGTGCCTGGAGGTACAAGCCTCCTGCAGATGGCACAGATCCTAAACTTCTATGAGTTTCAGAGTTGACCAACAGTAGCTGAGCGGGTAGAGTCCACTGGAAGGGTTTTAAAGGAGCCTCCTGCTCATCGTCTCAGTATGAATGCCTGCTCCTTGAATTTTAAAGGGCAGAGCAAATTCTAGGAAGAGAGAAGAAAGCAAGATGTAGAAAAGGAAATCATGATTTTTAAAAGCATCTGTATTACTATTATGCCTTACATGACATTTGTGCTAGTCAGGATTCTTAATGCTAGCTGATGTAACAAACAACCCAACATAATAGAGGTTTAGTTTTGTTGACATTAAATCCTGAGCAGGCATTCAGCAGGCAGCTTTCAGCTTGGCAATTCGTGAATCCAGGCTCTTCAATGTGTAAGTGTTGCTATCTGCTAGGGCTTCCTCAGCATCCTCCACTGGTTGCTCTGGATCCAGCAGTCAACATTCAGGAGAGAAAGAGGGCTTGCTGTTCAGCATGGGTGGGTCTGGCCTGCAGGTGCTGTGTGCCACTTGCCACTGGCCTCACCAAACTCTGGAGAGGCTGGGGAATGTGGCCTTCCTGTGTCTAGAAGGGGAGAGGGGCTTGGGGAGCACTGGCCACTTTTGTCACGTCATCTCCTCTAGTCCTCATGATGGCAGTGAGGACATCTGCTATTCACAGGGAGGCAGGGAAGACCCTGGGAGGTCAGGCAGGCTGAGGCTCCCTGCTGGGTGAGGTGAGGAGCAAGGCCTTGACCTAATGCAAGTCTCTGGTCTAAAGTCCCTGCTTTTTCTTAGAATCAGTGTGAATGAAGTTTTGCTGGCTGAAGCTGGGCACTCGGGCTCTGTGCTGGGCTTTCTCACACTCATTGTGGGATGTATGTCCTTGTGATAAACTGAGGACTAGATCATGGGACTAGGTCATTTCCCAAACTTTGCTGCCACTAGCTGAGATATTCCATGAATCTGAGTTCTGTTCCCTCCCAGGGGATCCCTAGACTCCCAGCAGTATGAGACTAGACACTTAGAGCGTCACCTCTTTAATCTAAAACTTTGCTTCTAAGTCAGATGTAAAAGCACAAGCAACATGTACCCTAGGGTGTTAAACTGCTAACAGTCTACACTCAAGTGTAAGTGGAGGGTCCTGAGTGGGTCTGCAGTTACACTTGATCATCCCTTGGCCTGTCAGAGATGCTGGAGCCTCTGAGGCAATTTTCCAGGCATGTCAGCTGAGGTTGGATGGCTCTGGCTTTAGTGAATCCAGACTTTCAACAGTGGCTCATGTCCTTGTCCACATTCCCACTCCATTATTCTCAGTCTGCCAGAGATGGCATCCTCATGTTCCCAATGTAGCTGCCAGAGTGCCAGGTGTCATGTGCTGACTCCCCGTCCAGTGGAAGAAGAGGAGTGTTTCTTCTCCTAGGTGTCTTTTATCAATGTGGAAAACTTTCCCAAAACGATCCCAAGAAGACTCTTTGTGTCTCCATTGCGAAGATTATTTATATGTCACAGGTCCATGCCTAGATTAATTGATGGCATGAGAAACGCTTTGGGCCCCATCCCACTCCCTGTTCAGGGATTGGCCCTTTCCTCTGGAGCACACAGATACATAGTGGAGGATGGAAAGCTGAACAGACTGGAGTCTGTTGGAAAGAAGGAAGGGGAAACATTGTTTAGCGGATGCCCAATGATGACTGCAATGTCCACTGTGGTTTTGAGGCCCCTTCAAGTTCTAACAACAGTTTAATATTCCATTTGATGTACCTCCACAAGTATGTAAGCAGTTTCATCCTTCAGGAGGAAAATTCATAAGAAATAAGTCAGCTGATACACTATATTTTGCCAATCTACTATGTATAGTACTTAGATTTATAATTTTGTTCTACAACTTGAATTTTATGTATCCTGAGAAGTAGCTGATGTCCTTAGCATTGGACTTAATGTATAAATAGCACACAATTCTGTTCTATTGTTCCACTTGTCTAACCATATGCCACTGTGACACAATCTTGAACATTATAACCTTAAGATTGGTAAATGTGGTATTATTACTTTTCTGACATTCTTGGAAGTCTTTAAGATTGTTATGGTCCTTCTAGTCTACTCCGTTTCCATATATATCTTATGATGAACTTGTCAGTTTCTGCATTTCTATCTGATGCCTTGTGTTTCTAAAGATTGAGTCAAAATAAAACATTCACCCAGTTAAAAAAAAGGGAAGAAATCTTAGTGACTGAACCTCAGCAGAATCACCCACAGCAGGAAGCCCCCTGGCTGCCCCAGGCAGTGTCCGGTGGTCTTTGTGGGGTACACTTGTGTGCCTTGTCCCTGCATCCAGTCCTACACTGCCCTGTGGCATGGCACTATTTATGTCCTTCTCTGTTGAGACTGGGGTCTCCCAAGGGCCTGGGGTGGTCTGGCTGTCTGGCCCAAGTGCTATTGGAATGGACAAATAGATGAATGAGGGATGGGAGACTAGTAGAGGTGGGGTTGTCTTTAAGGAGTGTGAAAAAGGGTTGAGGAGAATCCCCATAGTCTTTAGACTAAACACGTCGCTGTGTCTGGCCAACCAGAAGATGAGCATCCTGGGGAGAACCTATCTCTGATCTTGGTTATAAAGATGATATGGCTTGCAATGAAGTCTTATACCTACATAGAGGTCATCCTCCCAGAAGATGGCACTGGGGTGTCCCTGAGGAGGTCTACCATGTGGCACAGAGATGAGCCAGTGTGGCTTTGGGGTCACCCTGAAATGCTAGCCCTTTCTTGGAAACCTGGAAACCTTCTGGGACCTCCTCACTGTGACCTCCCCACACTCTGGCCTCATTCCCATCCATGTGCTGTGCTTAGTCACTCAGTCATGTCCAACTCTTTGTGACCCCATGGACTATAGCCTGCCAGGCTCCTCTGTCCTTGGGGATTCTCCAGGCAAGAACACTGGAGTGGGTTGCCATGACCTCCTCCAGGGGATCTTCCCAACCCAGGGACTGAACCCAGGTCTCCTGCATTGCAGGCAGATTCTTTACCATCTGAGCTACCAGGGAAACCAATCCATATGTCTTCTTAGTCTCATTTCTGCCTTGCTCCAGAGCCTTTGCATCTGCTGCTCCTTCCTCTCAGGATGCCTCTCCCTCACACCCACACATAACTGCCTATTTCTCATTCCTCAGGTCTCATGTCAAATGCTACCATCTCAGTGAGCTGTCCTGGGTCATCATAAAGATGCACCTTTTATTTTTTCCATCACACTTCTCCATACCTGAAGTGACCTTATTTATTTAAGTATTTTACTGGCTGTCTTTACTGGAAGACTGCAACAAACTCTCTGAAGGCAGCTATTCTGCCATATTTACACTGTTTCCAGTGCCCAGCACAAGGCTAGACTTGATGCTCATAAAGCATAAATTTGCCTGACTTCTGGACTGTGGAGTGTTCTGGAATGAAGAAACACTGACCCTTATTGTTTAAAAAAAAATAGCATATCATATATGAGGGCTTCCATAAAGGTAGGTCTATTTTCTAATGTGTGGTTTCATTTTCCTCCTTGGGGAAAGATTTTGCACAATCTCCTTACTTCTTTCCCAAAACAACCAGAGTGGGTATTTGAGTGGGGAAGGGTTACCCACAGGCCTCAAGCTCCCAGATGCAACTTCAGTTCGCTCAGAATCCATGTCCTCTCCTGAAGGCTCCATCCATTCCAGACAGGCCCAATTAAGTGGAAAGGCTCCTGCCCTGAGAAAAAATAAGCAAAACTCCGTGTCTTGAAAACAAATTGGCTACTGGTCATAGGATCTATAAAACAAAGTAAGGTCTTAATAAAACAGAAGGGAAATGGGTCAAACCCTAAGACAAATGGAATGTTCTTCGCGGCAACCTCATTCTTTCTTCCTTTACACTCCCTTTGCTCTGGAAAGCTCTGTAATTAAAAAAAGTCAATGTATGTGGGACTTTAAATAATTGATTGATGTTTAAAGCCCTGTCAGAAAGCTCTGTGGTAAGGTGTCAAGTAATATTTAGTTTCTCCATCAAAGGCATCACACAAATAGCCCTGTCTACCATTAATACATATTCAGTCCCTTGATAAACAGTTAAGGTTCTTTTTAATAAGTAAATAATTAGAAAGACTGTGAAACAGTGAGCTGTACCTACTTTCACAATCCAATTAACCTCCTCTGTTCCATAGGAACTGGGCTGGCCTATGTCTGTGTAGGATAGGGTTGTAGCAAAGTGACCAAGTGACCACAGCTCTTTCTTGGGGAGGTCAGAGTCCTGGGGACGGCAGAATTCTTCTTTGACAAAGGGAGCAAACCTGTGGGCTTCTGGAAGCATCTCTTGTCTGCCCACATAGAGCTCTTTCACAATTTGGAGAGAATTGACTTTGATGTAGAAACATTGGAAAGAATGCCCAGCCAAAGCCAGGAGGAGGTGGGGCCTGCAGAACTTGGAGATGTACTGCAGAGGGGTTACCTGGCCTACCTCTGTGGACCCATGGGGAACATGGAGCTGGAGGAAAGGGCTGGTCTCAGGCTGCATTTTAATGTAATTGTTCACTTGAGGATTTTTCTTTTATGGCATGATTCTCAGTAGGGCGATATCATCCCCAAAGGAACAAAACATTGGTTTTTGGGGGAGACAAAAATCTTAACTATTACATTGGTTAATTGTTCTCAATAGCTCAAGTCTATATGACAAACTCATATTCCTTAATATCTAATTTCTCTCTTAATAAATTAGTGTACACTTGACATAGAATAATCATTAAATATTATTTCTCTTCCCTGTGACCTGCTCTTCCTACCCTACTTTTTCTGTTTGTTTTTTTTTTTTTCCTCATTTATTTCTCTCATAAAATTAAGTGCAATATTTTTCCTTGGTGGGGGGTGGGGATTCGAGGTGGGGGGTAGTGTAATCTGTGGATGGTGATGATGACAAAAGGCTGAGAAGTTCTGCTGTCAGGAGCGACTGAATCAGGTCTTCTGCCCACATCAACATCCCAGGACACACCCTGGCTTGTAGCTCACAGGGAAAAGTGAATGTAAGTGAGTGTCTTGAAGGACAAGTGGCAAGACACAGACATCTTAGCTGGGAGGGTATCAGTGGAGGCTTTGGGCCCATGGAGTGGCTCTGACAGAGTTTGAGCTGAGGATCTGTTCTGAGGCTTTCTGGGGAGGTGGTGTCGAGCTGGCCCTGCAGACTTGTGGGAGAGTCTGTCTTACAGAGGCTGTGCCAGACAGTCACCTGAGAGCCTGGAGCTTCCCATGCTGCCCAGGAAAGGTCTAGGCTGTAAGGGTGGAGCCTGGGCAGTGACTGAGATGGGAGTGCAGGAATAGATGTGCTCAGGGGCAGGGGTGGTGCCTTGGGCTCTCAGCATGGAGGGTGGCTCTCCTCCAGGACTCTGATGTGCTGAGGCCCTGCTACTGGCCTGTGTCCAGGGCTGAAGCCCTGTGTCCTGGGACTGGAGCATGCATGGGCACCTGCTTTAGTCCCTCCTATCAGTGAGTACTGTCCTCTAGGAGGGCAGGGGTTGACTCCAGGGCCAAAGAGTCAAGGATTTTCAAGGGGTTGCTGAGGTAGGGCTGATTCGAGGGAGAGGAATCATGAACTGTCCACTGTAAGCTGAGCCAGGTCAAGTCATTGTCAGAATAGCAAATCTTAGGGAAGTCATCTCCCAGGGGCTGCTCAGGTTTATGGATGGCTCATTACCTGCTGTGTCTCTGGCTAAGCCCTGTTTGCCCCTAACTCCCTACACAAATGCTACATCCCTGCCTCCAGGCCATAGATGGCACAGACCTCTCTCCACCAGGGCGGGCTTGGGAGGTGGGGTGCTGACCCCAAAACTGCTCATGGCAGTGAGGGGCAGCTGGCTTGCTCTTCTCTGTCTTCTGGACTCTGGACTCTTTGAGACATTGCTGTAACTTCAGTGCTTAGTACAGGTTGCTCTCTAAATGTTGCTCAATTGAACTGAACTCAGTATTCTTTAAGTTTGGAGTTTATTTTGTCTAATGCTTCTCTTAAACACTGGAGAAAAAGAGACATTTCTGCTCTCTTATTCAGGCTCTTTGGGTGAGATCACATCTCTGATGCTTTAGGGTAACAGTGGTGGTATCATTGGTTACCTCCAGAGATGGTGAATATGGCTCGGAAAGCAACTTGGGGTGGGGTGGGTGAAAGCCCACTAGCCTTGGGCTCTGGGATCAGATCTTCCACTCTTTACTCTTATAGAATGGTGGTCATCATCTTTATCATCATCCCAACAGTCCCCGACCTGTGTACCCGAAGGACTTTTTGTGAGTCCCAAGTAGGCCCGTGTAAGTAAAAACAGATGAGACTCTCATTTTGGGTTCAGGAATATCTGGGTTACTGGCCTTTTTCATCAGGACCAACCCCCTACGAATTTTCACTGATAGCAAAAGAGGAATTCCTTGGAAAAGACAAAAACATCAAGTGAAAACTCTAGAACTACTGAGGATGGTTCCTGGGACTCCAGAGGGTTAGGAGCTGGCTGTGCTTCTCACTTGACTGCTACTCTCTGGAGCTCATTCCAGGGCTGTGCAGTTTGTAGAAATGATTCCTGAAGATAGGTTGCCCTTGCCTTTAAGCAAACCCGTTAGGGGAAAATTAGAACTTTCCTAAAAGAAACAAGGAAGATTATTCATAAATATCCAGCTCCTTTAATGAATTTAAAATATAAATTTAATTTTCAAAAGTTGATTTGATTTTTAAGGACTGTATCACATTAATTTATATATTGTATAAACTGAGGTACATTGTTAATCATCTTGGTCATGCAGGAGCCCTGAAGAGACAATATAAATATTTGAGGGGTTCTCTTCCTTCACTGTTCAGTTCAGTCACTCAGTTGTGTCCTACTCTTTGTGACCCCATGAACCACAGTATGCCAGGCCTCCCTTTCTATCACCAACTCCTCGAGTTCACCCAAACTCATGTCCGTTGAATCGGTGATACCATAACACCATCTCATCCTCTGTGGTCCCCTTCTCCTCCTGCCCTCAATCTTTCCCAGCTTCAGGGTCTTTTCAAATGAGTCAGCTCTTCGCATCAGGTGGCCAAAGTATTGGACTTTCAGCTTTAACACCAATTCTTCCAATGAACACCCGGGACCGGTCTCCTTTAGGATGGACTGGCTGGATATTCTTGCAGTCCAAGGGACTCTCAAGAGTCTTCTCCAACACCACAGTTCAAAAGCATCAATTCTTTGGCGCTCAGCTTTCTTTATAGTCCAACTCTCACATCCATACGTGACTACTGGAAAAATCATAGCCTTGACTAGACAGATCTTTGTTGACAAAGTAATGTCTCTGCTTTTTAATATGCTGTCTAGGTTGGTTGTAACTTTCCTTCCAAGGTGTAAGTGTCTTTTATTTTCACTGTAGAGTGAGGCTTTAAGGGGACGGGGACCAAGGATGACTGTTTATCACCCAACAGAACTTTCAGAATAGTCTTATCATTTCCTTTAGTCTCTGAAAGTTTTATATATAGACCCATTTACCTTCCCCCAGGAAAATGAAGGCAACATTTGTTGTGAGAGTGTACTTTCAACAGCATCAACAATATATAATGCAATATAACCACAGCTGTGACCATCACCACAACAACTACTACCAACATTCATAGAGCAGTTTGTGTAACAGAATCTCATTTACTCTTCAGAATAACTATGTAGAGAATAAATTATTATTTTATTTAGTAAATAAATCATTAAATTCATTTAGCAAGTGGAATGTAATCCAGAGAACTGAAGATAATTTAAAGGATACCTTAGAGCATACACACTCAATCACTCATTCAACAACAATTAATTATTGATAGCCTCTATATTCTAGATACTCTGTTAAATACAGGCTGTATTAGTTGAAAAAAGAATTCCCTGACTTAAGAAAATTAAAAACATTAAGCACAATGTCAAACACTTAACACCCCTTTAGAAAGTGTCAATTATTTTATATGCATGAAATAATTATGCTGCTGCTGCTGCTGTTGCTGCGTCACTTCACTCGTGTCTGACTCTGTGCGACCCCATAGATGGCAGCCCACCAGGGTCCCCCGTCCCTGGGATTCTCCAGGCAAGAACACTGGAGTGGGTTGCCATTTCCTCTTCCAATGCATGAAAGTGAAAAGTCAAAGTGAAGTTGCTCAGTCGTGTCCGACTCTTAGCGACCCTATGGACTGCAGCCTACCAGGCTCCTCTGCCCATGGGATTTTCCAGGCAAGAGTACTGGAGTGGGGTGCCATTGCCTTCTCCAATATATTTATATTTAGATATAATTTAGAAATAATTATATTGAGATATAATTTACATAAGTGAAATGCACATAAGTATAGAGTTTGACAAATGTACACATTCATGTAACCTACATCTGTATCATAGTATGGAGCATTTATGCATGAATGCAAGCTAAGTCACTTCAGTCATATCCGGTCTTTGTGACCCTATGGACCATAGCCCATCAGGCATCTCTGTCCATGGGATTCTCCAGACAAGAATACTGGAGTGGGTTGCCATGCCCTTCTCCAGGGATGGAGCATTTATAGCATCCCAGAAAGTGTGCTGAAGCCCATTTGTGGTTAGTTTCTAGAGTAATGGTTAGCACTCTGGACTCTGAATCCAGTGATCCAAGTTCAAATCTCGGAGGGACCTTTCTGTAGGGCTTCCCTGATTGCTCAGTTGGTAAAGAATCCATCTGCAATGCAGGAGACCCTGGTTCGATTCCTAGGTTGGGAAGATTCTCTGGAGAAGGGATAGGCTGCCCACTCCACTATTTTTGGTTTTACTTTGTGGCTCAACAGGTAAAGAATCTGCCTGAGGTGCTGGAGACCTAAGTTTGCTCACTGAGTCAGGAAGATCCCCTGGAGAAGGGAATGGCAACCCACTCCAGTACTCTTGCCTGGAAAATCCTAGGGACAGAGGAGCCTGGTGGGCTACAATCAATGGGGTCACAGGAGTCAGACATGACAGTGACTAAACCACCACATGTTCTTGTATGTGTCACTATTTCATTTCTTTTTATTTTTCTTGCTTAATTTCTTTTGCTAGTACATCCAGCACAATGTTGGAGAAGGCGATGGCACCCCAGTCCAGTACTCTTTCTTGGGAAATCCCATGGATGGAGGAGCCTGGTGGGCTGCAGTCCATGGCTTCACGAAGAGTCGGACATGACTGAAGCAACTTAGCAGCAGCAGCAGCCAGCACAATATTGAATAGCAATGATGAAAGTGGTCATTCTTGACTTGTTCCTGATTTTAGGGAGAAAGTTTTCAGTCTTTAACCATTGAATAGCTATGAGTTTTTACATATGCTCTTTATTACTTTAGCAAAGCTTTTTCTAGTCCTAGTTTTCTGACACTTTTATCATGGAGGCATAATTTTGTCAAAAGTTTTTTCTTTTTTCATTGAGATGATCATGTGTTTCCCTCCTCATTTTATTAATCTAATATATTACATTGATTAATTTTTTATGTTGAACCAAATAAAATATTAATATTCAACCATCTCATTGGAAGGACTTCCCTGGTGGCTCAGATGGTAAAACAATATGCCTGCCATGCAGGAGACCCAGGTTTGATCCCTGGGTTGAAAGATCCCCTGGAGAAGAGAATGACTACCCACTCCAGTATTCTTGCCTGGAGAATTCCATGTGCAGAAGAGACTGGGAGGCTACAGTCCAAGATAGCAGAGTAGAAGGATGTGCACTCATCTCCTCCTGCAAGAACACCAAAATCACAACTAGCTGCTGAACAAGCATCAATAGGAGAATGTTGGGACACACCAAAAAAAGGTACCCGAATCCAAGGGCAAAGGAGAAACTGTGGCAAGATGGTAGGAGGAGTGCAGTCATGTTTAAATCAAACCTCATACTCTCAGGAGATGCTTGGAAGGCACAAACAAAACCTTGTGTGCACCAGAACCCAGGGAAGGGAGCAGTGACCCCCCCCCCCCCCCCCAAACACAAGAGACTGTGCCAGACATGCCTGTAGCTGTCTGAGGGTCTCCTTCAGAGGCATGGGTCAGCAGTTGCCTGCTGCAGGGACAGGGGATCTGGCAGCAGCAGTCCTGGTGGGCTCAGAGTGTGGCATAAATCCTTGTAGAGGAGATTGCCATGAGCCCCACTACAAAGCCATTGGGTGGATGATACTCAAACTGGAGAACAAATATACCAAAGAAGTTCTTGCACTGTTGTGAAAGTTCTACCTCCCACAACAGACTTACCAACCTGGGGATCCTGCAAAGGGGTGCAAGAATCCCCAAGGAATCTGACTTTGAAGGTCAGCAGGATTTAATTTCAGAATTTCCACAGAACTGGGGAAGCAGAAACTCTTGGAGGGCACAAACAATACTTTGTGTGTACCACGACCCAGGAGAAAGGAACAGTGACCTTACAAGAAGCAGACTTGCCTGAAGTGTTTGGGAGTCTCCAGTGGAGGCATGGGTTCACAGCAGCCTGCTGCGGGGTCAAGAGACACTGACTTCAGCAATCTGGGGAGGCACAGTGTGCTGGCATAAGTCCTTCTGGAGGAGGCCAACATTACCCCTACCATAGTTTGTCCTCAGACCAAACTACAGGGAGGGATCACAGCCCAACCCATGAGCTGAAAATTGGATTAACAATTTACTGAGTATGGCCTTTACCACCAGAGCAAGACCCAGTATTCCCATAACCAGTACCTCCCATCAGGAAGCTTGCATATGCCTCTTACCCTCATTCATTAGAGGGCAGACAGAATGAAAACCAAAATCAAAGAAAACTAACCAAAACGATTACATGGATCACAGCTTTGTGTAACTTAATGAAACTATGAGCCATGGCATGTGGGGTCACCCAAGATAGACAGGTCATAGTGGAGAGTTCTCATAAAACGTGGTCCACTGGAGAAGGGAATGGCAAAACACTTCAGCATTCATGCCTTGAGAACCCCATGAACAGTATGAAAAGGCAAAAAGATATGACACTGAAGGATGAATTCCCCAGGTCTGAAGGTGTCCAGTGTGCTACTGGAGAAAAGCAGAGAAATAACTCCAGAAGGAATGAAAAGGCTGAGTCAAAGCAGAAATGATGCCCAGTTGTGGATGTGTCTGGTGGTGAAAGTAGTCTGATGCTGTAACAACAATATTGCATAGGAACCTATAATATTAAGTCCTTGAAAGTGAAAGTCACTCAGTCGTGTTTGATTCTTTGTAACCCCATGGTTACGGTTCATGGAATTCTCCAGGTCAGAATACTGGAGTGGGTAGCCTTTCCCTTCTCCAGGGGCTCTTCCCAACCCAGGGATCAAACCCAGTTCTCCTGCATTGCAGGCAGTTTTTTTTTTTTTTTTTTTAAACCAGTTGAGCCACAAGGGAAGCCCCAGAATAGTGGGGTGGGTAGCCTGTCCCTTCTGCAGCAGATTTTCCCAACCCAGGAATCAAACCACGGTCTGCTGCATTGCAGTGAATTCTTTACCAACTGAACTATCACAGAAGCCCATTAAGTCCATGAATCAAGGTAAATTGGAAATGGTCAAAGAGAAGATGGCAAGAGTGAACATATTAGGAATCAGTGAACTAAAATGGATGGGAGTGGGTGAATCTAATTCAGATGACAATTATATTTACTACTGTGGGTAAGAATCCTTTAGAAGAAATGGAGTAGCCCTCATAGTTAACAAAAGAATCTGAAATGCAGTACTTGGGTTGATTCTCAAAAATGACAGACTCTTCATTCGTTTCCAAGGCAAACCATTCAATATCACAGCAATCCAAGTCTGTGCCCCAACCACTAATGCCAAAGAAGCTGAAATTGAATGGTCTTATAAAGACCTACAAGACCTTCTAGAACTAACACAAAAAAAGATATCTTTACATCACATGGGACTGAAATGCAAAGGTAGAAAGTCAAGAGATACCTGGAGTAACTAACAGGCAAATTTGGACTTGGAGTACAAAATGAAGCAGAAAGAAAGTGAAAGTAAGTCACTTGTGTCCGACTCCTTGTGACCCCATTGACTATGCAGTACTTGGAATTCTCCAGGCCAGAACACTGGAGTGGGTAGCCTTTCTCTTCTTCAGGGGATCTTCTCAACCCAGGGATTGAAAGCAGGTCTCCTGCATTGCAGCTGGATTATTTACCACCTGAGCCAGAAGGGAAGCCCAAAATAAAGCAGGGCAAAGGCTAACAGAGCTTTGCAAAGAGAACACACTGGTCATAGCAAACACCCTCTGCCAACAACACAAGAGATGATTCTACACATGGACATCACCTTGTGAAGGTCAGTACCGATAGTGTTGACCATTGACATTGGTCAATACTGAAGTCAGATTGATTATATTCTTTGCAGCTGAACATGGAGAAGCCCTAAACAGTCAGCAAAAACAAGACCAGGAGCTGACTGTGGCTCAATCATGAATTCCTTATTGTAGAATTCAGACTTAAGTTGAAGAAAGTAGGGAAAACCACTCGCCCATTCAGGTGTGACCTAAATCAAATACCTATGCAGGTCAAGAAACAACAGTTAGAACTGTACATGGAATAACAGACTGGTTCCAAATTGGGAAAGAAGTTCGTCAAGGCTGTATATTGTCACCCTGCTTATTTAGCTTATATGCAGAGTATATCATGTGAAATGCTGGGCTGGATGAAGCACAAGCTGGAGTCAAGATTGCCAGAGAAATATCAGTAACCTCAGATATGCAGATAACACCATCCTTTTTTTTTTTTAATTTAAATTTATTTATTTTAATTGGAGGCTAATTACTTTACAATATTGTATTGGTTTTGCCATACATCAACATGAATCCGCCACCGGTGTACACATGCTCCCCATCCTGAACCCCTCTCCCACCTCCCTCCCCGTATGATCCCTCTGGGTCATCCCAGTGCACCAGCCGCAAGCATCCTGTATCCTGCATTGAACCTGGGCTGGCGATTCATTTTTTATATGATATTATATATGTTTCAATGCCATTCTCCCAAATCATCCCCACCTCTCCCTCTTCCACAGAGTCCAAAGAGCTGTTCTATACATCTGTGTCTCTTTTGCTGTCTCGCATACAGGGTTATCGTTACCATCTTTCTAAATTCCATATATATGCATTAGTATACTGTATTGGTGTTTTTCTTTCTGGCTTACTTCACTCTATATAATAGGCTCCAGTTTCATCCACCTCATTAGAACTGATTCAAATGTATTCTTTTTAATGGCTGAGTAATACTCCATTGTGTATATGTACCACAGCTTTCTTACCCATTCATATGCTGATGGACATCTAGGTTGCTTCCATGTCTTGGCTATTATAAACAGTGCTGTGATGAACATTGGGGTACACATATCTCTTTCAATTCTGGTTTCCTCGATGTGTATGCTCAACAGTGGGATTGCTGGGTCATAAGGCAGTTCTATTTCCAGTTTTTTAAGGACACCATCCTTATGGCAGAAAGTGAAGAAGAACTAAAGAGACTCTTGATGAAAGTGAAACAGGAAAGTAAAAAAGTTGGTTTAAAACTCAGCATTCAGAAAACTAACATCATGGCATCCGGTCCCCTCATTTCACGGCAAATAGATGGAGAAACAACAGAAACAGAGACTTTATTTTCTTGGGCTCCAAAATCACTGCAGATGATGACTGAAACCATGAAATTAAAAGACACTTGCTCCTTGGAAGAAAAGCTATGACCAACCTAGACAGCATATTAAAAAGCAAAGACATTCCTTTGCCAACAAAAGTCCATCTAGTCAAAGCTATAGTTTTTCCAGTAGTCATGTATGGATGAGAGAGTTGGACTATAAAGAAAGCTGAGAGCCAACGAATTAATGCTTTTGAACTGTGATGTTGGAGAAGACGCTTAAGGGTCCCTTGGACAGCAAATAGATCCAACCAGTCCATCCTAAAGGAAATCATCCCTGAATATTCATTAGAAGGACTGATGCTGAAGCTGAAACTCCAATACTTTGGCCACCTGATGCAAAGAATGGACCCATTGGAAAAGACCCTGATGCTGGGAAAGATTGAAGGCGGGAGAGGAGGAGACGACAGAGGATGAGATGGTTAGATGGCATCATTGACTCGATGGACATGAGTTTGAGTAAGGTCTGGGAGTTGGTGATGGACAGGGAGGCCTGGCGTGCTGCAGTCCATGGGGTCACAGAGTCAGACATGACTGAGTGACTAAAGTGAACTGAACTATGATTATATAATGAAAGTGACAAATATATTCAAGGGATTAGATCTGATAAAGTGCCAGAAAACTATAGATGGAGGCTTATAACATCATACAAGAGGCAGTGATCAAGACCATCCCCAAGAAAAACATGCAAGAAGGCAAATGGTTGCCTGAGGAGGCCTTACAAATAGTGAAAAAGAACTGAAGAGAAAAGCAAAAAAGAAAAGGAAAGATAACCCCATCTGAATGCAGAGTTCCAAAGAATAGTAAGGAGAGATAAGAAAGCCTTCCAAAGTGAACAGTGCAAAGCAATAGAGGAAAACGATAGAATGAGGAAGACTAGAGATCTCTTCAAGAAAATTAGAGATACCAAGGGAATATTTCATGGAAAGATGAGCACAACAGAGGACAGCAATAGTTATGGGCCTAACAGAGCAGAAGATATTAAGAGGTTGCAAGAATACACAGAAGTATACAATCAAAGTCTTAATGACCCAGATAGCCATGATGGTGTGATCACTCACCTAGAACCAAACATCCTAGAGGGTAAATTCAAGTGGGTTTTACTTGAACGAAACTACAAACTTTACTTGAACAATTACTATGGACAAAGCTACTGGTGGTGTTGGAATTCCTGCTGAGCTATTTCAAATTCTAAAAGATGATGCTCTGAAAGTGCTGTACTCTATATGCCAGCAAATTTGGAAAACTCAACAGTGGCCACAGGACTGGAAAAGTTGGTTTTCATTCCAATCCCAAAGAAGGGAAATGCCAAGGAATGTTCAAACTACCACAAAATTACACTTATTTCACGTGCTAGCTAGGTAATGCTCAAAATCTTTCAAGCTAGGCTTCAATAGTATGTGAACTGAAACCTTCCAAATGTACAAGCTGAGTTTAGAAAAGGCAGAAAAACCAGAGATGAAATTCCCAACATCCGTTGGATCATTGAAAAAGCATGAACATTCCAGAAATACATCTACTTCTGCTTCATTGACTATGTGAAAGCCTTTGACTGTGTGCATCACAAAAAAGTGTGGAAAATTCTTAAAGAGATGGGAATACCAGACCACCTTACTTGCATCCTGAGAAACCTGTATGCCGTTCAAGAAGCAACAGTTAGAACTGGAACAACAGACTGGTTCCAAATAGGAAAAGGAGTACGTCAAGGCTGTATATTGTCACCCTGCTTATTTAACTTATATGAAGGGTACATCATGTGGAATGGATGGATGAAACTCAATGTGTAAGCAAGATTGCTGGGAGAAATATCAATAACCTCAGATATGCAGATGATGCCACTTTAATGTCAGGAAGCAAAGAGGAACTAAAGAGTCTCTTGATGAAGGTGAAAAAGGAGAATGAAAAAGCTGGCTTAAAATTCAACATTCCACAAATTGAGATTATGACATCCGGTTCCATCACTTCATGGCAAATAGATGGGGAAAAAGTGGAAATGGTGACAGATTTTATCTTCCTGGGCTCCAAAGTCACTGCAGACTGTGACTGCAGCCATGAAATTGAAAAATGTTTACTCCTTGGAAGAAAAACTATGACAAACCTAGACAATGTATTCAAAAGCAGAGACATTACTTTGCTGACAGAGGTCTGTCTAGTCACAGCTATGGTTTTTCCAGTAGCCATGTACAGATGTGAGAGTTGGACCATAAAGAAAGCTGAGCTCCAAAGAACTGATGTTTTCAAACTGTGGGGCTGGTGAAGATTCTTGAGAGTCCCTTGAACAGCAAGGGGATCAAAACAGTCAATCTTAAAGGAAATCAACCTTGAATATTTATTGGAAGTACTGATGCTGAAGCTGAAGCTCCAATACTTTGGCCACCAGATGCGAAGAGCTGACTCATTGGAAAAGACCCAGATGTTGAAAAGATTGAAGGCAGGAGGAGAAGGGAATGACATAGGATGAGATGTTTGGATGGCATCACCAACTCAATGAACATGAGTTTGAGCATACTTGAGATATGGTGAAGGACAGGTAAGACTGGTGTGCTGCAATCCATGGGGTCACAAAGAGTTGGACAATTGAGCAACTGAACAACAGCAACAGTCTCATTGGAAACATGAAATCAAATAAGGTCCGTAAAATATGTAACATAATCTTAGCAATGTTTTGTGCTACAAACATCCCTTTCATCCCCTTCTCATCTCAGAAGTCTTTGAATCTTGGGAAGGTTAACTCTTAGTTCTAGTAACATTTCTCACTAACATAAGGATTTTTGGTAGGATACTTATTAATTTAAAATTTTATGTGCTGAAAAATGTAATAGAGAAGAAAGAAAATAAGGAAAAAGTAATAAAAATTAATAAAGTCAAAATTTCTTATCACTAATATTAAACATGTATGAGAAAGTGAGAAAGTGAAAGTTGTTCAGTCATGTCCAACTCTTTGCGACCTCATGGACTATATAGTCCATGGAATTTTCTAGGCCAGAATACTGGAGTGGGTAGCCTTTCCCTTATCCAGGGGCTCTTCCCAAACCATGGATTAAACCCAGGCCTCCTGCATTTTTAGCTGATTCTTTACCAGCTGAGCCACAAGGGCAGCAAGAATATTCTAGGCAAGAATACTGGAGTGGGTTGCCATTTTCCTTTCCCAGGGATCTTCCTGACCCAGAGACTGAACCCATCTCTCCTGCATTGGCAGGTAGATTCTTCACTATTGAGCCACCAGGTTATTTCTGAGCTTGGCAGTGAGGCCTGACTTCTCATCCCGAGTCCTTGACTGCTGGCCAAACATGAGCCAGCCCCTGCGTTGTCCTAGACAGAGGCGGTTGGTTCCATGCTCACTTGTCCCCATTTTGGGAGTGAACTTTCAGCCCCTCTGTCCATATCTTTCCTGGCACTTGTCCCACTCTTCCTTCTGGGCTGGTTAGCCTCAGCATTTGTGCTCTGACTGCTGTTGGTAGTACCCTTTTCCTTTCCATTCTCTCCATCTCCAGTGGGGTAATAATGACCCAAGAAGTTACATTACCAGTTATTTGCCATCTGGGCCTCCTTCTCTCACAGCTGCAGTTTCTGATCTTATTGAAGAAGCAAAATGTAGGACAATAATCCTGTAATAACTGAAAGTGCAGTGTCTCCTCAGAGTTCCCACAGAGCTGTTAGGATCTCCAGTCCTCCACCGAAAAGCACATCACTTCTCACTCATTGTCCTCTTCCCACTCCACCCCCAAGCTTCCAGAAGGGTCTCCAGGTCACCTTCTTCCACTTCCACCTGTTTCCTCCTTGGCTCTTCAGTCTTCCCACCCCAGCCCCCAGTGGATATATGCTCCTCTCTTGCTCCTAGAACATTACCACTTTATGTCTTAAATTAGTGCCCCAGTCCCTCCTTAGCAGCTACATTCCTGAAAATTTTGTCTGTTCTATTTTCACTTCTTCACCTCTCTCTTTTGCTCAATCCATTGAATTTGGATTTCCCCACACTCCCAGAGCACCAGAAGTTCATGTGCTCTAGTCAGTTATTAGTTGCCAAATGCAGCAGATACTTGGAGACTTCTCTGCAGGGTTGGGCATTACTGACCCCTGATCCCTACGCCTTTGGATGGTTCTTCTCTCTCTCTTGGATTGACCATTCCTCAATGGCCATGGCAGTTCTATGGTGCTCTGCCATTCCCTTACCTTTCTCCTGAAGCATGCGGGAGGCTGGGCTTCCTCATTTCCTCGGGCCTTCCATGGCCCTGTGCTCAAATCTGGACAGTGAGCCCAGAGTGACATATATCACTTTTGAGCAGGGACATTTGAATGCTGCCAAGTAGCCCTCCATAGTTTCTTTTTCCTTCCAAACTGGCAGCTGTCCTGTCCACCTGGCTCCCCATCACTGCAACAAGCAGGACTCCTCTGCTAACCTACAACAGTTTTAAAGTTTCAGCTACAAAATAAGCCTTCATTGTTTTGAGCCCAGAGATTTGTGGCTTGTTATTACTATAGCACAACACAACTTATGGTGATCAATGAGTGGCTTTTCCTTGTGCCTTCAGAAATAAATGTTTTCATGTGTTTATTCAGCAAATTGTACTGGGCTGCTATGCTGGGTCACAGTGTAAGTGACAGCAAGACAAAGTTCTTACCCTCATGGTGTTCACTCATATCCTAGTAAAAGAAAAAGGCTGTAAGCAATTGAATAATAAACAGGACAGTTATGGACTGTGTAATGATGGAGTTAAACAGGTAATGTGACAAGAACATAAAAACAAATGGGGGAACTGCTCCAGAAAATGGGATACAGAGAGGGCTCTGTGTGCTGTGTCCTGAAGGTGTGACAGCTGTACTTAAGGAGGAGGGAACTCCTCCTGAAGGGAGGAGTTGATGGAACAAAAGTTGATGGAACAAACGGGAGGAGGAATGGAGAGGGAGCAAGTGTGTGCAATTCTTTTGAAAGGCTTTCTTGTGAGGAGAGAATAAGATAAATGCAGAAGTATCTGGAAGGAATCATCCTTTTTTTCATGGGAGATTCTAGAGAATGCTTGTTTGCTGATGGGGATGATCATAGGAAGGGGAGAGACAGGGGGATTAGAAGGAAGGGACACTTAAAGGGTGAGCCTTCTGCAAAAGGGGTAGGGGCTTGGGTCCGTGGCCACATGGGGGACCATGACCACCTACGGGGAGGAGGAGGAACCTCCTCAGTTGAGACCTAGGTTAGGAGGCTGGGCTGCCTGTGGGGATCAGGACTGGGCTTTGGCATCCCTGTGTGGTCTCACCTGCTCCCTAACTGGTATCTTCCATACCAGATCTGCACGTGCCATCCCCTCTGGGGCATTTGCAGCAAAACCAACTCATAATCTTTCTCGTCAAACCTGCTCCTTTCCCCCAGCCTTCCACAGCACCAGGTATTTAATTATTAGCAGCTAATTAATTCAGTGCTACTGAGTGAAAATAGTCGCTCAGTCATGTCCAACTCTTTGCGATCCCATGGACCAATAGCCTACCAGGAGCCTCTGTCCATGGAATTCTCCAGGCAAGGATCCTGGAGTGGATTGCCATACCCTTCTCTAGGGGGTCTTCCTGACCTGGAATTGAACCTGCGTCTCCTACATTGTTGGCAGGTTCTTTATCGTCTGAGCCACCAGGGAAGCCTATGATTAATTCAGTGTGACTTAATGAAAATAATACAGGGTGCCATCAACATAGACACCTCCATTATCTCTTTGTGTGCTCAGTCACTCAGTCGTGTCTGACGCTTTGTGACCCCAGGGGCTGTAGTCTGCCAGGCTGCTCTGTCCATGGAATTTTCCAGGCAAGAATACTGAAGTGGGTTGCCATTTCATCTTCCAGAGGATTTTCCTGATCCAAGGATTAAACCTGTGTCTCTTGTGTCTCCTGCATTGGCAGGCAGATTCTTTACTACTTGAGCTACTAACACTATTATCCCTTTAGATAACAATAAAAGTCACTTCCCCTTATGTGATGGCTTATACACTATGACATAATCCTCATAGACTTGTGGAAACTCTGGGTGGGAGGGGCAGGTAATAAGAAACTATCTAGTAGAGAAGGAAGCTGAGGCATGGGGAAGCTGGGTGCTGTTTAAGTGCAGAGTACTTCTCATTCCATATGCTCATTTTCCACCACTATAGTAAGTCTCCTATGTAAGAACCTTCAAGTTTCAAACTTTCAAAGATGTGAATGTGCCCCTGTATACCAGCTGTTGTACTGTACTACTGTACTTTTCAAGGTACTGTACTGTAAGATTCAAAATGCTTTCTTCATTTTTTATGTTTGCTTCTTATGTATTATTTTTGTGAAAAGTGTTATTACAATACAGTACTATATATAGCTGATTGTGTTAGTTGGGTACCTTGGCTAAATTTGTTGGGCTTACAAATAAATTGAGCTTACAAATGTTCAAGGATGAGAAGATTCCTCACTTGACTGATGGCAAATCTGAGGCCTAGACGCATTAAAAACAGCCAAATTCTGACATGAGGGATGACCTGAGTACCCCAAATCTGCCCTGAGCCTCTGCCCAGGCCTCTGCTTCTCTTGGGCCTCAGGGTCCATATCACCCCAGTTCTTGTGCTGCCCTGGGCTAGCTGTCAAGATTTTCCTCAGACATTTCAGGGAGCATTTGTCAAGGAAAAAAAAAAAAAAAAGGCCTCTTCCTGCTAGCTGATTGATTCTTCTTCCCATTATACAGAATTTCTGATTTTATTGGGTGGTTGAAATGTTAAATCCATAGGCTGGGAAAATAAATTAAGCTATTAATCATCAGTCCATTCTAAAGGAGATCAGTCCTGGGTGTTCTTTGGAAGGAATGACACTAAAGCTGAAACTCCAGTACTTGGGCCACCTCATGTGAAGAGTTGACTCATTGGAAGACTGATGCTGGGAGGCACTGGGGGGCAGGAGGAGAAGGGGACGACAGAGGATGAGATGGCTGGATGGCATCACTGACTTGATGGATGTGAGTTTGAGTGAACTCCAGGAGTTCTTGATGGACAGGGAGGCCTGGCATGCTGCAATTCATGGGGTCTCAAAGAGTCGGACACGACTGAGCGACTGAACTGAACTGAACTGAAGTAGTGAAAGTGGTTCAGTCATGTCCTATTCTTTGCAACCCCATAGACTATACAGTCCATGGGATTCTCCAGGCCAGAATACTGGAATGGGTAGCCATTCCTTTCTCATTAATACCTCAGTATAAGCTAGTTTCATTTTTAGTAAAGAACAGATTTCCACATTGCTTTTCCTCAATGTTAGTGGGGATTGGAGGAAAAGAAAATTGGTTGGTGTTCTAAAAATTTTAGGAAACATTAGGTTTCCTTTTTGCAGAACTTCTCCAAGCCTTTGAAATGTTACCATTCAATGTGACTCTCCTAAAAAACCTTCTAAATGTTCACTGCCAAGGAGCCTTCTTGGGGAAGGACTAGCTCAGGGCATCTCTCCTCCACCAGGAAACACAGGGAGGAGGGTTGAGAGTCTGGTTGGCTAGGAGACCTGGGTTTATGTTGCCCCCACACTCAGTAGCTAAGTGGTTCTGTGTAAGCCCGGGATTGGTTTATGCCTCAATCTTCTGATCTATAAGATAGCAATCCTCACTTAGCATCCATTGAGAAAGTATGCATGTTCTTTATTTGATGAAGAACATTGCAAATATGAAATATTACAATCTCATTTACCAGGCCATTCAGTGTTGAATATTTATCCTTTGCTCAAGATTTGGGTGAGCCTCCTCTGTGAAGATGCAGGGGTCTGGAGCTTGTGGAGCTAACTGTTAAAAAAAAAAAATAAAGACCCAGACAAATATCTTCTTATAAAGTAAAATAACTATTAACAATCAGGAATCTGTATTATCCTGGCTCAAGCCAGGTTTAAACTTTGAATCCAGCCCCAGGGAGTTCTGGGAATTCAAGGGTCAGTCATGAGTGACATGAACTGGATCTCTTGGCCATTCTGGGTCTACCATTTTCCTCCTGCTCCTATGGCTTGGATGGCAATGTCTCCTGCCCTCGGCAACACTCAGGGTCATGATGATTTTGCCATTGTTCCCACCAAAGCCATGATTGCTGGTCATGACCAGCACTGTCTTTTGACAGGCAGAAATGCCTCCCCCCCCAAACCCCACACCATATCTCTCAGCCTGCTGGATCCAGAGGTACCCAAGCTGCCCTTGGCTGACTTCTTACTTCTCTCAGAAGCAGTAGTGAGATGTCCAACTTCACACATAGTTCTCTTTCTAGGACCCAAGCCTCGTCTCTAGGATTATACTGGGGCATAAGCTTTATGACAGGAACTAGGCAGGCTCAGGACTAGCCCTTTCTTTCTTGGCTCTGGTACCTCCTGTCCTGGCAGGTAAGGGTGTGAACTGACTCTCTTGTAAATTATTGTTTCAGCCTCTTCTTGGCCTTCTGCAAACATATCCTGGAGAAGCAGACCCAGACCTGAGCCTCAGGTTTTTAGGCTGCATTCACCCAGACTCTCACGCCTTCAATTATCAGTGGTCTACACAGGATGGCAGGCTTGGAAGGGGCTGGGTACAAGGGACTGTCAACTAGGAGATGGGTACTCAATACGGGACAAGGAGGGTTAAAGCCTAGCTATGTGGCTCTGAACCTAGCGTCTCCCTTCCCTGGCCCCTTGGCATCTCCAATTACTTGTGCTCATCCCTACCTGTAGGAAAGGTACACAGGAGGTCTACTCAGGTCAACTTCCTGCTTGTCGAGTGAATTAGTTTGGTGGGGGGTATCCTTTTGTGGTCCATTTATTGTGGATAATGATTGTGGTTTGTATAATTCCTGCTTTTGAATATTCCCAAATAATTTGGGAATTATTTGCCATTTTCATTTGGCCTTATACATGACAAGCATCTACTTCTGCTTCATTGACTATACTAAAGACTTTGACTGTGTGTCACAACAAACCGTGGAAAATTCTTAAAGAGATGGGACTACCAGAACACTTTACCTGCCTCCTGAGAAAACTTTACACAGGACAAGAAGCAACATATAAAACTGGACATGGAACAATGGACTGGTTCAAAATTGGGAAAGGAGTATGTCAAGGCTGTATATTGTCACCCTGCTTATTTAACTTATGTGCAGAGTACATCATGTGAAGTGCCGAGCTAGATGAATCACAAGCTGGAATAAAGATAGCAGAGAGAAATATCAACAACCTTAAGTGTGCAGATGATACCACTCTAACGTCAGAAAGCAAAGAGGAACTAAGGAGGTTCTTGATGAGGGTGAAAGAGGAGAGTGAAAAAGCTGACTTAAAGCTCAACACTAAAAATACTAAGATCATGGCATCTGGTCTCATCACTTCATGGCAAATAGAAGGGAAAAAGTAGAAACAGTGCCAGATTTTATCTTGTTGGGCTCCAAAATCATTGCAGATGGTGACTGCAGCAATGAAATTAAAAGATGCTTGCTCCTTGGAAGGAAAGCAATGACAAACTTAAACAGTGTATTAAAAAGCAGAGATATCACTTTGCCAACAAAGGTCTGTCTACTCAAAGCTGTGGTTTTTCCAGTAGTGAAGTACAGATGTGAGAGCTAGACCATAAAGAAGACACAACACTGAAGAATTGATGCTTTTGAATTGTGGTGCTGGAGAAGACTCTTGAGAGTTCATTGAACAGAAAGGAGACCAAACCAGTCAATCCTAAAGGAAATGAAACTCCAATACTTTTGCCACCTGATGCAAAGAACTGACTCATGGGAAAAGATCCTTATGCTGGGAAAGATTGAAGATGGGAGGAGAAGGGGACGACAGAGGATGAGATGGTTGGATGGCATCACTGACTCGATGGACATGAGTTTGAGTAAGCTCTGGGACATGGTGATGGATGGGGAAGCCTGGTGTGCTGAAGTCTATGGGGTTGCAAAGAGTCAGACATGACTGAGTGACTGAACTGAACTGATATATATGTTTATATATATATATATATATATATATATATATATGGTTTTGAAGTCAGTATCTATTGATTTGATGATGGGCTGAGGATGGAGAGGGACAACTTAGTACAGAGTTTCAGTTTCTGGCTTATATGATCCAATTGATGGAGTTTCCACTGGAGAACAAGATGAACTCCGCTGGATGTATTGAGTTTGCTATACCATTGCAACATCCAAGAGGAGGGGTTGAGGAAGGGCAGGATGGCAGGTCAGCTAGTCTAGAGGCCACAGATGAGGTCAGGGTTGATATAAAGAGATGAGTTGCTGGCAAGCAGGTGGCACCCATGGCTGGAGCTGGCCAGGGGATGGCATCCAGGAGGGAAATGGGAGACTGAGCGGCACCTTGAACAGCTCAGACATTTGTAGTCAGGGCCCAGAGAATGAGTTCAAAGGAGATTGAAAGAGACAGGAGACGTGGGAAGACAACTTGTGGGAAATGTTGACACAGAAGCCAGGGAAGAGGATGTTTCAAGAAAAGTCAAACACTACTGAGAGTCAACTGTGTTTTTTTTTTTGCACCTTGCTTTGGGTACCATTTTTATTAAATTCCTAGGAACTGATATTGTTGAATTGCTGCTTCCTTTCTGTAGCTTGGATTTTTCTTGCTATAATTCAAACCATTTTTTCCATAAAATAAACTTCCAATAAAAATAATTTTTGGGAGAACGTCCTGAGGACATTTTTCATTAGGTTTATTAGATTTATTAGCAGCTAATAATGCATACTAGACATTTAAAGTTAAGCTAATGTACCTTTGTGTGTTTTTTGGGGGGTAAGGGGTGGAGAAGGGGGAGCAGTCCTCCCACTCAGTGACTTCAGTGCTCGTTGTGTGGTTTGGAGCATGATTTGCCCCCATGATCACTGTGATGATGACATGTGTCTGAGATGGTGCAGGGAGGTCTGTGTTTTGGACCTATAATCACTCACCACTGCTGACCAAGATGACCTGGTGGTGGACACTCCTTTAGCATTTTTAATTAACTTCATCTTGGGTGGCAAGCGCAGTTTGCATATTTCACAAGATGGGATTGTGGTGGAAAGGAGGACAGTAGATGAAAAAACACATAAGCAAATTAATTTTCTTTTAGAAAATGCAAAAACAGCTGTTGGAAGGAAGTGAAAAATGTAAAATCATCATGTATATGCTAGAGCTTAAAAGGCCCTCAGAGAGCCATCATTCAGCTCATTCCCCTCATTATGTGATGGGGAAACCAAAGGACCCAGGGAAATAGTGCTAGGTTGAGGTCACCCAGTGTCCTTGAGGAAAGCCTTTCCTAGGACTCAAGCCTGTCTGGCTTAGCAGGAGGGGTTGCAGACCCAGCATTGCCCTGCAGAACCTGCCTGTTGGACCAGTTGGGGTGGCCTGTATTACGCTTAGCTGTGAAGCTCAGTGTGTTCCAGCAGGGTACTGAGGGCAGCTACCCTTGGCTCTGGCAGCCCCTCCAGATCCTGCAAGGAGACTCTGGCCCTGTGGAGGCCTTGGTGACACCCTGGTCACTTGTAGTTTTGAAGGTAGTGACCCACAGGTGCTAGGATAATAGTGGAACCTCCAGCTGTGTGACAAATGGAAACAGACTCTCCACTGAGGGGTGGGTTTTCTAGCAGGTGGGGTTCCACTGCAGGAAAAGCCAGCCTTCCTCTCACAGGTCAAAGGCCCCTCACTTCTGAGTGAGCATGGGTCCTTTTTGCTTTTCTTTCTCCCTTTGAAGTTGAGTGCCTTTAAGAAAAAATGGACTTGCCCCATTACTTCTGGCCTTGGGCAGCAGATACCTGTGAAACACTCAAATAAGCACTGAATGAATACAATAAACATGGTGACAAAATAAACCACTTGCATTGAGACTCCCTGTGGCTGGTCTCCTCCCAACTCTGCTGTCTTCTGCTGCCAAGGTCATGAAGCTGATCTCAGCTGGTGAGGCCTGCAATGAATGGATGCTTCTCATATTGAATTCACTCCCTTGATTCAGCTTTAATGATAATAATAATAGTAATAACAAAGTAAAAACTTCCTTGGTGTGAAAAAATACTCTAAGATATAGACTCCCACAGGTCAAGAACAAGTAATACATGGTAGCCATCTATGCCAGTGGAAGTAAAACATCATTAGCAGAGGGGCAGTGATTTAAACAGGAGAATTTCTCCCAAGAAATGCAGGGTCTGTTCTGACTTTCCCAGTGGGTTTCACTTCCCTTGAACATATATTTTCCTCAAACCATGGTTTGCCCTAGGAAGATTTATTCCCTCTGTCTTTTCTTATATTGTTCTAAAATAATTGATTTACTGGGATTTTGAAAACTGAGTACATGGACATCTATTGTGGCAGTGTGAATTATTTGTGTTAGTGGAGGAAACCTTCCTGGGCTCTTTCATTAGTTTGTTCACTCACTCACTTACTCATTAGCTATCCCTTCTTTCATTTTCACTCATAATTATTGAGCAGGTCTGTGGCCTGCCCACATCTGTCCCTTTTGCCTCTGGCCCCAGCTTCCCTCATGAAGCTCATGGTCTTGTAAGAATGCTGTGTGAAGATCCACAAGAGCTCACTGGAATGAGTTGAAGGTTTATGCTGTGACCATGTGGGACAGGTCTGCTGTATCCATGAGCAAAATATGGTGGCCTCTGGGACAGAGAATAATTGAAGCCAGTCCACAGAAGAGAACTATATACTGTTTACTACAAAACTGACTTTTACACATACACAAGTATGCACGTATGTGAATACTTACATATGCATATATAGGTATATGTAAACTTTGTTGCTCAGTCGTGTCCATCTCTATGCGATCCCATGGCCTGTAGCATGCCAGGCTTCCCTGTCCTTCACTATCTTCCAGAGTTTGCTCAAACTCATGTCCATTGAGTCCGTGATGCCATCCAACCATCTCATCCTTTATCACCACCTTCTACTCCTGACTTCAATCTTTCCCAGCATCAGGGACTTTCCCAGTGAGTCAGCACTTCACATCAGGTGGTCTAAGTATTGGAGCTCCCGGATCAGTCTTTCCAATGAGTATTCAGGGTTGATTTCTTTTAAGATTGACTGGTTTGATCTCCTTTCTGTCCAAGGGACTCTCAAGAGTCTTCTCCAACACCACAGTTTGAAAGCATCAGTTTTTTGGTGCTCAGCCTTCTTAATGGTCCACCTCTCACATTCGTACATAACTACTGGAAAAACCATAACTTTGACTGTCTGAACTTTTGCCAGCAAAGTGATATCTCTGCTTTTTTAATACACTGTCTAGGTTTTTCATCTTTCCAAGGAACAAACATCTTTTAATTTCATGGCTGCAGTCATCATCCACAATGATTTTGGAACCCAAGAAAATAAAGTCTGTCATTGTTTCCATTTTTTCCCCTATTTGTCATAAAGTGATGGGACTGGATGCCATGATCTTAGTTTTCTGAATGTTGAGTTTTAAGCCAGCTTTTTCACCCTCCCTCTTTCAGTTTCATCAAGAGGTTCTTTAGTTTCTCTTTGCTTTCTGCCATTAGGATAGTGTCATCTGCATATGTGAGATTGTTGATATTTCTCCCAGCAATCTCAATTCTAGCTTGAGATTCATCCAACCCAGGATCTCACATGATGTACTCTGCATAAAAGATAAATAAGCAGGGTGATAATATATAGCCTCGATATACTCCTTTCCCAATTTTGAACTAGTCAGTTGTTCCATGTCCAGTTGTAAATGTTGCTTCTTAACCTGCATACAGGTTTCTCAGGAGGCAAGTAATGTGGACTGGTATTCCTATCTCTTTAAGAATTTTCCACAGTTTGTTGTGATCCAGCATATTCTGTAGTAAACTATATATAGTACTAATATATGTGCAAGTTGATGCATATGTATAGCATATACAGCACAATGCATACACCTACATGTATATTTATGCACACACATGTAATATATAACTCACTCATGCATGTGTATGTCTCTATACACATATCATAGAGAACACATTCAGACACACTTGTAGCACATACAACAAACGCACCTTCTTTTCTGATATAACTCCCATCCTTTCTTGCTATGGAAGTGCTACACCTAGTCATGCTCTTGCTCATTCCCTGTGCCTGCCATGATGCTCATGGGTGTCTGTGACAGCAGGTCAACCTCTCCTAGTGCACTTTATTCTCACAGAGCCCGCTTTTGACTTACAGTTGTTTCTGACTCATGCAGTGAGTGCTGAGTCACCACCAAGTGTAATTCTAAGTCTTGAGGAGTAGCTTATTTTTCTGAGAATATTAGTGAAAATGCTGAAGCATAAAGAGGGTTATGTCGCTTCAAAGTTTACTCTGTAAATATTCTTTTACTGCCTCCTGTCACTTGTTTTTCTTTATGCCCATGTCTTCTATATTGAAGTAGTATAAGAGATATTTAGTGACTTACTTTTGACAGGAGAGAGGCAAGCTCCAGATGAGCTGTTTCCACTGTGTGGGGTGTCCTCTGGCTATAATCATTCTGTGCCCCTCTCTCTTAGCCTCTATAATTGTCTAGGGCCTCATTGGTTCACCCTCTCATTTCTGGATTACACCCAAGGGTGCTGTTCCAAACATTAAGCAGCCAGAGTGGTTGTCTTTGAGAACCTTGTTCCATATCACCTCCTCTTTGAGGTTGTCTCTACCTGAGGTTGTGCCCTCATGGTTCCAGGGAGCCATATGCTCATCTCCATTAATTACAAATATATATTTTTGTAGTAAGAGGACTCCTGCAGAAACCTTGGGCTGGAGCCAACTTTGCCACTCAAATCCATTTCCCTATGAGCACCTCTTAGGATCTTAAAGATGTGTGTTTTGATTTCAAATAAGCCTTCAAGACAGAGGCTGTTTATAGTGTTAAAATCCTCAGTGAGAACCTGTCATTTGGCAGGTCAGTCAGTTCTCCAGTTCTCAGAGCAGGGTGCCAAGAGCCAACCAAATTCTGAGATAATTGAATTGTTCTTTCTAATAACTTGGCACATCAATATCTTATGATTGGTCTTATGATCCTCATTAATTAAAAGTTTATATCTTAAAACACTTAGAAAATCCTGTTGAATATCATTTGTTTACTTTTTTGAGGACAAGGGATTTAATAGCTTTCACATAGGTTGAAATTTTTATTTATTTAACATTCTGGCAAATTGGGTTTTTCATCTTTAGTTTCTGTCCTTCTGTCCTTTCTATTTCTTCTGCAAACTACTACTATATTCACTTTCCTGGTCTTTTAAAATTAAAAATATATTTTCTATTATAAAGGTGATATACATTTATTAAATAAACCACCCAAATATAAAAAATTAGGAGAAATGGATTTTTAAAACTCACTCATAACCTTCATATTCAGAGACAGTATCTGTTAAAGATTCTGGTCAATTTCCACAGGAAAAAGTCATAGATTTTTTGTTTCTTTGGCATAGATGTCACCAAACCCTTATACTTTTCTTTCATGTCACTGCCTGCCCTAAATCAGTATATCAAGACTTTGTCTAGCCATTGGGCATCTGGTCCAACTCATCACCTCTTTGATGTTGTCTTTAGCACATATTTCTGCTCTGACTTTAAGACTTTCCTGGTGGCTCAGACAGTAAAGAATCTGCCTGTAATGCAGGAGACCTGAATTTGGTCCCTGGGTCTGGAAGACACCCTGGAGAAGGAAATGGCAACCCACTTCAGTATTCTTGCCTGGAGAATTCCATGGACAGAGAAGCCTGGTGGGCTATAGTGCATGGTGTTGCAAAGAGTTGAACACAACTGAGCAACTAACACTTTCACTTCTCTGACTCTAAGGCCTTATATTTCATCCACTTGTTAATTTGTTCCCTCTACCATGTGCCAGAATCTGTTGTAGAACCTGAGCATTTAGGAGTGAACAAGGCAGACAAAAATACAACTCTAATGGAGTCCACATTCTGCCATGGGACAATAAACAGGCAAACAGATAAATACAGAGCAAGATTTCAGTGGTGGTTCATGCTATAAAACTAGGAAGGGTTGGGAAGCAATCTAGTGGAGATGGACATTTACATAAGATCATCCCCAAAGGTTGTCTGATATGTGGCAGGTGGGCAGAGTGTTTGTGGAGGGTGCTCTCCACCATCTGCCTGTTTAAATCAGGCTCATCTTTGAAATTCAGTTCAGAGTTCTCCTTTTCCAGGATGGATGGCATCTTGCTCACTAGAGCCTGTGTCCATTTCCCTTCAGAACAACTGCCATGTTTACTCTCCTTTATTTTGTAGTTTACACTGTGTTATAAGTTTTCTTTTTGCTGTTTTATTTCTCCAACAAAGATAACTATCTTCAAGGCCAAGACTGTGAATCACTTCACATGGAGTTGCATAGTGTCAGGGCCATGGACCGGGCTATATCAATATTTGTCGTTTGGAGCATTGAGGTCACTTTTAAATCACTTTTTCAGGCTGCAGTTAAAAGATCTATGTTCATAGAAGGAAACTATCTCAAAACAATAAAGGCTATACATGAAAAGCTCACAGCTAACATTACACTCAATGATGAAAACTGAAAGCTTTTCCTCTAAGATCAGGAACAAGACAAGGACACCCAGTCTAACCAATACTATTCAACATTGTGCTAGAAGTCTTAGGCAGAAATTTTAGACAAGAAAAAGAAATAAAAGGCATTGAAATTGGAAAGGAGCATGTAGAATTATCTCTATTTGCATGACCTTGTATGTAGAAAACCCAAAAGATTCAACAATAATATTAGAATAAATAAACAAATTCAGCAAACTTGCAGGGTATAAAATCAACACACACAAATCAGTTACATTTATTCTTGCTAACAGTGAACATTCTTAAATGGATATTAAACATAATTCCATTTTCAATAGCATCCAAGGAACAATATATTTAGGAATAAACTTAACCATGAGAGGGAAGACTCTTAAACACTGAAAAACATAAGATGTTGCTGAAAGAAGTTAAAGTCACAAATAAATGGAAAGACATGTTGTGTTCATGGAGTGCAATAATTAACACTGTTGTCAATACTACCTAAAGTGACCGACAGATTCAACAGTTCCTAAAAACAACATAATGATTTTTTTTTTTGCAAAAATAGAAAAGAATCCTGAATATCCAAGATAATCTTGAAAGAGAAAAAACAAGTTGGGCTTACTATTCCTAATTTCAAAACTTACTATAGGACGTCAGTAGTCAAAATGTTTGGTACTTGCCTAAAGAAAGACATACAAAACTAGTGGAATTGAATAGAGAGCCCAGAAATACCCTTGAACATATATGATCAAATTATTTTGATAAGAGTTCCAAGGCTATTCAATGGGTAGTCATTTCAATGAATAGTGCCAGGAAAAATGAATATCCACATGAGAAAGAGTGAAGCTGGACTCGTCTCCCACCATATGCAAAAATTAACTCAAACGGCTCAAAGACTTAAACATAAGGCCTAAAATTATGAAACTCTGAGAAAAAAATATAGGAGAAAAGCGTCATGACACTGGATTTGGCATTAATTTCTTGGATATGACACCAAAGTACAGACAGCAAAAGTGAAAATGGATAAATTGGGCTCTACCAAAATTAAAAACTTCTCTTCATTAAAGGACATAAGCAACAAAGTGAAAAAGCAGCCTATGGAATGGGAGGAAATATTTGCAAATCATGTACCTGATAAGGGGTTAATCTGGATAGAATATAAAAAAAATCCGAAAACCCAGTAACAATACAACTCATTTAAAATGGGCAAAGGATTTTGCCCAGTTTTACTGAGGTATGATTGACAAATATAAAGATTTTATATATAAGAAATATAATGTGATGTTTTATTATCCATATATATTGTGAGATGATTACCACAATCAAGCTAATCAATATATTTATCACCTCACATAGTTACCATTGACATGTGTGTGTGTGCGTGCAAGTGTGTGTATGTGTGTGTGTGTGTGTGTGTGGTGTGGTGAGAACACTTGAGACCTACTCTTTAGGAAAATATGAGTATACAATACTTTATTAACTATAGTCACCAGGCTATACAGTAGGTCTCCAGAATTTGCCTATCTTGTCACTGAAGTTTGTATTCTTCGATCAATAACTCCCCTATTTCCCTGTCCCCATCCTCTGGTAACTACAATACTACTCTTTTTTATTATGCATTTGGGTTTTTTTCTCTAAGATTCCATATAAAATTGAGACCATGGGATATTTTTTGTTCTGTATCTGGCTTATTTCATTTAGCATAATGTCCTCTACGTTTATCCATATTGTAGCAAGTGGCAGGATTTCCTTCATTTTCAAGCTGAACTGCTGCTGCTGCTGCTAAGTTGCTTCAGTCGTGTCCAACTCTGTGCGACCCCATAGACGGCAGCCCACCAGGCTCCCCCGTCCCTGGGATTCTCCAGGAAAGAACACTAGAGTGGGTTGCCATTTCCTTTTCCAATGCATGAAAGTGAAAAGTGAAAGTGAAGTCGCTCACTCCTGTCCGACTCTTAGCGACCTCATGGACTGCAGCCCACCAGGCTCCTCCATCCATGGGATTTTCCAGGCAAGAGTACGGCAGTGGGTTGCCATTGCCTTCTCCGTTCAAGCTGAACAATATCCCATTATTTACATATACCACCTCTTTTTTATCCATTCACCATCAACTGACACTTAGGTGTTTCCATATCTTAACTATTATAAATAATGCTTCAATGAACATGTGAGTGCAAATATTTTTTTTGAGATCTTGATTTCTTTTCCTTTGGATTTGTACCCAGAAATAGAATTGTTAGATCATATAATAGCTTTATTAAAATTTTTTTGAGAAACTTTATCCTGTTTTCCATAATGGCTACACCAATTTACATTCCCATTAAGAGGATTCTGTTGTCTCCATATCCTCACCAATACTTGTCTCTTGGCTTTATGGTAATAGCCATCCTAAGAGATGTGGAGTGAAATCTCACTGTGGCTTTTATTGCATCTCCCTGATAAATAAACATAGGCCTAAAACTATAAAATTCTGATATGCTGGTCGTCCTTTCATGTGCTTATTGGCCATCTGTAGGTCTTCATCAGAAAAATATCTATTCAGGTCCTTAACCCATTTTAAAATTGTGTTATTTACTTCTTTGCATGAGTTGCATGAGTTCCTTATATAATTTGAATATTAACCATTTATCATATGTTTGGCTTGCAAATGTTTTCTCCTATTACCTAAGTTGCATTTTCATTTTTCAAAAATTTCCCTCTGCTATGTAGAAACTTTTAGTTTGATATAGTCCCACTTACTTATTTTTGCTTTTGTTGCCTGTACTTTTGGTCTCAAATTTAAAAAAAAAATCATTGCTAAGGTCAATGTTCATGAGTTTTTCTCCTATGTTTTCCTCTAGTAGTTTTATGATTTCAAATCTTAAAACCATTTTGAGCTAATTTTTGTGTGTGGTGGCAAAGGACTTGAAAAGATGGGTAAATGGCTAAGAAGCACGTGAAAAGATGCTTAATATCATTAACTAGTAAACATCCAAATCCAAATCAAAAGTCATCTCACACCCACTAAATAGCTAATATAAAAAAATAAAAATAACAAGTGTTGGCAAGGGTGTATAGCAATTGGATGCCTTGAATACTATTGAAGGGAGCATAAGGTGGTAGAGTCACTATGGCCATTCCTCAAAACAAAAACAAAAACAGAATTAACATAAGATCCAACAATTCCATTCTGAGTAAGTACTCAAAAGGATTGAAAGCAGAGTCTCAAAGAAGTATCTGAACACAGATCTGTACGTCAGTGTTCATAGTAGGATTATTCACAATAGCCGAAATGTGGAAGCAACCCAAGAGTCCGTTAATGGATGAAAGGATAAATGAAATGTAGCATATACATACAATGGAACAAATGTTATTCAGTCTTAAAAAATAATAAACTCAGATGCATGCTACAATGGAGAAGAACCTTGCATACATCACTGTTCCACATGTGTGAGGTACCTAAAGAATAGTCAGAATCATAGAAACAGAAAGTGGAATGGTGGTCACCAGGGGTTGGGTGTAAAAGAAAACAGGGAATTGGTGTTTCTGTTTGAAAGATGAAAAAGTTCTGGAGGCTGGTTGCCCAGCAATTAGATGTAATTAACACTCCAGTTCAGTTCAGTTCAGTTGCTCAGTTGTGTCTGACTCTTCGTGATCCCATGAATTACAGCAAGCTAGGCCTCCCTGTCCATCACCAACTCACGGAGTTCACCCAAACTCATGTCCATCGGGTTGGTGATGCCATCCAGCCATCTCATCCTCTGTGGTCCCCTTCTCCTCCTGTCCCCAATCCCTCCCAGCATCAGTCTTTTCCAATGAGTCAAATCTTCACATGAGGTGGCCAAAGTATTGGAGTTTCAGCTTTAGCATCAGTCCTTCCAATGAACACCCAGGACTGATCTTCTTTAGGAAGGACTGGTTGGATCTCCTTGCAGTCCAAGGGACTCTCAAGAGTCTTCTCCAACACCATAGTTCAAAAGCATCAATTTTTTGGTGCTCAGCTTTCTTCACAGTCCAACTCTCACATCCATACATGATCGCTGGAAAACCATACTGAACTATATACTTAAAAATGGATAACATGGTAAATTTTATTTTATATGTATTTTACTACAATTAAAAGATAAATAAACAAAAAATAGTCTGTGTTTAGAGAATGGCATTTTTTATGGCTGCCTCCACATGTTAAATCTATAATAAGAGAGAGTTGCTCTGTGCCGGGGACTTCCATTTCTCAGATAGTTTAGAAGAGGAAGGCTGAGGTGGATTTGAATTAGGCAGCTCTTATCCAATTCTACCATGCCACTTACAAGTGGAGTGATCTTGCCAAAATTATTTAATAACTTCTCTCAACCTGTTTCCTTATTTATAAGAAGAGGAAAATAATACATAACCAATGTGTAAAACGCTGAACTTAGTACCTTCTTAGGGAAACAGTGCTAATTAAGAAGTAGAGAGGATGATGATGAAGCTTGGGAGACTTCAGATAGGGGCATGCATAAGTTTCCTTTTTCTCCACTTTGTTTAGCTTTTTGCAAATATACTTTGTGTGATCTTCTCTGGGATATCAAAATTTCATAAAACATTACTGACCTAGTAGATGTATTTCTCAGGAATATAATAATCAATACTTCCTCATTAATTTTCATATTTGATATCTATCAAATTCTTAGTTAGAGTTGTCTGCAATTAGAATGCCCTTAGAAAGTAAGAGTTACAAATGAAAATAGCAGACTATAACACTTATGTTTTAATTAAAGGAATCACTATGGTTGAGTTAGGTTATTTTATGGAAGACCCAAATAGACATTCCTCCAAAAAAGATATACAGATGGCTAACAAATACTCAATGTTGAAAAGATGCTCAACGTTACTAATTATTGTGTACATGCTCAGTCACTCAGTTGTGTCCAACTCTTTGTGACCCCATGGACACATGGACACATGGACACACGCCAGGCTCCTCTGTCCATGGGATTATACCAGCAAGAATACTTGAGTGTGTTGCCATTTTCTCCTTTGGGGGATCTTCCTGACCCAGGGATTGAACCCTTGTTTCTTGTGGCTATTGCATTGACAGGTGGATTCTTGACCACTGAGCCACCTGGGAAGCTCTCAATAATTATTAGAGAAATAAAAATCAAAACTACAATTAGGTATCGCCTCATACTGGTCAGAATGGCCATCATGGAAAAAAAAAAAACAAAACAATAAATGCTGGAGAAGGTGTAGAGAAAAGGAAACCCTCATGCCCTGTTGGTGAGAGTGTAAATTGATACAGTTACAATGGAGAATGGTATGGAAGTTACTTAAAAAGCTAAAAATAAAACTACCACATGACCAAGCAATCCCATTACTAGGCATATATTCAGAGAAAACCATAATTCAAAATGGCACATGCACCCCAGTGTTCATTGCAGCACTATTTACAATAGCCTGGACATGGAAAAAAATCATAAATGTCCATCAATAGAGGAAAGGATAAAGAAGCTGCAGTACATATATACAATGGAATATTATTCAGCCATAAAAATGAATGAAATTGGGTCATTCATTTGTAGTGATGTGGATGGACCTAGAGATTATCACACAGGCTGAAGTAAGTCAGAAAGAGAAAAATATTAATGCATGTATGTGGAATCTAGTAAACCATTATAGATGATCTTATTTGCAAAGCAGTAGAAACACAGATGTAGAGAACAAATGTATGGATTCAAAGGGGAAAAAAAACAGGGAGGGAGAAATTGGGAGATTAGGATTGACATATATACACTATTGATGCTATATATAAAACAGACAACTAATGAGACCCTATTGTATAGCACAAGGAACTCTACTTGATGCTCTGTGGTTACTTAAATTGGGAGGAAACCCATAAACCCATGGATACGTTAGGTAGTTAGAATAGGAAAAAGGAGTCCAGAATGATGGTGGCAAAAAGACAAAGAAGGAAAAATCCCATAAATATAGAACAAAGGAAGGTCTGAGGACTGGAGTGAGAACCTCAGGTGAAACAAACAGTCCTCCTGGCTAGCCAAATTTACCTAGGGCAAGGCTCAGGGGAAGGAGAAAAAAACGTAAGAGGAGCCAAAATTGATTTCTTCTCTTTTCTCTTCGATTCTTTTGGGTTGGCCCACCCTCACACCTTAAGGATGTATTTTCCTTTGCTTACCAAATAAAACTGAGCTGTAAAACTGGTCTGCCATTTAAACTGAGCTGTAACCGAGCTGTAACACTGGTCCGCTGCTTCAAATTTTTGTTGCGGCAAGACAGAACCAAGGAAATTACACATACACTCCCCTGACATCTCTGGTGCTGTTACTCAGATTTAACTTGGCTGAAACAACCTCGGCTCAGCCCTGGCAAGGTAGAGGCCAAACATAGCAGAAGCCCAACTGGGCAAAAGCTCCCGCTGTGGAAGCTGAATGCAAAGAAAACCCAGCACAGTAGAAGTGACAAGAAGCCCACATGCTGGAAACCAGGACAGCAAAAACAAACTCGGCAGAAAGCTCATGTGACTCAGTCTCAGATTCCAGAAAACCTCAGGTTAAGGTAGGAGGTCCTTGCTACTATGGCTGCAAGTACATATGGCCAACAAAATCTTAATTCTTTTACAATCTCTCCTTTCTTGTTTCCTCGAATACCATGTGAACAGGTGAGTGGCAGTGGGTGCAACTGAGGGACTCTGGCAAGGGCTACTCCCCAGTGTGTCCTGAAGACTCCACTATCTGCTATGCCCTAGTAGCTGTTGCCCAAGCAGGTGAGGGTTCCTCTATCCTTAATATTCTTTGTGCCAAGGATAAGGGCAATTAAAACTGTGAGCACAAGTTAGACATTCAGCAGATTTTCCAGCAGGTTGTGAAAGGGATTCCTCAGCAGATTTTTCCCACTGCTTTTCCCTCCTGTTCTTCAGCTCATCTCTCCAGCTATGCCACTGCTTACAAGTATTGGGCAGGTCACCATCCTTCCTGAAGGGGAAAAGTTGTGTTTGGAACTGTTTACCTAAGATTGGGACTCAAACCCACATGGCAGGGACTCTGTGTTATGCTTTGTCACTCAGTTGTATCCTGCTGGGACTTGAGCCCAACCAAAACCAATGGTGCCTGGTTTCAGGACCTAATGAGCTCAAAGCTATGGTTTTTCCAGAAGTCATGTATGGATGTGAGAGATGGACTATAAAGAAAGCTGAGCACTGAAGAATTTATGCTTTTGAACTATGATGTTGGAGAAAACTCTTGAGTGTCCCTTGGACTGCAAGGAGATCAAACCAGTCCATCCTAAAGGAAATCAGTCCTGAATATTCATTGGAAGGACTGATGATGAAGCTGAAACTACAATGTTTTGGCCACGTGATGTGAAGAATGGACACATTGGAAAAGATCCTGATGCTGGGCAAGGTTGGAGGCAGGAGGAGAAGGATATGACAGAGGATGAGATGGTTGGATGGCATCACTGACTCGATGGACATGAGTTTGAGCAAGCTATAGGAGTTGGTGATGGTTAGGGAATCCTGGTGTGCTGCAGCCCATGTGGTCACAAAGAGTCAGACACGACTGAAAGACTGAACTGAACTGAATGAAGCTCAGGTTCTTGATGTCTCATTGAAAATAAATTCAGTGAGAGACACAAAAAATAGCTAAGAGGTGGATTTGTTCAGATTTAGACAGAAGCACACTCCAAGAGTGCGGACCATTACAGAGGGTGAGTGCAGTGGCCATGGAATATGATGTGGTTAGTTTTCACGAGCTGGGTGATTTCATATGCTAATGAGAGGAGGATCATTCCAACAATTGGGGAACCACCCAGCCCTTAGTCTTTTGATTGTGATTTGGAACTGTCCTGGCACCTCTGGGTGTGTCATTTAGCTTGCAGATTAAGAATCAAGGTTTAGTTGAATTTGACTTATCATCTTGGACCCATTTGATTTTAATCGGTTTATGTTATTCCCTTGGGCAGATGGGGAAACAGTGGAAACAGTGGCTGACTTTATTTTTCTGGGCTCCAAAATCACTGCAGATGGTGACTGCAGCTTCACTCCTTGGAAGGAAAGTTATGACCAACCTAGACAGCATATTAAAAAGCAGAGACATTACTTTGCCAACAAAAGTTCGTCTAATCAAGGCTATGGTTTTTCCAGTGGTCATGTATGGGTGTGAGAGTTGGACTGTGAAGAAAGCTGAGTGCTGAAGAATTGATGCTTTTGAACTGTGGTGTTGGAGAAGACTCTTGAGAGTCCCTTGGACTGCAAGGAGATCCAATCAGTCCATCCTAAAGGAGATCAGTCCTGGGTGTTCATTGGAAGGCCTAATGTTGAAGCTGAAACTCCAATACTTTGGCCACCTGATGTGAAGAATTGACTCATTGGAAAAGACCCTGATGCTGGGAAAAATTGAGGGCAGGAGGAGAAGGGGACCACAGAGGATGAAACAGTTGGATGGCATCACTGACTCGATGGACATGGATTTGGGTGGACTCCGGGAGTTGGTAATGGACAGGAAGGCCTAGAGTGCTTCCGTTCATGGGATCGCAAATAGACGTGACTGAGCGACTGAACTGAACTGAATTGATGTCATTCTTTCAAAAATTGTGCCCTGCCCCCTTCGCTCCTATTTCATGCTCTTTCCCCAAGCCCCGTCCAGGCCCACAATGTTGCCTCAACAATCTTCTGGAGGGACAACCAGAAAATATCTGGCTCTTGGGAGGGAAATACTGTATAATATCCAGTCTGTCTAGGTATTCAGGCATTCATCTTCTATGTTGCCTACAACATTTGCAACAATAGCATCTCTCAGTGAATGCACTAGGGTGGGTGACAGGCACATAATGCCTGCTAGAAGTCCATCTATTGGTTGCATCACTTCAATGGCAATTGGGCTTCAAGGGACAATGTTTGCCACTTTGGGAGTTAGCCCTGCAAGCCATTTGGGCCCCAACCCTTACCACCCTTCTCCTGAAGCTACAAACATATCCCCTGGATCAAATCTCCACTTCACTTTTATGGAACATCTGGTCTGTTGACTTTTATCAATTTGTTCTTAAGCCACTTACTAACTTCTACAGCCAGGACCCTGCCCCCTTGTAGGCAACATCCCGCTCATTATTATAATACTCCTAACACCCCTAACAGGACCAGTTAACCCACTCCTTTGTCATTACTTCTGTTATTACCTAAAGTACGTCTATGACAATGAGATGTTTAGCATTGGAAACATCCTAAGCTGTTCTTATGGAGGACTGGGAAGGAAATCTGTGACTTACATTCCCTCAGAGCAATAAGAGGATAAGGCTTATGGCTGTTTCACCAGGTTCCAGTCTCAGGGCACAGGCTTGGATTGCTTTACATCATGATATCTATTCCCATCCATGGTGGACAAAATAGCAATGAGTTAAGATTACAACCCCTTAATCCTACCCAGCAGTGGTGATGCTGAAGACCTTGGGGATGCCCAACTCCAGTCAGGGGGTCCCAGGAGGTTGACCTGCTTCGACCTGCCCAGAGATTTGATCTCAAGAGGACTGTCACACCTCAGCCTGCCTGGGGATCTGCACCCTGACCCAGGTACATCCGACTCTCAGGTTGTAACAGTACTGGGTAGGATAAGCTTCAGAAAGACTTACCCCTAAAAATGCCCACCAATAAAATAGAAGGAGGCCTATTAGGTTTTTTTTTTTTTTCCCTCCCTGTCATCACTGTATTTCAGATGGGAAATAACCAATCCACTTCCTGACAGACACCCTTGAGATGCATCCTTGATAACTGGAAGCTGTTCAGTTCTCTAACTCTAAGGAGAAGTGGCTTAAAATTCTTTTGTGGTGCTACACAGCTGCCGTATCCTCTGGAGCATAAGGAACACTGGCCTGCGGATGAGAGTTTAAATTACAATACCATCCTGCAGCTAGACTTATTCTGCAAAAGACAAGGGAAATGGACAGAAATCCCCTGTGTCCAAATTTTCTTCTGACTAAGAGATATGAAGGAACTCTATCTTAAGTATGGGATTGTTGTATGCCCTAAAAGTGAGCCTACTAGGCAAATGGTGTTAAGCAGACAACCAAGAGAAGGAACCCGTCCATGATAGCACACCTTCTACAGCTCCCGAGTTGCTTGGTCCTCCTTCCTTGTATTCAAATGTGCCCCCATATCTGGGAGCACCCCTCCACAAAAGCCAACTCGAGTATGTCCCTTAGTTGAAACTGGAGGAGAATTTGGGCCAACCTGGATCTATAAGCCTTTATCCCTCTTAGAATGAAGACAGATTAAACAAGACCTGGAAAGTTATACAGATGACCCAGGCAAATATATAGATACATTCCAACACATTACCTTGACCTTTGACTTGACGTGGAAGGACATCCTGGCCATATTTATTTAAATTTTATCTGAACCTGAGTATGCTAGGGTATTAAAGGAAACCTGAAGGTATGCCACAGGGCTTCACATGTCAAGTAATGAATACCCAGTGAGGGAAACTGCGGTCCTTTCCTCAGATCCTAGCTGGAATTATAACGACCCTGAGCACATCATGGAAAGGGATCATTTTCTGATCTGAGTAAAGGCAGGACTAAAAGTATCCCAGCAAAAAGTAATGAGCTATGCCCAGGTCTCAACAATAACTCAAGAGCCCAATGAGAACCCCATTGCCTTTCTGGAATGGCTAAAAGAAGCCCTTCAAATGTTTACCAATCTGGACTTAGACTCTTAAGAGGGACAGGTGATTTTAACAAATTCCTGTCCCAAAGTGCATCAAATATCGGGATAAAGTTATAACAGCTAAAGCAACAGGACCTTGTTGCCTCTTTAGATAAGATGGTCCAGACAGCCACCAATATCTTTTATAACAGAGAATAGGAGAGGGAGGCCAAGGTCCAGGAAAAGGAGAGAAGAGAAGAGACAAGGCATGCCCGGATGCTGGCTGCCCTCTAGGGAAACCCTATGGCAAACCCCGAGTCCTTAAAGGACAAGGCATGAGGCATATGCCTAATTTGTAGACAGGCAGGATGTTGGATCAAAGAGTGTCCAAACCATGGCAAGTCTCCTAAAATGGCTTGCTACAAATGCCATCAATTGGGACATTGGGTGGCACTCTGCCCTTGAGACGCAAGAGCCTCAAGGTCAAGCGCCAAGCCTTCCCTCACGGTGGTTCAACAGGACTGAAGCAGCCCAATCTAGCCAGCTCACCTGTCACAGATAACTATCACAGTTGCCAAGGGTGCAACTGGATGTGGCAAGTAGGCCTGAGAATTTCATGGTTGACACAGGGTCTACCTACTCTGTCCTGACCTCCTACTCTGGAGCCTTCTCCTCCCAAACCTGTACCATTTTGGGTGCTACAGGAAAAACAATTACAAAAATATTCACCTGAGCATTTCTTTGTTGCTTGGATGGACAAATATTTTCCCACCAGTTTCTGGGGGTCCCTGAGTGTCCTACTGCCTTATTGGGAAGAAATCTTTCCTACCTTTGAAATCTTGCAGCTATTTCAGTCCTGATAGAAGATGCTTTAAAACTCTCGCTTGGGGACAAACTATTTTTACCATCCACTGCCAGGAGCCAGCATGAGGACCTCTGCCTGTGGCAAAGGTCATTAGGAAGGAGGTTCGGCATACGCAAAGGCGGGATCGAGCCTCAGGAGTCCCCCTGGAAATTCTCGAGCATCTACCCCCAAAACCAGAGCCTGCCTACTTTACTACTTTGTGCTCTCACCTACACCTCTAACTTTACGGGGGGGCTGTCCCCCACCACCTCTTTCGGAGAAGGAGTTAACTTAGAGCTCCAGTTAATAATAATTCCTGGGCGTGATGGGAGTGTTTTAACCTACAAACTCCTCTGAAGGTTCTCTAGCCTGCCTGACAGGCTTGTCCGGCCACATGTGATTGCTCACAGCCTCCCAACCATGAGAGGCACGAGATGCTTTAAACCTTCTAAAAACAGGTTCTTTAGAGAAGTTAGAAAACTATTAGTATAAGTATAGTGGGCTGATTAGAAATTGTATTGGTGAAGGGTTTTTCATTCGTTGAGCCAATGTTTACTGCTAAGTCTCCACATCCCCTGCCCTTATACACATTAATGAATATATAGAAGAAATAAGTATTAACCTTTGATATTAATCACGTTGGACCTTAGGCTAAGTAAATTCTTTTCTTAATTAAAACCCACTACACCCTTACCCTATAGGAATGTAACTTTATCTGGTACCTTCGGAAGGTGGCATCTGTTTTAAGAATAATCACCCCTGGAGAAATAAGTGTTCTGGTTGACTGACCACTGTCACAAGGAGAGGGTCATAAATTGTCAGCAGGCCCCCTGGCCAGAAGATGATGTAACACCCCTAAGACCTCTGTATACATTTGTATGAAGCACCTGACTTTAATAAAAGTCAGGACTGCTGACCACGTGTGACTTTTGTATAACATCTCAGTGTATAAAAACAGACCCTGGAAAAATAAAAAATGGGATCAGTTCCTCAAAAGACTGGTCTCCCCATGTCATTCTTTCTCTCACCTTCTGGCTGAATCCCCATCTGGAACGTGGAGGCTCATCAAGCCTACTAATTATGCCTGGGCTTCTAAGATCTGACCGGGGAGGCCTTAGTGTCTCCTCTCCTTCGGGAGAACAGGAGGACGCCTGCGGCCTACGTAGGTGACATAAATTCCTTGCCTTGGAATTTTACTAGCTTTCCACGTAAACCAAGTTATTCAGCCTCTTTTCTCCACTGAATTTTCCTACTGAGCTATCCTCATTCTATTACTCTTTATATCTCTAATTAATATTTAATTAAAGCTATCGTATCCTGATCGCCGAAGCCGTCTCCCCTTCGAATTCCCTGGATCCACCAGGGCTGGACCCCGGCGACCCACCAAGTGAAACAACTCCTGAATGGGAGAGGCCATTTATGGTTGTCTGATCGAAGAATCCTCAGATATCAAGTAGTGCTGATGGAAAATTCAGGCATGGCTATATCCCCTTGTGAGGTTCTTAACTGAACCACTCTCCTGCCTACCCCCGAGGGCTCTCTCTCCTTTCACTCTTGCCTAGAAACCTTGGACCACTGGACAAAACCCCAAGAGGGATTATCAGAAGATTGTCTGACCAATCCTGAGGAAATCTGGTACACTTATGGAAGCAGCTTTGTCTTGGATGGAAAAAGAAGAGCTGGATATGCACTAGTCTCCAATTTTGAGAGCATAAAGACTAAACCTTTGCCACAAGTTACTTCAGCCCAATTGGCTGAGCTCATATCCCTGACTCGAGCTTTAGAGCTGGACAAAGGAAAAGAGTAGCCATTTACACTGACTCCAAATATGCCTTTCTGGTGCTACATGTACATGCTGCTATTTGGAAAGAAAGAGGCCACTTGACCACCCAAGGGTCCCCAATCAAATTTGGTGATCAAATCCTTAGGTTCTTGGAGGCAGTCCATCTTCCCTCTGAGATTTCAGTCTCCCACTGTAAAGGACACCAAAAAGGGAGCACAGAAGTGGTATGAGGGAACCAAGCAGCCAATCAGGCAGCTGTGACTAACATTACAAAACAATGATTTAATAGGTTTCATTACTGAAACCTTAGTTTCACAGACTAATTTGCCAGAAATTCCTTCATATACTGAAGGGGAGACTCTTAAAGCTAAGAGTGATGGCTTTCAAGAAGATCATATGGGGTGATTCCGAAAGGAGGGACTCCTTTTTCTACCTGGGAATCTCCAATGGAAGTAGGTTAACTCCTTATATGCAACCACTCATTTAGGGGAGAAGGCCCTCCAAAGATTACTAGAAAGGTCCTTCAGAGGAACAGGGGTCCAAAAGACTATAAGGCAAGTGGTCTTCTCTTGTCCCACTTGCCAATTAAACAACCTCCAAGAAGCTCAAAGGCCCCAGCTGGCCCAGTCTGTCCAACGGCATGGGACCTACCTAGGAGAGGGTTGGCAGATGGACTTCACCCAGATGCCAGTTTCTCAAGGGTATAAATACCTATTAGTCATGATAGATACATTCACAGGATGGATTGAAGGCTTTCCCACCCGGAATGAAAAGGCTGAGGAGGTGGTGAAAAAACTGCTCCATGAACTCATTCTGAGATTTGGTCTGCCCAGGTCATTACAAAGTGACAATGGGACATCATTTACTTCTAAGGTCACCCAAGGGGTCTCTAAAGAGTTGGGCATTCCTTATTATCTCCATTGTGCATGTAGGCCTCAGTCTCTAGGAAATGTAGAAAAAGCCAACCAATTCTTAAAATCACCAATAAAAAAGATAACCCAGGAGACCTCCCTGGAATGGAAGGCGCTTTACCAATAGATCTCTTCCACACCTGTATTTCCCCAAAGGAAGAGGTTGGTCTTAGTCCTTATGAGATGCTATATGGGACACCTTTTGTTTATGACAGTGACTTCTTCCTAGATCCAGAGGCTCAGACCGTCCACTTTTATGTCATGGCCATTTGGCAATTCCAACAAGATATACACTTGCGGGGTGTCAACCAGGACCCAAAATATTCTAAAGAGCCACCACTGTATACTCCAGGGACTCAAATCCTAATTAAAGTAGGGAAAGATGGGTCCGAAAAGGCTCAACTCCAGCCCACATGGAAGGGCCCCTACCTTGTAATACTTTCTACCCTCACAGCAGTCAATGTACCAGGACACAATTCCTGGATTCACTACTCAAGAGTCAAGCTGGGGAAGAAAACAGAAGAGGACATTCAATACACCCGTGAGCCTGAGGGAGATCTCTGATACCTATTAAGGATTATGGATGAGTGCCATTCTAATGAAGACCCCCAAAATTAAGTTTCTGGGGATAAGATTTCTCATGATAGCTCTAAAGAGCCAACACAGCTTGGCAGGGGTTGTACTCCAAAACAAATAGGAGATAGATCTTCTGATCCCTGAACAAGGAGGGACTTGAGCCATCTTGAATGAGACATGCTGTTTCTGGGTCAATACCTCCAGTTAAGTTAAAGAAAGTCTTACAGTCCTCAAGAAAAACATTCAGATCCCATAGGATTTTAAAGAACAAGTTGGAGAGTTCTCGGGGTGGCTACAATCTCTCTTTAGGGGATTCTTCTCCTGGCGAGGGGGAATTTGGAGTTAGCTAATGCCCATACTAATATCTGTTATCACCATATTGATGCTGCTTATGATTACCCTATGTATTATCAATTGTCTAACCCATTTTGTCTCTGCCCAGGTCAACAAGCTACAACATGCAGTGCCAATTCAACAAGGATATATAAAACTACACATAACCACAGAAAATATCACTCACCCTTAGATGGACACCACTATAAGGACTCCAAGGCTTGAGAATAGTAAGAAGGGGAGGCCCAATGCCCCTTGCTGTCCCAGCTCAGCAGGAAGTAGCCAGAGAGACCTCAACACTGCTATTCTGAAAGAATTGGGCCTCTTGAGTGGGGAATGTTAGGTAGTTGGAATAGGAAAAAGGAGTCCAGAGTGGCAGTGGCTAAAAGACAAAGCAGGATAAAGCCCATGAAAATAGAGCAAAGGAAGATCTGAGGACTGGAGTGAGAACATCAGGTGAAACAAAAAGCCCTCCTGGTTAGCTCAATTTATATAGGGCAGGGTCAGGGGGAGGAGAAAAAACATAAAAAGAGGAGCCAAAATTGACCTCTTCTCTTTTCTTTTTGCTTTTTTGGGTTGGCCTTCCCTCACACCTCAAGGATGTATTGTCCTTTGCTTGCCAAATAAAACTGAGCTGTAACACTAGTCTGCCATTTAAACTGAGCTATACCAGAGCTGTAACACTGATCTGCCACTTCAAATTTTTGCTGTGGTGAGACAGAATGGAGAAATTACATACTCCCCCAACAGATATATATACACATTTAGCTGATTCACTTTGATTCACACTCACAACACAACATTGCAAAGCAAATATACTCAAATAAAAATTAATTTTAAACAAAAGTAAGGTTATTTTCTTCATTCCTTACTCTTCCCTAAAGGAACAGTGCATGCTTAAAGAATCTCAGAATGTTTCTAGTGGTTGCAGATATCAATTGGTGATTCCCAGTTATCAGAAGGTAAATTTCCAGCCTCTGAGAGAGACTGACCACATGGACAAATAATAAGCTCCATTCATCAATGAAGACTTGAGAAATTCAGTTCATGGTTGTTTCTTTCTTTTCTATACAAAATTTCACTGAGTTATGTGTTGGCCAGTGTTTAGAATGTACAGTGGCCCATGATCTCTCCTGTTCATCACAGCTGTATTGAAGAAGGCAAACCCCCCACTTTCAAGGAGGACTATGTATGTAAGATCAGAAAAGCAAAACTAATATTTTCCATTTTGACAAAAATAATTTATAACAGAAGAGTTAAGATTAAAAAAAGAAAAACATGAAAAAGAAATAAATGAATGGTAGGAGACACTGTAAATTTAAGTGGGCTTTAAAGGTTTTGTGTTCTAGGGATGAAGGACAGTACAATATCATGGGGACTTCATAGGTCATGATAAATGGAGCCCATTTTCTGCTCATGAGGTCCTGGCATAGGAATTTAAGCCTTCTGAGTTTCATTTCCCTTGTTTCTAAGTTGGGGACTGTGATAACTGAGATATAACATTTGTCAGGTTATTTGTGTGGCTCCTGGCACATAATACACACTAAGCAGACAGTTCAGTTCAGTCGCTCAGTTGTTTCCTACTCTTAAGCGACCCCATGAATCGAAGCACACCAGGCCTCCCTGTCCATCACCATCTCCCGGAGTTCACTCAGACTCACGTCCATCGAGTCAGCAACGCCATCCAGCCATCTCATCCCCTGTCATCCCCTTCTCCTCCTGGCCCCAATTCCTCCCAGCATCAGAGTCTTTTCCAATGAGTCAACTCTTCGCATGAGGTGGCCAAAGTACTGGAGTTTCAGCTTTAGCATCATTCCTTCCAAAGAAATCCCAGGGCTGATCTCTTTCAGAATGGACTGGTTGGATCTCCTTGCAGTCCAAGGGACTCTAAAGAGTCTTCTCCAACACCACAGTTCAAAAGCATCAATTCTTTGATGCTCAGCTTTCTTCACAGTCCAACTCTCATATCCATACATGACCACTGGAAAAACCATAGCCTTGACTAGACAGACCTTTGTTGGCAAAGTAATGTCTCTGCTTTTGAATATGCTATCTAGGTTGGTCATAACTTTCCTTCCAAGGAGTAAGCGCCTTTTAATTTCATGTAAGTAGACAGTAAGCAATGAGAAATAGCACTGTGCTTCTAGCCACTGAGTCAGCAACTAAGCCGTTGTGCCTGGGGGAGCAATTTGGCCATAAAGATCTAAACGTAAGACCAGAAACTATAAAACTCCTAGAGGAAAACATAGGCAAAACACTCTCTGACATACATCACAGCAGGATCCTCTATGACCCACCTCCCAGAATATTGGAAATAAAAGCAAAAATAAACAAATGGGACCTAATTAACCTTAAAAGCTTCTGCACATCAAAGGAAACTATTAGCAAGGTGAAAAGACAGCCTTCAGAATGGGAGAAAATAATAGCAAATGAAGCAACTGACAAACAACTAATCTCAAAAATATACAAGCAACTCCTACAGCTCAATTCCAGAAAAATAAATGACCCAATCAAAAAATGGGCCAAAGAACTAAATAGACATTTCTCCAAAGAAGACATACAGAGGGCTAACAAACACATGAAAAGATGCTCAACATCACTAATTATCAGAGAAATGCAAATCAAAACCACTATGAGGTACCATTTTACAACAGTCAGAATGGCTGTGATTCAAAAGTTTACAAATAATAAATGCTGGAGAGGGTGTGGAGAAAAGGGAACCCTCTTACACTGTTGGTGGGAATGCAAACTAGTACAGCCACTATGGAGAACAGCGTGGAGATTCCTTAAAAAACTGGAAATAGAACTGCCTTATGATCCAGCAATCCCACTGCTGGGTATACACACTGAGGAAACCAGAATTGAAAGAGACACCTGTACCCCAATGTTCATCGCAGCACTGTTTATAATAGCCAGGACATGGAAGCAACCTAGATGTCCATCAGCAGATGAATGGATAAGAAAGCAGTGGTACATATACACAATGGAGTATTACTCAGCCATTAAAAAGAATACATTTGAATCAGTTCTAATGAGGTGGATGAAACTGGAGCCTATTATACAGAGTGAAGTAAGCCAGAAGGAAAAACACCAATACAGTATACTAACGCATATATATGGAATTTAGAAAGATGGTAACAATAACCCTGTATATGAGACAGCAAAAGTGACACTGATGTATAGAACAGTCTTATGGACTCTATGGGAGAGGGAGAAGGTGGGAAGATTAGGGAGAATGGCATTGAAACACGTAAAATATCATGTATGAAATGAGATGCCAGTCCAGGTTCGATGCACGATACTGGATGCTTGGGGCTAGTGCACTGGGATGACCCAGAGGGATGGTATGGGAGGAGGGTTCAGGATGGGGAACACATGTATACCTGTGGCGGATTCATTTTGATGTTTGGCAAAACTAATACAATTATGTAAAGTTTAAAAATAAAATAAAATTATAAAAAAAAATGAGACTGACAATAGATTTAATAGTTATGTAAATAATGGATGCCTCAGAATACCTAATGTACAGTAGAATTATGCTTATCCTACAACCAACATCATAAAGTAACAGTATGGAGTAGTTGTTGCATTGCATAATAGTTGTTTAGACATGGACATCTTATCTAAACATAATTTAAAATAAAGTGGCAAAATACATTTTTTAAAAATTGTAGTACAGTTGATTTATACTGCTGTGTCAGTCTCTGCTGTACAGCAAAGTGAATCAGCCACACATATACATATAGTCCCTCTTTTTTGTATACATTCTTTAAAAGAACTTTTTGGATGAAATATCAATTGTTATAAATTATTGCTTGACTTTATCTTAAATTTGATTTTAAAATTTGACTGCTGTTCATCTAGTTTTTAGCCATTTATTTTTTCTAGTACATTGTTCCTGGTATTGTTCTAAAGAATGTAATTTTCAGTGTGGTAATTTTTATTTTTGTCCACAAGATTACATGCAATTTTTAAAAATTTGTATTTTATGGAAAAATATGTTAGCCCAAATATGTCAGTAGGAATTATCTCATAGCTTCCTCTATGAGCACTTTCTTTAAAGAAACTTCTTATGTTATCTGTATGATTTTTTGAAGATTTTGCTAAATTTAGATGCTGTGAAATCATGGGCTTTCTTGATTTTATTTTATTACAATTTAGAGCATAAATTTATGCAATAAAAACAGTTCTATTAAAAGATTCTCCCTAAGAGTTGAAATATTGAAAGTGAAAGTGAAGTTGCTCAGTCCAACTCTTTGCAACTCAATGGACTGTAGCCTACCAGGCTCCTCCCTTCATGGGATTGTTCAGGCAAGAGTACTGGAGTGGGCTGCCATTTCCTTCTCCAGGGGATCTTCCCAATCCAGGGATCGAACCCAGGTCTCCCTCATTCCAGGCAGACGGTTTAACATCTGAGCCACCAGGGAAGCTATTACAGAGTACAATTTATTATTTTATATAAAACCTCATATACAACTTGAGCTTTTAATTGCTTATTTTGTTAAGCTCATGTTTGAAAGGAACAAATTTCAATGGATTCCTGTTTGTTTCCAAAAATTAAATTTTGATAAAAGCCTCAAAGCAAATTTGTGTGTGTGTGTGTGTGTATTTCTTTGAATACTTCTGATCTAAATGCAACTAGACTTTCATGGACTCATTTGAAGAAAGGTGTAGTATCACTCAGTCATTTATGCTGGTTCACAAAGTAGTTCTTTGAAGTTTCAAATACTGCTAATATCAGCTTGATAATAGACCACAAAGAGAGAAAGTAAAGGAGTAATCTGGTGATTTTTTGTTTTCTATGTCAGTTTTATTATAATCATTTTGAAATCCATCTCTCTATGTATGTATAAAAGTATTTTAAATGTGAAAACTGTGTTTTCTATTTGAATAAAATAGTGCAGCTTTCTCGAATGCAATTATCAATTATATGTGCTGCTAAGTCGATTCAGTCGTGTCTGACTCTGTGCGACCCTAGAGACAGCAGCCCATCAGGCTCCCCTGTTCCTGGGATTCTCCAGGCAAGAACACTGGAGTGGGTTGCCATTTCCTTCTCCAATGCATGAAAGTGAAAAGTGAAAGTGAAATCGCTCAGTCACGTCCGACTCTTAGCGACCCCACGGACTGCAGCCCACCAGGCTCCTCCGTCCATGGGATTTTCCAGGCAAGAGTACTGGAGTGGGGTGCCATTGCCTTCTCCGTCAATTATATGTAGAATACAATTTATTCCAAATATATTTTGCTACACTTTTTTTAATTTAGTAAGAATATTGTTTTTGTACCACGTACTGTGTGCTACTAAAATTTTTTAATCATATAATCATTGCAAAACAATTATTTCATTTTCAGCATTGAACCTTTAAACTGATTTATAATAACAGTCATAATAATGTCAAATGTTTCACCTTTGATGAATGAACTTACAAAAGCTTGATGTTGATTCCCTAGATTGATGAGAAAATAAAGACCATTACTGAAATGAAATAGTTTCCACTGGAGGCATCTAAGGACAGTGTGTAAACCTGGCATCATTTCATTGTGTGCGATGTTTTTTTTTTGCTGATGAAGTCAACTATCACTTTACGTTTTGTAACTACACATCAATCACTTCATTAAAACAAAAGAAATACATTCTAGAGCATATCTGTGGATGTAAATAAAAAGTCATGCTAATTAAGAGTTTGGGATTTACATGTACACACTACTAAATATGGGCTTCACTAGTAGCAGAGATGGTAAAGAGTCTGCCTGCAATGCATGAGACCGGGGTTCAATCCTGGGTGGGGAAGATCCCCTGGAGAAGGGAATGACAACCCACTCCAGTATTCTTGCCTAGAAAATTCCATGGACAGACCATGGGGTTGCAAAGAGTCAGACACGACTGAGCACTAAATAGCAACTACTATATATAAAATAGATAGCCAATAAGGACCTACTGTATAGCACAGGGAATTATACTCAATGTCTTGTTTTAATAATAATTTACAAGGGAAGAGAATCTGAAGAGAATATACATATTCTGAATTGCTATGCTGTACTACTTGAAACTAATACGATAGTATACTTGCAAATCAAGTATACTTTAATATGGAATTAAATAAAAACAAAGAAACCAGCTATATAAAAATGCAGTTATATTTACATTAAAAAAAATAAAAGTCATGCATAAGAGATAGAGTGGTACATCCTACAATCGTGGGGTTTAGTCATCATCACATGGCACAGTGTTAAAGCACACATACACACAAGACTTTGAACTTTGGATTAAAAGTTGATCCCTTTCTTTTAAGTTTAGGGCTTTGAGTTTCCAGGGTTCTCATGGTAAATGTTGACATTTGGTGCAAATTAATGTGCATATCTATTACCAACTTCCTTCAGAAGGAGAAATTCAGTACTTAATTTTCAGTAAATTTGAATGAGTTCCTTTGAGCTTATTTCTATTGAAAGTGCTTATTGAAAAAAATTTTTTGAAAGTGTTACAGAATAATAAAGCAAGTAAATGGCTGCCTGACAAACACTGTAGCAGAGACTTCAAGGTCCTCTGTGCATGCGTCACAGCTGGAGTCCTCAGCTTCACTCTCCCACATGTGTTCATGGGGTGCTGCATGCCACAGCCTGAGGATGACTGACCACGGGCCCCCCTGGAGCAGGAGTGGTATCCTTGGATATTTCTATCACCCCAGTGGCTAGGAGCAATTAACTGTCCCTAAGGGGTTATGTTTGAGTGAGCTTTCGCATGGAAGCAGTGACCTGGCATTCTATCCTTGAAAGGGAGATGTTTACATAGGACTTATTCCCATCACCTTTCAGCTGCTGGTGGAAAAGCTCTGTGCATGTTCATTGTAAATGCTACTTAACAGACCTTAGCAGAAGCTTGAGGTGTAAAATGGCAGTCTGAAAATTTATCTTGGATTATTTGAATACAACTACTAGTAATAAGATTTCATTAATAAACTCAGGGCAAATGCTAAATTGGATGTGACTCTAGGACACTGATGGGCTGATATTGGGCACCCTGCTTGTAGAGAGCTGGACTTGCTTCTTCTTTCTCACTGTAATCAGATCATAAAATATATGAACAACTCAGCTCTGTCTTTTCACCCTCGCCTCTGCTCAGAGGCCTTTCTGTCCCTTGGTTGTGTCCCAGGTTTCAAATTCTGGCCAGTAGGTCAGGCTCCTTGGCCTTGGAAGTTCACCATGTTTGTGGCATCTACTAAAAATTCGCATCTAATTAAACTCTAAATTTCTGGGATGAATCTCCCTATTTTTGCACCATTTAATTTTTTCTGATTTTTCTACTCTCTAAATACACCTGTGAAAGCATCTTTGTGAATGTGGTTTTTCTGTATTCATAACATTGGTCAGTATGGAGTGACCATTGTGTTTCAGCACTGTCCATTGGACTTGTGACTCTTGATTCACAATCGAGAGAGTTGGAGATAAGAGGAGGGCAGGTAACGTTCCCATTTGACAAGTAAGTGAATATGGAGTCAGGATGTGAACCCTGATACATGTGAAGTTCAAGGCTGCTCTCTTTCCTCTGTTATGGATGCATTCCCAGAAATGTAATGACTGGATCAAACAACATAAATATTTTAAAAGTTCTTGGAACACATTTTCACCATGTGTAAGTTCTTACAGACCCTCACAATTCAGGACACACTAGCATGTGTGCCCCTTATGCCAGGAGGAGAGTGGTGACCATATGCAGAGCAGTGAGGCAAACTCCCCATCTTAAACAGCAGCCAAGCAAAGCTGGGAGTGCCCAAGCACTGGGCATCAGCTCCCTCCCTCCTGCTCTTGCTCCCTGGACCATAGGCTGTACCACATGTCATGAGGGCACCAGGCAGACCCAGACTATTGAGGCCACTGCCTCCATGTGGCCTCAGCCCAGCCTCTGAAGTCCAAGTCCAAATCCAGTTCCCTATCTCGGCAGAGGTAGAGGATCACAGCCCTTGTTTTGCAAAGTGACCTGGTGAGGGCCAAAGAAAAGAGCAGATGTTATCAGGCTTTGAAATAACACAAAGCACTGTACTGTCAGAAAGTGTCACTATAATTGATAATAATAATATTTCAGCACAGGACTCCCCTGCTGGGCCCCTTTCGATCTCATTTTAGAAGGCAGATGAGGATATTCTTAGATCTTGCCACCTGTCACACTCCCCAGGCATACTCTAGAATAAAAGCAATGTGTCATGGGAGGCCTTTCACACGAGGCACAGGGGAGTTACTTGTTTGATGAATAGTGCATGTGACAGGCGTTGCAGACTGTTGTCACAGAGAGAAATCACTAGGCTCTTCTTTGGGCTTTATCATTATTCATGTTCCTCCAAGGACTGCTCCGGGACACCTGCTGTCTGCCTGCTGGGAGACCATGGCCTGTGGGCCTGTTTGCTCACCTCCCCTGGCACCAATGTTCATTGCCTAGGAAGTTGGAGTTAAAGCTGGGTCCCCAAGTGGGCTGGGTCTGATGATCCCCCCCGGCAAGACTTTGCATAAATAAAGATTCAGGATTGACTCTTGAGGAAGGTGTGAATTACCCTCTCCCCTTTCTTTGTGGCTGGGCTGCACTATTGGCAGAACAAACAACATCGAAGTCATGAATATGGAAGTTTCTGGGAGATACTCCTTCCTCCATTCAAGGCACTAGGTTAACAAATACCCGCAGCCCACCACTGTTTCCTTTAGTTCAGGGCATATTTACTGTGACCAGAAACTGCAGTAGTGACGAGGACAATCACAGTGGTGGTGGGACAGGGACTTGACGCTGGGGTTGGTGTGTGGGCCTCTGGGTTGGATCCTGTACCACCTACCTCCACGTGGTTCTGAGTGTGCAGGGAAAGGAAGGAAGGACCCATCTCAGCCGAGCTCACAGCCATAGGAGAACTGATTAACATAAATCATTTAAAAATGTGACCATTTGGACACAAATCTTATTTTCTTATCAAAATAGACCCTAGTGAAAATGACTGCTTTGTTGATGAAAACCACATTTCTCCCACTTGCGGAGCAAATCCGGAACCAAGGGAATTCTGGGGCATGCGTCTCCCTCTCCACTCAAACCCCTTTTGAGCCTTCACCATACAGTCTCAAGGACAGAGAGTAGTGGAATAAGGGGGACACTTGCTTTGCAGAATGTGTGGGCGCGCATGCGCGTTCATGCTCTGGAGAGCTGCTGAGACTGTCTGCTGGGTGAGGAGTGGAGGTTGCTGAGAGCTAAGATGAACTGGACTGCGAAGGGCAATGTAGGAAAAAGAAGAGGCAAGATGACAAGGCTGGGAGGGGGAGGAATTTATGGGAAAGAATAGAAGTAAGAAGGGGACTTTTTCTGTTTCTGTCATGTGGTTTGTGGTTATGTCCTGGATGTTTGTTCAATGTCCAGTGAAATCATCATTTCTCAGTGAGAAATAAGCAGTGCATTTGGATTATTTTTGTTACATTTGAAAATTTTTTTGAGTGTGGCCCACTAGTATCCACGCGGAATGTGGTAAGAACAGAGTGCTATAGACACAAAAGAGAGGACGTATAAGAGGGAGAAAACAGAGGAAAATTCTACTGCCACCTCTTTCCCCTCTACACGATGGCAGATCTTCAGGGTCCACCACCCACCACCAACAGGAACAAGTTCCAATGGGCTGGCTCTGCATCCATGTCCCCCAGCCCCACCCTCTCCACGCACACCTATCCCACCTTTCCACCTTCCTCATGATTGGCCATAGGAAATCCTGGGGTTGCAAGCTTTTCTCAAGCTGGTCCTGGCTTCCTCATCCAACCCATTGAGGGGCCTGGCACCTGAGCTGGGTCCTGGAGAAAGGGCATGAATGGGTTGGATGAGGAAGCCAGGATCAGCTTGTGATAAACCATTGTGTAGAGGGGAAAGAGGTGGCATAGACTACTGGCTGCTTCAAGGAGGTATTTTGGCAGGTGTCCATTTGGAAGGGCTACGATAGAGGGGACTGCAGACCACCTGGGGACAGTGTGAGGATCCTGGAAACCTAGGGGAGGATAGGAAGAAAGAAGACAGTGAGGGGAGGAACCCCTGGACCCAAGAAAACAAGACCAAAACAGAGAAACTGCTCCTCGCCACAATCTGGGCTCCTCAGAGAGCTGCTTTCTCCTATCCCACAGCCCCTCAAGACAGTGTCCTCCCCCATGTGCCCTGGGGTGATGCTGATGATGTGGTGGTGGGGGGAGGAGGGGTGGGCTCAGTGAGGACTAGTAGAAGGCATACCTCCCCAAGTGAGTTTTTCATTTTCTTCTGCTGGGTCCCTGCCCGGGTGGCTGTGGGGCTTCGTCTCTGATCAAAATTCAGGGTCACGTTCTGGCCCAGGGCTGGTAGGCAGCTGGCCCTGGATGACAACCCCCTCAGCAAAATCAGGAGTTTGCTGGGGATTCCCACTATTCCCCACCTCCCTTCTCTGCCTCTTGGAGATGTTCTCACCTCTCGCCCTTGACAGTAGCTGCTGTGTATCCTCTTTTCAGAAGGGAGGACATCAAGAGACACCCTTCTTCCACCCTGACCCTCCTTCCCTGCCCCCTGAATGTTTGTATTTTGAAAGAATACAGAAAAAATAATGGGGTGGTATTGGTCCATCTTAGACTGGTTAGTGAGGGAAAGATTTTTGGTCCTCTGTTGGGATAGATCCTCTCAGATGCAAATTTGACCCCTCCATGGAGCAACCCCCTCTTGTTCTTTCCCTTCCACAACACTGACCATCTGTCATTGTGGTCACATGTCTGGCCTGTTTCACAGTCAGATTTTCTGCTTCTTGGGATTAAGGCCCTGGTGGTACTTACTTTCCAAAGCCCACATGTGTGCCTGGCCCTTTGTGGTAGTTGTGGCTATAATAATAATAATGACAATGATGATGATGATAACAATAACATTAACGAGTATTAATACATACAGCCTACTGTGCCCCAGGCATATGGTAACTCATTTAAATCTTAGAGCAGTACTATGAGCTACTGGTGATAATTATTCTTATTTTATAGGTAAGGAAATTGAGCACAAAAAGCAAATTGCTCCTCTGCAGTCACCCAGCAGTGAGTAGTGGAGATTACTCAGGAGCTTGTGGATCCCAGGGGACCAATGGATATTTGGTGAGTGAATGAGTAAATGAATAAATGAGTGCGTGAAGGAAGATTTTTAGCTGAAAGCAGCAAAGACTTTGCTGATTGGAAGAAGAAAAGCATTTTATTAAATGGTTCCTGGCCATCGTTCCTGAGTAGGAGTGAGGAAGGAAGGCTGTAACCAGGCCCGTGGTCCACCTGCAGCCCACCTGGGCCCAGCACAGGGCCAGGCCCCCAGGGCAGAGTGTGGATGGGGTGTCTGCAAGCCTCCAGCTCTGATCCACCTCTCTGGCTACCTAGGAGTCTGGGGAAGTCAGGCTGTGGCTATGAGATTCTGAGGAGGGGCTGAGGTCTTCCTCCAGGGCTCACACTGTGGGCATTTTCTCAAACAGAGGGAGAGGCTCTGGGGCTTGGCAGTAAAAGTGAGTAATAAACTGGGCGAGTGGGCACTGGCAGAATCTGGCTGCCCCAGAAGCTCTGGAGAGTTGAGAGCTGCTGTAGAAGGACATGGCTCCAGTTGCCACAGGGAGAGGAGCTCGTGTCTTCAGCAGGTTTTCCTATGGTTTCCCATACAGATTTTCTTTCTTTCTTTTTGCCTGTGCTACATGGCTTGCAGGATCTTAGTCCCCCAACCAGGGATTGATTCTGGCTCTGGCAGTGAAAGCACCAAGTCCTAACCACTGGACCATCAAGAAATTCTCCCATTTAGATTTTCTTTAGGGTGAGGGATGACCTGGCTCCTGGCTGTGGGTTTCTCGTGGACTTTCTTGAGGATCACTTCTATTGTGAATGACTTGTGAACATAAGGTGAAGCTAACAGGTAGAGAGGTGGCATGGGTTGCTGGAACATGAAAAGTCTCTGGAGGTGTGCAGCCTGAGTTCAAGCCCTGCTTGCCAGCTGTGTGATCTTGGACATGCCACCTATTCGCTGAGCCTTGGTGCCCTTGTGTGTAAAATGGAATGGGCAGTACCTGCTAGGGCTTGTGTAAGCATCAAGTGTAAAATGTCTTCAATGCCCCTCTTCTCATCTGGCATTCTGTAATAGTAGCTATTAATTGGTTTTTAGAACTGTTTACACTTACTACCCATACATGTTCCAGCTAAAGAGCCTACCTGAGAGCAAGGCAAGGTTGTACTGCATAAAGAGAATCTATTTGTTCACTCAAGCAGCTGACAGTGGCTCCTCTCTCTGATTCCTTCCACAGTGATCTCCACCCAAGGGTCTTTTCCTCTTCTACAGCCCATTGAATGTAGGGAGCATGATCTTTGCATGAGCTGTAACCTTGATGTCTTACTGGCTGCATGTATAGCCTTGGTTAGTTACCTAATCTCCCTGAACCACTGCCTTCTCATCTATGAAATGGATCCAAAATACCCAATCCGGCCCTGGGTATAGATCAACGTCTCCTTCACCTCCTTTACCTGCTGAAAGGGGCTAAGCCCTCCCATCTTTGCCTGTGGGAACTTCCTCCCTTTCTCTTAGGCCCCAAGCAGGAGGGGTTCTTGGCTGATGGAGAAGGCCCATGGTCAGGCCCTCAGGTACAACTCTAATACCTTTGGAGGTACACATTCGGGACTGACACTATAGGTTCCACTCAGGGTTCAATGTAATTAACCTCATTTTCCCTGAGTGCCCTCACTTCACCTGTTGGTTCCTTTGTGGACTGTAGTCTCAATTCTGAGGGTCTGGAGGACTTAGTTATCTTTGCTGTCCTTCAAGGGGCCAAGGAAGACCTCTCTTTCTCCCTTACTCTCTCTCTCTCAATCTCTTATCCACTCTCTTTCCCAATCCTTTATTCATTCTCAGTCACCTCACTCAGTCACCCTTTCCCTCACTCAGTTTTACACCCAGCCTCTGGTGTTGGTTCTGGAGCTGCAGACTCGGGTGGGGGTGGGGGCAGTGGGCAGCACTCTTATATCATTCTCCAAAGCCCCAAGTCTGTAGAAGAGGCATCCTATATGAGTTTATCATTAATACCATCAGGAAGCCAGATGCCTAGTCTGGTCAGTAGTGGAGTAGGGGTAAGAGGAAGAGCACCCGAATCCACTGAGGAGGTCAGTGGAAACATTTGAGCTCATACTGCAGGCAGGTAGCTTACATATATTGCTTCCAACACATACAGGAAATCTACAGGTCAGCTTTATTCCTCTTGTCCCATGGAGAGGAAAATCCAAGTTTCAGTGGACTTGAGGGGCTTGACTTGGACTTTGAGAGTTGCTTCTTAAAATACTAAAGCAGGGATTTGACACATATTCAACTACAACTGTTACTCTCTGTTTACCACACCACATTTATTATCAGCATAAGAGATTTGCTGAAATCAAGATTGCTGGGATAAATGTCAATAACCTCAGATATGCAGATGACACCACCCTTATGGCAGAAAGTGAAGAACTAAACAGCCTCTTGATGAAAGTGAAAAAGGAGAGTGAAAAAGTTGGCTTAAAGCTCAACATTCAGAAAACTAAGATCATGACATCTGGTCCCATCACTTCATAGCAAATAGGTGGGGAAACAGTGAAAACAGTGGCTGAGTTTATTTTTCTGGGCTCCAAAATCACTGCAGATGGTGATTGCAGCCATGAAATTAAAAGACACTTACTTCTTGGAAGGAAAGTTATGACCAACCTAGACCAACCTAGCATATTTAAAAGCAGAGACATTACTTTGTCAACAAAGGTCCGTCTAGTCAAGGCTATGGTTTTTCCTGTGGTCATGTATGGATGTGAGAGTTGGACTGTGAAGAAAACTGAGTGCTGAAGAATTGATGCTTTTGAACTGTGGTGTTGGAGAAGACTCTTGAGAGTCCCTTGGACAGCAAGGAGATTCAACCAGTCCATCCTAAAGGAAATCAGTCCTGAATATTCATTGGAAGTACTGATACTGAAGCTCCAGTACTTTGGCCACCTGATGCAAAGAGCTGACTCACTGGAAAAGACTCTGGTGCTGGGAAAGATTGAAGGCAGGAGGAGAAGGGGACGACAGAGGATGAGATGATTGGATGGTACCACTGACTCAATGAACATGAGTTTGAGTAAGCTTTGGGAGTTTGTGATGGACAGGAAAGCCCGGTGTGCTGCATCTATGGGGTCGGAAAGAGTCAGACACGACTGAGCGACTGAACTGAACTGAGGTATCTTCTGAGAGTGATGTTCAGTTCAGTCACTCAGTCATGTCCGACTCTTAGTGATGCCATGGACTACAGCACACCAGACTTCTCTGTGCATCACCAACTCCCAGAGCATGCTCAAACTTGTGTCCATCGAGTTGGTGATGCCATCCAACCATCACATCCTCTGTTGTCCTCTTCTTGTCCTGCCTTCAATCTTTCCCAGCATCAGGGTCTTTATCAGTTCTTTGAGTCACATGGCCATAGTATTGGAATTTCAGCTTCAGCATCAGTTCTTCCAATGAATATTCAGGACTGATTTCCTTTAGGATGGACTGGCTGGATCTCCTTGTAGTCCAAGGGACTCTCAAGAGTCTTCTTCAATACCACAGTTCAAAAGCATCAATTCTTAGGTACTCAACATTCTATATGATCCAACTCTCACATCCATACATAACTACTGGAAAAACCATAGCTTTGACTATATGGACCTTTGTCTGCAAAGTAATGTCTCTGCATTTTAATATGGAGTCTGAGTTTGTTATAGCTTTTCTTCCAAGGAGTAAGCGTCTTTTAATTTCATAGCTGCCGTCACCATCTGCAGTGATTTTGGAGCCCAAGAAAATAAAGTCTTCCACTGTTTCCATTGTTTCTCCATCTATTTACCATGAAGTCATGGGACCAGATGCCATAATCTTAGTTTTTTGAATGTTGAGTTTTAAGACAGCTTTTTCACTCTTCTCTTTCACTTGCATCAAGAGGCTCTTGAGCTCCTTTTCACTTTCTGCCATAAGGGGGTGTCATCTACTTATTTGAAGTTATTGATTTTTTTTCCTACCAATCTTGATTCCAGCTTGTGTTTCTTCCAGCCCAGCATTTCACATGATGTGCTTTGCATATAAGTTGAATAAGCAGGGTGACAATATACAGCCTTAATGTACTCCTTTCCCAATTTGAAACCAGTCTGTTGTTCTATGTCTAATTCTGACTGTTGCTTCCTGACCTGCATACAGGTTTCTCAGGAGGCAGGTGTGGTCATCTGGTATTCTCATCTCTTTAACATTTTCCCACAGTTTGTTGTGATCCACACAGTCAAAGGCTTTAGCATAGTCAATGAAACAGAGGTAGATGTTTTTCTGGAATTCTGTTGCTTTTTCTATGATCCATCGGATGTTGGCAATTTGATTTCTGGTTCCTCTGCCTTTTCTAAATCCAGCTTGAACATCTGGAATTTCTCAGTTCACATACTGTTGAAGCCTGGCTTGGAGAATTTTGAGCATTGTTTTGTTAGCATGTGAAATGAGTGCAATTGTGCAGTAGTTTGAGCATTCTTTGACATTGTCTTTCTTTGGGATTTGATTGAAAACTGATTTTTTTGTATCCTGTGGCCACTGCTGAATTTTCCAAAATTGTTGGCATATTGAGTGCAGCATCATCTTTTAGGATTTGAAATAGCTCAGTTGGAATTCCATCACCTCCAGTAGCTTTGTTCATAGTGATGCTTCCCAAGGCCCACCTGACCTCACACTCCAGGATGTCCGGTTCCAGGTGAGTGATCACATCATCATGGCTATCTGGGTCATTAAGATCTTTTTTGTATAGTTCTTCTGGGTATTCTTGCCACCTCTTCTTAATATCTTCTGCTTCTTTTAGGTCCATACTGTTTCTGTCTTTTATTGTGCCCATCTTTGTGTGAAATGTTACCTTGGTATTTCTAATTTCCTTAAAGAGATCTCGAGTCTTTTCCATTCTATTGTTTTTCTCTATTTCTTTGCATTGATCACTTAGGAAGGCTTTCTTATCACTCCTTGCTATTCTTTGGAACTGTCCATTCAGATGGCTATATGTTTCCTTTTCTCCCTTGCCTTTCACTTCTTTTCTCAGCTATTTGTAAGGCCTCCTCAGATTGAAAACACGGTTAATAACAATTACACTAGGGCAACTGATGTACATCAGAACTGTTCCCGGTTGACCAGGACAGATGGTCATGCTGATAAATGCATTGCCTCTATCTCTACTTCATTATCTAACTCCAACATGTGGCTTTTACCTTAACCTTTTACAGGATAACTTTTATTCTTTTGTTTAGATTTTTTGTTTTAATGAAGCCAAATTTATTACTTTGCTTTTCTTTATTGTTGGTTAATTTTGTGTCTTGTATTAGAAATTTTTTTCTATTTCTAGATCGTAAGTGTGTGTGTGTGTGTGTGGGCTCAGTTGCTTAGTTGTGTCTGACTCTTTGTGGCCCCGTGGACTGTAGTCCACCAGGCTCTTCTGTTCTGGAATTTTTCAGACAAGAATACTGAGTGGGTTGCCATTTCCTCCTCCAGGGAATCTTCCTGACCCAAGGATTGAACCCATGTCTATTGTGTCTCTTTAATTGGCAGGCAGATTCTTTACCACTGACTTGCCAGGGAAGCCCATATCATAAGTGTATCTCTTATCATTTCTTTAAAAAAATTTAAAATTATTTCTCTTCACATTTAGATTTTTAATCTACTTTCAGTTAATTTGTTAATGGTGAAAGCAAATAAGTATTTTCGTTGTTGTTATTATTATTATTGCTATAATTTTGCCACTTTGAGAGTCCCTGCATCCTTTATTGAAAAGTTCATCTTTTCCCCTCTGATTTCTAAAGCTCTTGTGTAATTTTTCAAGTCCTGTTTCTGAGTTCTCGTTTCTATTTCATTGGTTAATTTGTCTATTCTTATGCTAATATCCCATTCTATCTTAATTACCCTAGCTTTATAATAGCTTTGGAAATTGTTAGGGAGTGTATCTCCATTTCTTCTCCAAAATTATCCTGTCTCTTTATAATCCTATGCATTTTAAGATAAGCTTGACACGTACACAAACAGACACACACACACACATACACAGACCCCCACACACAAACAGAAGTTTTGTGATTTTATTGTATTTATAGATTTAAGCTTATAATAACCCACTCCAGTGTTGTTGCCTGGAGAATCCCAGGGACAGGGTAGCCTGGTAGGCTGCCGTCCATGGGGTCACACAGAGTCAGACACGACTGAAGTGACTTAGCAGCAGCAAGCTTATAATATTTTGCCTTCTTGCCCTGAAAATAAAAAATCTTTCTACTTAATCAGCTCTTTAATTATATAAAAGCATGATGGGGAGGATTTCTTTATGGGAAAAGGGACAAATCTAAGAGGAAATGCAGACAGTTACCCAGTGGATTGGCCAAGTATCTGCCTGACTGTTCTACAGAGAGAACCATTATCCCAAAAGGAAGAACTTATTTAAAGAATAATAAAGAAAAAACATCCAGAATTGAATGAACAAGTTGCTAGATTTAAAGAACTAGGTATTTACTAGGTAAAGTATCAGATAAGATAGCACTACTAATAGCACCATTGAAGTTAGAAGACCATGGGACAGTGACTTTGCATTTTTGTAATAAATGCATTTCTCATTGGGAATTCCATGCCTGGCCAAAGTGTGTATGTGTGTGTGTGTGAAACATTTCTCCAAGGGGAAATATTTATATATATTGCATAGATTGTGATCTTAAATCCTAAAATAACTCATTCTGCCTTCTTTATTTAAAAAGAGAAAACAAGGTTCAGAAGTGCTAAGTGCTTTCCTGAGGCTTCCCCACTAGTAGGTGCCAGGGTCAGGATTCAAACCCATTCAGCTGAAGCTGGGCTGCTAGCACTGCACTCTCCCCTTCCATCTCCACCTTTTGTTCATATTGGTATGAAAGCTCTAACAGGAAGGCATCATTTTATTTGATTTCAGCTGAGGAGATGTGTGAAGACTACACAAAATTTTCTCCAATCTGCACATGTCTGCAAAAACTCTGAAGGTATTGAGTTGTACTCACCTAAGCATATAGTGATTTCAGCTTGTGCTGCTTCCAGCCCAGCGTTTCTCATGATGTACTCTGCATATAAGTTAAATAAGCAGGGTGACAATATATAGCCTTGACATACTCCTTTTCCTATTTGGAACCAGTCTGTTGTTCCATGTCCAGTTCTAACTGTTGCTTCCTGACTTGCATATAGGTTTCTCAAGAGGCAGGTCAGGTGGTCTGGTATTCCCATCTCTTTCAGAATTTCCCAGGGTTTATTGTGATCCACACAGTCAAAGGCTTTGGCATAGTCAATAAAGCAAAAAGAGATGTTTTTCTGGAACTCTCTTGCTTTTTCGATGATCCAGGCGGATGTTGGAAATTTGATCTCTGGTTCCTCTGCCTTTTCTAAAACCAGTTGAACATCTGGAAATTCACGGTTCACATATTGCTGAAGCCTGGCTTGGAGAATTTTGAGCATTACTTTACTAGCATGTGAGATGAGTGCAATTGTGTGGTAGTTTGAGCATTCTTTGGCACTGCCTTTCTTTGGGATTGGAATGAAAACTGACCTTTTCTAGTCCTGTGGCCACTGCTGAGTTTTCCAAATTTGCTGGCATATTGAGTGCAGCACTTTCATGGCATCATCTTTCAGGATTTGAAACAGCTCAACTGGAATTCCATCACCTCCACTAGCTTTGTTCATAGTGATGCTTTCTAAGGCCCACTTGACTTCACATTCCAGGATGTCTGGCTCTAGGTGAGTGAGCACACCATCATGATTATCTTGGTCGTGATGGTTTTTTTTTTCTTTTTTTAAAATTTTATTTTATTTTTAAACTTTACAATATTGTATTAGTTTTGCCAAATATCGAAATGAATCCACCACAGGTATACCCGCATTCCCCATCCTGAACCCTCCTCCCTCCTCCCTCCCCTACCCTCCCTCTGGGTCGTCCCAGTGCACCAGCCCCAAGCATCCAGTACCGTGCATCGAACCTGGACTGGCGACTCGTTTCATACATGATATTATACATGTTTCAATGCTATTCTCCCAAATCTCACCCCCGCCCCCCGCCAGAGTCCATAAGACTGATCTATACATCGGTGTCTCTTTTGCTGTGGCTAACAAACACATGAAAAGATGCTCAACATCACTCATTATCAGAGAAATGCAAATCAAAACCACTATGAGGTACCATTTCATGCCAGTCAGAATGGCTGTGACCCAAAAGTCTACAAGCAATAAATGCTGGAGAGGGTGTGGAGAAAAGGGAACCCTCTTACACTGTTGGTGGGAATGCAAACTAGTACAGCCACTATGGAGAACAGTGTGGAGATTCCTTAAAAAAACTGGAAATAGAACTGCCTTATGATCCAGCAATCCCACTGCTGGGCATACACACTGAGGAAACCAGAAGGGAAAGAGACACGTGTACCCCAATGTTCATCGCAGCACTGTTTATAATAGCCAGGACATGGAAGCAACCTAGATGTCCATCAGCAGATGAATGGATAAGAAAGCAGTGGTACATATACACAATGGACTATTACTCAGCCATTAAAAAGAATACATTTGAATCAGTTCTAATGAGGTGGATGAAACTGGAGCCTATTATACAGAGTGAAGTAAGCCAGAAAGAAAAACACCAATACAGTATACTAACGCATGTATATGGAATTTAGAAAGATGGTAACATGAAGATCTTTTTTGTACAGTTCTTGTGTGTAATCTTCTGCTTCTGTTAGATCCATATCATTTCTGTCCTTTATTGAGCCCATCTTTGCATGAAATGTTCCCTTGGTATCTCTAATTTTCTTGAAGAGATCTCTAGTCTTTCCCATTCCATTGTTTTTCTCTATTTCTTTGCATTGATTGCTGAGGAAGGCTTTCTTATCTCTCCTTGCTATTCTTTGGAACTTTGCATTCAGATGCTTATATCAAGATTGCAGGGAGAAATATCAATAACCTCAGATATGCAGATGACTAAAAAGCCTCTTGATGAAAGTGAAAGTGGAGACTGAAAAAGTTGGCTTAAAACTCAACTTTCAGAAAACTAAGATCATGGCATCTGGTCCCATCACTTCATGGGAAATAGATGGGGAAACAGTGGATACAGTGTCAGACTTTATTTTTTGGGGCTCCAAAATCACTGCAGATGGTGAGTGCAGCAATGAAATTAAAAGATGCTTACTCCTTGGAAGGAAAGTTATGACCAACCTAGACACGATATTAAAAAGCAGAGACATTACTTTACCAACAAAGGTCCGTCTAGTCAAGGCTATGTTTTTTTCCAGTGGTCATGTATGGATGTGAGAGTTGGACTGTGAAGAAAGCTGAGTGCTGAAGAATTGATGCTTTTGAACTGTGGTGTTGGAGAAGACTCTTGAGAGTCCCTTGGACCACAAGGAGATCCAACTAGCCCATCCTAAAGGAGATCAGTCCTGGGGGTTCATTGGAAAGACTGATGTTGAAGCTGAAACACCAGTACTTTGGCCACCTCATGCAAAGAGTTGACTCATTGGAAAAGACTCTGATGCTGGGAGGGATTAGGGGGAAGAGGAGAAGGGGATGACAGAGGATGAGATGGCTGGATGGCATCGCTGACTTGATGGACCTGAATTTGGGTAAACTCCGGGAGTTGGTGATGGACAGGGAGGCCTGGCTTGCTGTGGTTCCTGGGGTCACAAAGAGTCGGACACAACTGAGCAACTGAATTGAATTGAACTGAACTGAAGCACATAGTGAAGAAAAGTTATGACCAACATAGACAGCATATTAAAAAGCAGTGACATTACTTTGCCGAAAAAGGTCTGTCTAGTCAAAGCTATGGTTTTGCCAGTAGTCATGTATGGATATGAGAGTAGGGCTATAAAGAAAGTGGGGTACTAAAGAACTGATGCTTTCAAACCATGCTGTTGACTCTTGAGAGTGCTTTAGATGGCAAGGAGATCAAACCAGTGCATTCTAAAGGAAAACAGCCCTGAATATTCATTGGAAGGACTGATGCTGAAGCTGAAACTCCAATACTTTGGCTATCTGATGCGAAGAACTGATTCATTAGAAAAGACCTCAATGCTGCCAATATTGAAATATTGAAGGCAGAAGGAGATGGGGATGACAGAGGATTCGATGGTTGGATGGCATTACTGACTTGATGAACATGAATTTGAGCAAACTTCAGGAGTTGGTGATGGACAGGTAAACCTGGTGTGCAATCCATGAGGTCTCAAAGAGTTGGACATGACTGAGCCACTGAACCAAACTGAACTGAAGCATATAGTGATAGGAGAATCATAGTGTATATGATGGGAGAGAAGTAACGTAGGTGGGATTGACTTGAAAGTTGCATTTCCCACGGTGTATTTGGCCAGAGATATTTCTGTTTATAGAATATGAGGTATGAGCACATCAAGGTGATGACTCAAGACCCAGGTGGTCAACTGGGAGTTGACCAGTTGACCACCTGAATGTTTGAGCTCCCTTTCCTGTGGTGCTGACAGTTGATCTGAGTCAGAGGTAACAGCTTAAAGAAACCTCCTAGAACCATATGAGAAAGACTTAATTTCCTGAAAAGCAGTGGATGGAAGTACACAGGGCAGATGTGGATTAATGATTAATAAGTGTCTGAAAGAGGAAGAAAAGCCATAAACAAAATTTGTAGTTATATCATGATGGTACTGGTTATTTTTATTAGCTCATTTTCTTTGTTATTTCTTTTTCTTTCTATGTTTTGAAATTTATTTTTAATTAGAGGATAATTACTTTACAATGTTCTTTTGGTTTCTGCATGCTGCTGCTAAGTCGCTTCAGTCATGTCTGACTCTGTGTGACCCCATAGACGGCAGCCCACCAGGCCCTGCCATCCCTGGGATTCTCCAGGCAAGAACACTGGAGTGGGTTGCCATTTCCTTCTCCATACAACAATGTAAATCAGCTCTAAGTGTGTGTGTGTATATATATATACATATATATATACTACATATATATATACCATCCCACCCCTCTAGGTCATCACAGAGCACCAGGCTGAGCTCTCTGTGTTATGTAGAAGCTTCCCACTAGCTATTTTCATCCCCCCCCCAGCTATTTATTAATATTTTAAACATGGTAGTGTATATATATCAATCTTACTCTCTTAATTTATTCCACCTCTCGTTGCCCTGCTGTGTCCCCAAGTCCATTTTCTACATCTGTGTCTGTATTCTTGCCCTGCAAATAGGTTAATCAGTACCATTTTTCTAGATTACATATATATATATATGTGTGTGTGTGTGTTAATATATGGTATTTGTTTTTCTCTTTCTGACTTGACTCTGCATAGGTTCATGCACCTCATTTCAATTGACTCAAATTCATTCCTTTTTATGGTTTATCTTCCATTGTATATATGTACCACAACTCTTTATCCATTCATCTGTCAGTGGACATCTAGGTTGCTTCCATGTCCTACTATTGTAAGTAGTGCTGCATTGAACATAGGGGTACATGTGTCTCTTTGAATTATGGTTTTCTCAGGGTATATGCCCAGTAATAGTGTTGCTGGGTCATACGGTGGTTTTATTCCTAGCTTTTAAAGGAATCTCCATACTGTTCTCCCTATGTCCGGGATGATCCCCTGGAGAAGGGAAAGGCTACCCACTCCAGTATTCTGGCCTGGAGAAATTCATGGACTATATATAGTCCATGTATTCACAAAGAGTCGGACACGACCGAGCAACTTTCATTTTCACTTTCATACTGTTCTCCATAGTGGTTGTATCAGTTTACATCCCCATCAACAGTGCAAGTGTGTTCCCTTTTCTTCACACCCTCTCCAGCATTTATTGTTTGTACATTTTTTGATGATGGCCATTCTGACCAGTGATTTGCATTTGTCTAATAATGAGTGATGTTGAACATCTTTCCATGTGCCTGTTGGCCATTTCTATGTCTTCTTTGAAGAAATGTCTTTTTAGGTCTTCTGCCCCCCTCCCTTTTTATTGGGTAGTTTGTTTTTCTGCTATTAAGCTGCATGAACTGCTTGTATATTTTGGAGTATAATCCTTTGTCACTTGCTTCATTTGCAATTATTTTCTCTCATTCTGAGGATGTTCTTGGATTGGAAGAATCAATAAAGTGGCAATGACTGTACTACCCAAAGCAATCCACAGATTCAGTGCAATCACTATCAACTTACCGATGGCATTTTCACAAAATTATAACAAAACAATTAATTTGTATGAAACACAAAAGATTCTGAATAGCCAAAACAATCTTGAGAAAGAAAAATGGAGCAGGAGGAATGAGACTTCCTGATTTTAGACTATACTACAAAGCTACATTAATCAAGAAAGTGTGGTACTAGCTGAAAAACAGAAATATGGACCAATGGAACAAGATAGAAACCCTGGAGATAACCCACCTATCTATGGGTACCTTATGTTTGGCAAAGGAGGCAAGAATATACAATGGAGAAAAGAGAGCCTCTTCAGTAAGTGGTACTGGGAAAACTGGACAGCTGTGTGCAAAAGAATGAAGCTACACTTTCTAACACCATAAGCATATAGAATTCTTTAACTGACAGTCTTTTTCTTTAATTACATTGAATATCTCACTTCATTGCATTCTGACTTTCATGATTTCTGATGAAAAATCACTTGTCTATCTTATTCAGGAGTCCTTGTACCTAAATTATTTGTCTCCTCCTGCTTTCAAGATTCTCCTTGACTTTAATGTCCCACAATTTGATAGTATGAGATGGTTGGAGGGCATCACCGACTCAATGGACATGATTTTGAGCAAGCTCCAGGAGTTGGTGATGGACAGGGAAGCCTGGCATGCTGTAGTCCATGGGGTTGAAAAGAGTTGGACACGACTGAAGGACTGAACTGAACTGAATTTTGATAGTAATATACAAAAGCTATGGATATCTTTGAATTTATCATATTTTGATTCCATTAGCTTTCTTGATTTAATGTTTTTCATTACAATTGGAAAATTTCTGATCGTCACTTCTTCAAGTATTTTGCCTATTTCTTTCCTTTTCTTTTGTGACTCCCAATATACGTTTGCTGATATTCTTGATTATGTTTCACAGGCCCTGAGGCTCATAATTTTTCTTGACTCTTTTCCTTTCAATTCTTCAGATTTTATATCAATGGACTTGTCTCTAAATCCCCTAATTCTTTATTTTGGCTATTAAAATCTGCTGTTTGGCCCTCCTCATCAACTTTTCATTTCAGTTATTGTACTTTTCAATTTCAGAATTTGTACGTGGTTCTTTTTTATTAAATTATTTCTCTTTATCAACATTCTCTATTTGGTGAAACATCACTGTCATACTTTAATTTTTAACATATGGTTTCCTACAGTTCTTTGAACATATTTAAAACAGATGATTTATATATTTTTCTGGTAAGTCCAGTGTCGATGATTCCTCAGAGATAAGTTTAACAAAGACTGCTTTTCCACTGTGTATGCTCAGTTGCTTCAGTTGTGTCTGACTCTTTGTGACCCTGTGGACTGTAGCTCACCAAGATCATCTGTTCATGGAATTGTCCCAGCAAGAATACTGGAGTGGGTTGCCACTTCTCACCTGGGTCTTCCCAACCCAGGGATCAAACAAGTGTCTCTTATGTCTCTTGCATTGACAGGCAGGTTCTTTACCACTAGCACTACTTGGGAAGCCCTGTGTATAGGCCATGGATTTTTTAAAGGATTATTAAAATTTATACCATCTCTCTTTCTTATTTCCAGGAGGTCTAATTCAAATTTGAGATTAGAAACTATTGCTGATGCATAAATGCAAAATTGATTCCCTACTAAGCTGCTCAGTAAGACTTTGTAAATAACCGAGTCTTACACATACATTTGTTTTCCTCTTAAGTTTTCAAACATGTAATTATCATATATGCCTGGTGAATGATTTTCATAACATTTTTGGTACATCCTTGTACAGCACCTGCTTATTATGAATGATGCCCAAGACAACTAACAGTAGCATTTCTGAATGACTTTTTAATCAGAATATTACTTACTCAGACCATATTTTGTATTAAAATATAAACACAGTTTTAGTAAAGAGACTATACTATATAAAATTTTCTTTTAGAGTGCCTCTGATAATTAGAAGAAAAATAAAAAGCATAATGTTTTTATCTTAAGCAGTTAAATATAGCTAGCTCCCACAAGTCCAGAGAAACAGATTTTTTCCCCCAAATAATTGCAATATTATATTGACATATGTGTAAGCATAAGGTGTAAACTGTAGCAATTTCATGTGTGTATATCTGGTAAAATAATTACCACAACAAGGTAAGTTAACACCTTATTCCTTCACATACTTGCCATATTTTTGTGGTGATGACATTAAAAATCTGTACTTTCAAACATTTCAAGTGTGTAATGCGTGTTAAGTCACTTCAGTTGTGTTCAACTCTTTGTAGTCCTATGGACTGTAGCCTGCCAGGCTCCTCTGTTCTTGGGATTCTCTAGGCAAGAATACTGGAATGGGTTGCCACGCCCTCCTTCAGGGGACCTTACCAACCCAGAGATTGAACCTGAATCTCTTATATCTCCTGCATTGGCAAACAGGTTCTTTACCACTAGTGCCACCTGGGAAGTTCAAGTATATAATACTGTGTTGTTAATTATATATATGATGCTGTATATTCATTTTATTACCAGAATAAATTTATTCTATATCTAGTTTTTACCCTTTGACCAACATCACCATATTTTCCCTATCTCTCAGGCCCTGACAGCCACAATTATACTCTTCTTTTCCATGGCATCAAACATTTTTAGACACAACATATAAGTGAGAGCATAAAGTCTTTGTCTGCCTTATTTCACTTAGCATAATACATTCAAGATCCACATACACACATTGTTACAAAAGACACTATTCCTACTTTTCACACAGTTGAATATATATATTTGTTGTTGTTGTTTAGTCACTAGGTCATGTGTGACTCTTTGCAAACTCATGGATTGCAGCACACCACTCTCTCCTGGAGTTTGCTCAAATCCATGTCCATTGAGTTGACTTCCTTTAGGATTGACTGGTTTGATCTCCTTGCAGTCCAAGGGACGCTCAAGAGTCTTCTCCAGCACCACAACCAAAAGCATCAGTTCTTTGTGCTCACACACACACCACATTTTCTTTATCCATTCATTCACCAGTGGATAAGTAGGATGTTTCTATGTCTTAGCTATTGTGAATAATGCTGCATTAAACATGAGGGTGAATATATTTGAGAAAGGTTTTTATTTTCTTTGGATATATACCCAAATGGAGAAGGGAATGGCAAACCACTTCAGTATTCTTGCCTCAAGAACCCCACGAACAGTATGAAAGGCAAAAATATATGACATTGGCAGATGAGACCTCCAGCTCAGTAGATGGTCAACATGCTATACTGGGGAAGAGTGGAGAAATAACTCCAGAAAGAATTAAGAGGCTGGCCCCAAGCAGAAATGATGCTCAGTTATGGATATGCCTGGTGGCGAAACTAAAGTCTGATGCTGTAAAGAACAATATTGGATAGGAACCTGAAATGTGAGGTCCATGCTGCTACTGCTGCTGCTAAGTTGCTTCAGTCGTGTCCGACTCTGTGCAACCCCAGAGATGGCAGCCCACCAGGCTCCCCCGTCCCTGGGATTCTCCAGGCAAGAACACTGGAGTGGGTTGCCATTTCCTTCTCCAATGCATGAAAGTGAAAAGTAAAAGTCAAGTCGCTCAGTCGCGTCCAACTCTTAGCGACCCCATGGACTGCAGCCTACCAGGCTCCTCCGTCCATGGGATTTTTCAGGCAAGAGTACTGGAGTGGGGTGCCATTGCCTTCTCCGGTGAGGTCCATGAATCAATGTAAATTGGATATGGTCAAGCAGGACATGGCAAGAGTGAACACAAACATTTTAGACATCAGTGAACTAAAATGGATGAGAATGGGTAAACTTAATTCAGATGACCATTATATCTGCTACTGTGGAAAACAGTCCCTTAGAAGAAATGGAGTAGCCCTCATAGTTAACAAAAGAGTCTGAAATGCAGTACTTGAGTACTTGAGTGGAATCTCAAAAATGACAGAATGATCTTGGTTTGTTTCCAGAGCAAACCCTTCAATATCACAGTAACCCAAGTCTATGCCCCAACCTCTAATGCCAAAGAAACTGAAGTTGAATGGTTCTATGAAGACCTACAAGACCTTCTAGAATTAACACCAAAAAAGATGCCCATTTCATCACAGGGGATTGGAATACAAAAGTGGAAAATTAGGAGATACGTGGAGTAACAGGTAAGTCTGGCCTTGGAATACAAAATGAAGCAGGGCAAAGGCTAACAGCGTTTTGCCAAGAGGATGCACTGGTCATAGCAAACAGCCTCTTCCAACAACACAAAAGATAACTCTACACATGGACATCACCAGATGGTCAATACTGACCACCTGAAATCAGATGCCAACAAAGGTCCATCTAGTCAAAGCTATGGTTTTTCCAGTTGTCATGTATGGATGTGAGAGTTGGACTATAAAGGAAACTGAGCACTAAAGAACTGATGCTCATGAACCGTAGTGTTGGAGAATACTTTTGAGAGTCCCTCGCACAGCAAAGACATACAACCAGTTCATCCTAAAGGAAATCAGCCTCGAATATTCATTGGGAGGACTGATGCTGAAGCTGAAACTCCAATACTTTGGCCACCTGATGCGAAGAACTGACTCACTGGAAAAAAAACCCTGATGAAGATTGAAGGCAGGAGGAGAAGGGGATGACAATTTTGGATGGCATCAGTGACTCAATGGATATGAGTTTGAGTAAACTCTGGGAGTTGGTGATGGACAGGGAGGCTGGTGTGCTGCAGTCCATGGGATCACAAAGAGTCAGACACGGCTGAGTGACTGAACTGAACTGATATTCTTTGCAGCTGAAGATGAAGACAGTTTAACATAGTCAGCAAAAACAAGACTTGGAGCTGACTGTAACTCAGATCATGAGTGCCTTACTGCAAAATTCAAGTTTAAACTGAAGAAAGTAGGGAAAACCTCTAGGTCATTCAGTTGTGACATAAATCAAATCCCTTATGATTGTAGAGTAGAGGTGATGATTCAAGGGATTAGAACTAGTAGACAGGGTGCCTGAAGAACTATGGATAGAAATTCATTATTGGAGGAGGTGACCAAAACCATCCCCAAGGAAAACAAATTCAAGAAGGCAAAGTGGTGGTCTGAGGAGGTCTTACAAATAGCTGAGAAAAGAAGAGAAGCAGAAGGCAAAAGAGAAAGTGAAAGATATACCCATATGAAATCAGAGATCCAGAGAATGGCAAGGAGAGATAAGAAAACCTTCTTAAATGAGCAACACAAAGAAATAGAGGAAAACAACAGATTGGGAAAGAAGAAATCTCTTTGAGAAAATCTGAGGTACCAAAGGAATATTTCATGCCAAGGTGGGCATAATAAAGGACAGAAATGGCAAGAACCTAACAGAAGCAGAAGAGATTAAGAAGGGCTGGCAAGAATACACAGAAGAACTATACAAAAAAGATCTTAATGCCCCAGATAGCCATGGTGGTATGATCACTCACCTGGAGCCGGACATCCCAGAGTGTGAGGTCAGGTGGGACTTGGAAAACATCACTATGAACAAAGCTACTGGAGGTGATGGAATTCAAACTGAGCTATTTCAAATCCTAAAAGATTATGCTGTTAAAGTGCTTCACTCAATATGTTGGCAAATTTGGAAAACTCAGTAATGACCACTACACTGGAAAATGTCAGTTTTCATTCCAGTCCCAAAGAAAGAAAATGTTAAAGAATGTTCAAACTAATATACAATTGCACTCATTTCACATGCTAGCAAGGTGATGCTCAAAATCCTTCAAGCTAGGCTTCAACAGTACATGAACTCATAACTTCCATATGTACAAGCTGGATTTAGAAAAGGCAGAGGAACCAGAGATCTAATTGTCAACTTCCACTGGATCATAGAAAAAGCAAGGGGATTCCAAAAAACCGTCTACTTCTGCTTTATTGACTATGCTAAAGCCTTTGACTCTGTGGATCACAAGAAACTGTGGAGAATTCCTAAAGAATTATTTATTCTTTATCAAGGTTATTTATTGTCACCCTGCTGATTTAACTTATATGTAAAGTACATTATGCAAAATGCTGGGGTGAATGAATCACAAGCTGGAATCAAGATTGCTGGGAGACATATCAACAACCTTTAATACAATGCAGATACTACCACTGTAATGGCATAAAGTCTTCATAAAGGAACTAAAGAGCCTCTTGATGGGGTTGAAAGAGGAGAGTTAAAAACCTGGCTTAAAACTCAACATTCAAAAAACTAAGATCATGGCACCCAGTCACATGACTTCATGGCAAATAGGTGGGGGAAATATGGAAACAGTGGCAGATTTTATTTTCTTGGGCTCCAAAATCACTGTGGACAGTGACTGCAGCCATTAAATTAAAAGACGCTTGCTCCTTAGAAGAAAAGCTATGACAAACCTAGACAGCATGTTAAAAAACAGAGACATCACTTTGCCGACAAAGGAAGTATTGTCAAACCTATGGTTTTTCCAGTAGTCATGTACAGATGTGAGAGTTGAACCATATAGAAGGCTGAGGGATGAAGAATTGATGCTTTTGAATGGTGGTGCTGGGGAAGACTCCTGAGAGTACCTTTGGACAGCAAAGAGATCAAACCAGTCAATCCTAAAGGAAATCTATTCTAAATATTCTTTGAAAGGGCTGATGCTGAAGCTGAAGCTCCAATACTTTGACCACCTGATGTGAAGAGCTGACTCTGGGAAAGATTGATGGCAAAAGGAGAAGGGGTCAGGTAAGGATGAGACGGTTAGATAACATCACAGATTCAATGGACATCTTCCATGAATTTGAGCACAGTGCGGGAGAAGATGAAGGACAGGGAAGACTGGTGTGTTGCAGTTCATATGGATAGCAAAGGGTTGGACACGACTTAGTGACTGAACAGCAATATACCAAAAAGTGGGTAGCTCTCTGAATTTTTTGAGAAATTGTCATACTGTTTTACCTAGTAGTTATAATAATTTATGTTCCTATCAATAGTGCACGAGTTATATTTCATCTTGCCAATACTTGTCTCTTGCCTTTCTGAATACAGTCTTCCCAGCAAGTGAGAGGTAACACTGAATTGTGGTTTCTATTTGCATTTCTCTGATTATTAGTGGTGTTGACCATCTTTTCATATATCTTTTGACCATTTGTATGTCTTCTCTGGAAAAATGCTTATTTAAGCCTTCTGTTCATTTCTTAAAAATTAATTTATTTTAATTGGAGGCTACCACTGGAGAAGGGAATGGCAAACCACTTCAGTATTCTTGCCTTGAGAACCCCATGAACAGTATGAAAAGGCAAAATGATAGGATACTGAAAGGGGAACTCCCTGGGTCGGTAGGTGCCCAATATGCTACTGGAGATCAGTGGAGAAATAACTCCAGAAAGAATGAAGGGACGGTGCCAAAGCAAAAACAATACCCAGTTGTGGATATGACTGGTGATAGAAGCAAGGTCCGATGCTGTAAAGAGCAATATTGCATTGGAACCTGGAATGTCAGGTTCATGAATCAAGGCAAATTAGAAGTGGTCAAACAGGAGATGGCAAGAGTGAACATCGACATTCTAGGAATCAGCGAACTAAAATGGACTGGAATGGGTGAATTTAACTCAGATGACCATTATATCTACTACTGTGGGCAGGTATCCCTTAGAAGAAATGGAGTAGCCATCAGGGTCAATAAAAGAATATGAAATGCACTACTTGGATGCAATCTCAAAAATAACAGAATGATCTCTGTTCGTTTCCAAGGCAAATCATTCAAAATCACGGTAATCCAAGCCTATGCTCCAACCAGTAATGCTGAAGAAGCTGAAGTTGAATGGCTCTATGAAGACCTACAAGACCTTTTAGAACTAACACCCAAAAAAGATGTCCTTTTCATTATAGGGGACTGGAAAGCAAAAGTAGGAAGTCAAGAAACACCTGGAGTAACAGGCAAATTTGGCCTTGGAGTACGGAATGAAGCAGGGCAAAGGCTAATAGAGCTTTGCCAAGAGAACTCACTGGTCATAGCAAACACTCTCTTCCAACAACACAAGAGAAGACTCTACACATGGACATCACCAGATGGTCAACACCGAAATCAGATTGATTATATTCTTTGCAGCCAAAATGGAGAAGCTCTAGACAGTCAGCAAAAACAAGACTGGGAGCTGACTGTGGCTCAGATCATGAACTCCTTACTGCCAAATTCGGACTTAAATTGAAGAAAGTGGGGAAAACCACTAGACCATTCAGGTATGACCTAAATAGAATCCCTATGATTATACACTGGAAGTGATAAATAGATTTAAGGGACTAGATATGATAGACAGACTGCCTGATGAACTATGAACAGAGGTTCGTGACATTGTACAGGAGACAGGGATCAAGACCATCCCCATGGAAAGAAAATGCAAAAAAGAAAAATTGCTGTTTGAGAAGGTCTTACAAATAGCTGTGAAAAGAAGAAAAGTGAAAAGCAAAGGAGAAAAGGAGAGCTTTAAGCGTCTGAATGCAGAGTTCCGAAGAATAGCAAGAAGAGATAAGAAAGCCTTCCTCAGCGATCAATGCAAAGAAATAGAGAAAAACAATATAATGGGAAAGACTAGAGATCTCTTTAAGAAAATTAAAGATACCAAGGGAACATTTCATGCAAAGATGGGCTCAATAAAGGACAGAAATGGTATGGAACTAACAGAAGCAGAAGATCTTAAGAAGAGGTGGCAAGAATACATACACACAAGAACTGTACAAAAGACAGCTTCACACCAAGATAATCATGATGGGGTGATCACCCACCTAGAGCCAGACATCCTGGAATGTGAAGTCAAGTGACCCTTAGAAAGCATCACTACAAGCAAAGCTAGTGGAGGTGATGGAATTCCAGTTGAGCTATTTCAAATCCTGAAAGGTGATGCTACGAAAACGCTGCACTCAATATGTCAGCAAATTTGGAAAGCTCAGCAGTTCAGCAGTTGCCACAGGCCTGGAAAAGGTCAGTTTTCATTCCAGTCTCCAAGAAAGGCAATGCCAAAGAATGCTCAAACTACCGCACAATTGCACTCATCTCACACGCTAGTAAAGTAACGCTCAAAATTCTCCAAGCCAGGCTTCAGCAATACGTGAACCGTGAACTTTCAGATGTTCAAGCAGGTTTTAGAAAAGGCAGAGGAACAAGAGATCAAATTGCCAACATCTGCTGGACCATGGAAAAAGCAAGAGAGTTCCATAAAAACATCTATGTCTGTTTTATTGACTATGCCAAAGCCTTTGACTGTGTGGATCACAGTAAACTGGAAAATTCTGAAAGAGATGGGAATACCAGACCACCTGACCTGCCTCTTGAGAAACCTATATGCAGGTCAGGAAGCAACAGTTAGAACTGGACATGGAACAACAGACTGGTTCCAAATAGGAAAAGGAGTACGTCAAGGCTATATATTGTCAGCCTGCTTATTTAACTTATATGCAGAGTACATCATGAGAAATGCTGGGCTGGAAGAAGCACAAGCTGGAATCAAGATTGCCAGGAGAAATATCAATAACCTCAGATATGCAGATGACACCACCCTTATGGCAGAAAGTGAAGAGGAACTAAAAAGCCTCTTGATGAAAGTGAAAGACGAGAGTGAAAAAGTTGGCTTAAAGCTCAACTTTCAGAAAACGAAGATCATGGCATCTGGTCCCATCACTTCATGGGAAATAGATGGGGAAACAGTGGAAACAGTGTCAGACTTTGTTTTTTTGGGTTCCAAAATCACTGCAGATGGTGAGTGCAGCAATGAAATTAAAAGATGCTTACTCCTTGGAAGCAAAGTTATGACCAACCTAGATAGCATATTCAAAAGCAGAGATATTACTTTGCCAACAAAGGTCCATCTAGTCAAAGCTATGGTTTTTTCAGTGGTCATGTATGGATGTGAGAGTTGGACTGTGAAGAAAGCTGAGTGCCAAAGAATTGATGCTTTTGAACTGTGGTGTTGGAGAAGACTCTTGAGAGTCCCTTGGACTCTTGGCAAGGAGATCCAACCAGTCCATCCTAAAGGAGATGAGTCCTGGGTGTTCATTGGAAGGACTGATGTTGAAGCTGAAACTCCAATATTTTGGCCACCTCATGCAAAGAGTTGACTCATTGGAAAAGACTCTGATGCTGGGAGGGATTGGGGGCAGGAGGAGAAGGGGACGACAGAGGATGAGATGGCTGGATGGCATCACCAACTCGATAGACATGAGTTTGAGTGACCTCTCGGAGTTGGTGGTGGACAGGGAGGCCTGGCATGCTGTGATTCATGGGGTTGCAAAAAGTCGGACACTACTTCAGAACTGAACTGAACTGAATGTATGATTTTTGCCATACATTGACATGAATCAGCCATGGGTGTTCATTTTAAAATCGGGTTGTTTAATTTTTTTGTCTTTGAACTGCATGAGTTTTAAGATATAATTTGTATATACACTTCTATCAGATGATTTGCAGACATTTTCTCACATTCTAGAGGTTACTTTTAAATTTTTGCTTATTGTTTGCTTATGTTTGCTGTTGCTACTGTTATATATTACACAAAAAACTATTGCAGGATGGGTAGTAAATGTCAGAGAGAAGATGATTTTGACAATTTTAAAGGAAGTCTCTTAGAGATGTCTAATGCAGCCTATGTTTACCTGCTGGCCAAATAAAATTATTGGTGAAAAATTGACCACATAGGATTTTCTTTCATTTGTATGTCAAGATTTCTTGCAAACAAAGCCCAGCAAAGTATATGTGTTAGGAATATAACTCACTCTCAGATATTTCTGGCACAGTGTTACTTGGTGGAATTTCTTTGCAATGAAATAAAAGCCATTTTTTTTTTTTTTTTGATAATACTGAGGATGGTGCCTAGGAAAGGCTGAGAGGCACAGATTTCACATTAGCTCTTGCCGTGGCTGGAGAAGGAAATGGCAACCCACTCCAGTGTTCTTGCCTGGAGAATCCCAGGGTCGGGGGAGCCTGGTGGGCTGCTGTCTATGGGGTCACACAGAGTCGGACAAGACTGAAGTGACTTAGTAGTAGTAGTAGCAGCAGCAGCTTGCCATGACTAGGAGTTTCTGTGCTCTCATGCTCCCCATCTCGATCCTTCTGTACTGCTGGCATCCACAGGCCTTTCATTCCTCACTCACTCTTCAAACCAAGAGAAAACCTCCCCTATGCTAGGCTAGTACCAAGTCTGGGCAATTTTCTCTATCACTGGGAAGTGCCCAGTAGGGAGAGGGGGGCAAGGATGCCTCCCCTGAAGTGTAGGATCCATTACTTTAGAGAACAGAAAAGAGGCATCCAGTCTCCCTAGGGCAGTCTGGACTTCAGGGCAGGGAGAGGAAGTGACCAGTGGAGGGCGCAGGTGGCCCCTGATGGGACAGGAATGACAGACTGGGGCAGGCCCCTGAGCAGTGCTCAGCCGTAGTGCTCCAGGAACAGCACGATGGCAAGGACCCAGGAGAAATGCTTCTGGTTCTGCCCCACTTTCTGGCTGTGTGTGGCTGAGCATCTCTGTGCTCTGGATTTCCCTTCTGTGATGAGGAGTAGGTAAAATTACCTATTGTCACTATCATTAAGCCAACAATCAGGGAGGAGTTTTAAGCTGGTGATGGAAGTGATTATTTTTTTTTTTTTTGTATCAGAAAGATCCATCTGGCAGCAGCAAGCAGATAGGCCTGAGTTGAAGAGACTGACCCCCAGGAGACTAATAAGGGCTGTCACTTAGATTGGGGGAGGCTTCTATTCTTCTCCTTTCTCTGCATCCTTGCACAGCCCTGCCCACCCCAATCAGACCTCAGGGCCTGGTGCTCAGGACAGTGCTGGGAGGAAAAGAGAAGCCTGAAGGTCACACTATGAGCTCAGTCCTGTAGGGCTTGAGGTAGCTTTATGTTCCAGCCAGGGACACAGCCTCTAGCCAAGCTCACTACCCATCCTGGACCTCCTAGATCAGAGTCTCTCTAGGGATGGGATATTATATGTTGTAAAACCTCCTAGGTGATCCTAAAGGTGAATTTAGGAACCATACAGTGAAGTAGGACTAACCCAGGGTTCACAAAGTAATAAAACACACATATTGGGACATAGACCTTTTTCTGGACCTGGTCACTTTGTGTGATGTCTCCAGCTAAATGGGGGATATATTTATCAAGAAACCAAGAAGTTGTGTTCCTTGATTGTGGAGAAACCCGGACATACTGTGTGAAAGTGCTCTGTGTTTTTTCACTGGCTTATTATCCTAGCAATAACTGGGAGTCAGGTGGTAGTATTCATACTTTGTAGATAAGGAAATGGAGACTTGGAAAGCAGAAATAGTTTTTCAAAATAAGATGCAAATTCAGGTCTGTCCAGCCCTCATCCAGTGTTCTTTCTACTAAAGCACACCATCTGCCACATAGTGCCCAAGTGCCAGGAAAGGTGAAACAAGTGGTCCTGTCTCCTTTGAAGCTGTCATCTGAAGAACAAAGACAGGCCTGACAGACATAGAACTTTTAGAGGACAATTAAGAGTGAATCGATGCAGTATTGATTCTCGAGCGCAATGGGACAAATACAGCATATAAATATGTTAATAGGGCTGATCTGTCAGGATGTTTTGTGCTAATTGGAGTGCTTGGTACATCCTCCACATGACAAAATGAGCCAAAATGCTTTCTTAGCTTGACAAGCCATCTCCCTTCACTGACACTTGCTGTGATGAATAAGCAACAAAGGGCATGCTCCCCTGTCTTGTCCCCGGGTGGAGACATGTGTCTGGAGGGTCAGTCATGCACACATGCAGCTCTCTCACCTGCTCTCAGGAAATGACGGAAGGCCAATGGCAGCTGTAGAGCAGGCTGGCTGTTGGCAACATGAGTGGATGGACAGCTCCAACACCCGGAGTCCCAATAGACTGTTGGGTTATTTTGTAGAAAACATCACAATTCAATAGTATTGGAGGCAGCAGAGGAAAGATCATTTGCCTTATGTGAACTGCTGGTTTGAAAGCATTTTTCCCTAATATGTATTCTATAACTTGACACGAGGGCCCAAATGGCCATTGACAGGCATGTCAAAGGAAAAAGAGAAGAGACAAAGGAAAAAGACAGTTGGGTTCAAATCATACACTGGCCTCTCCAGGAGGAAATGCTTCTCCCCCACTTACACTCAATTCTGTGTTTTCTGGGGCACTTTTTTTCTGACTTCTTCATCTAGGTTAGTCTTGTCTCTTGTGTGAGGAACATAAAGGCTTGTTTCCTTTCTTCAGCAGCTGCAAAATACATCTGCTGGCATAACGACCTAACTAAGGGCTGCCTTTAATTAAGAAGTGTCAGACGTTTTTTTTTATTTTAAATTCTTACACAGTTCCCACAGGAGAGGAATTTTTTATGAAAGGGTCTCTATGTTATGTGATAGCATTTTAAAACTTTCCCCAATGGTCTCCAAATAAAACCAACAAACACTATCCTTGAAACAAGGAAGTGAAAAAAGATCTCTTTCACATTAATTCAAAGCACACCTGTGTCTAACCCTACCACATATTTAGATGAAAATGTAAAGATGAGGAAAATTTCCACAGTTCCCCAAACAACAATGACACTAGATAATAGAACATTTGTGATGCTGGTTATTTGAGGCAGTCCCAAGGGTGGTGATCCTTTTCTTTCACTACATATCTTCTCTTAAGTCCCAGGCATTAGGAGGGGTACTCAGTGTCCTTCACTGACAGTGATCCCTATGTTCAGCCAGTACCTGACATTGCTCATATCAGGCATGCTGCCACCATGCTTCCGTCATTGAAAAACTGGATCACCCACAGCTCTATGTGTCATTGTCCCCTCATTTATTCTTTCATGCAACTCTATTTTTGGTTCAGTGCCAGATGGGACCATTATTACAGTCACTTCTATGCTTTCTGAGGCATTTTCCTTCTAACTTCATCTCAATTAGTCTTGTCTCCTCAGTGAGCCTGTAAATTGATTCAGGAATCAGTTTGATTCCTGCACTGAATCAGAATCCAGTGCATCATGGAGCTACTAGCAGAAGGTACCCCCATGTATGGTCCTGACTATCTGGTGTGTCCATCATGGCCCTCAAAAATGAGGTGCAATAGTTGTGTGGTCTGTGGAGTCCAGAAACCCCACTGTTATTCCTTGAGAGGTTCTATAGTACATGAAGCTCATGTCACTGACATTGGGATTCAGTGAGATCGGGTGTAGCCTTCAGGACCCTCAACCTACAGCCTGTTATACAGAGTGAAGTAAGTTAGAAAGAGAAAAACAAATATTGCATATTAATGTATATATATGGGATCTAGAAAAATGTTATTGATGAACCCATTTGCAGGGAAGAAATGGATATGCAGGTGTAGAATATGGATTTGTGGACACAGTGGAGGCAGGAAAGAGTGGGGTGAATGCAGAAGGTAGCATTGACATATATCACTACCATGTAAAATAGATAGCTGGTGAGAAGTTGCTATGTAACACAGGGAGTCCAGTCCTCAGGGCTACCTCAGAACTCTGGATGTCACCGGCAATAGTTACTTCCTTTCTCTGCCATCAGATGGTGGACTATACCAGAGAAGCCTGGCATGCTGCAGTTCATGGGATTGCAAAGTGTCAGATATGACTTAGAGACTGAACAACAACCACAGTGTTATCCCTTGTACGTAGGAGGTAGCCACCCCCTAAAAATGCTTTTGGAGTGAATGAATAAATTGCTATGTTTACTCCATATATCACTAAATTATTCCTATATACAAAAAAATTAAGCAGGATATACAGTTGAGGGCTGTGTATAAATCCCATTTCCTGGGAATTAGTGATCTATTAGTGTTCCAGTTATGGGAAATCCAGAATTTCTTCCCAATCCCAGGGTTAAATGTTTTTCTGCTCCATCACTATCTTAAAGTGGCCTGCACTGTCAAGAGAATCCAAATCTGTACTCTTTATTCTCCTTCCATGTGGACAGCTCATCCCTGCCACCCTCCATCTAGTGCTGGCTGCCCTCCTGTGCTAACCTCCAGGCCAGCTCTTGTGTCTTGCTCTGTACCATGCCCCTGAAGGCTGCAGAAGAGGAGGGTGCTAGGGAACCTGGGGCTGAGAGTGAAGAGCCTGCAGTCATGACCATTGATGAGAATTACGAGTTGGGCCCTTTACAGACCATCATGTGCTGCCAACTGGTGAAGGCTGTGAACTTGGATGACAGAACTGGTTGGCTGTGAATAGTGGCACAGCACGGTTAAGGCTTACTGGTGCCACAAGATACAGATTCCTTTATTCTTGGGGCCATTAGGAGGCACCACAGGTGCCGGGGGCACCCAGGACTCTGCTTCAGATCTTGAAAAGCTCCCTCAGTTTATGAAATAGGCTGTCAGTAACTATTACCATTCAATGAAACAAGCTGCCAGCCACCGCTTTGTCTAATGTCCTCCTCAGTGTGAGAAATCCTCTTAGGCTCCTTGATATGCATCCTTCCCCTGTGGGTGACAGCACACAGTTCCTTGTGGGGCAAAATACTTTTGTTCCCAAGAAATAAATTCACACTTGAGCTCACAAGTTTCTCCTTACATCCTTTTCATCAATCTTCATTTCTCTGAAAACAGCACAAATAATACACAATATTTCTTATAAAAGTTTCAAATATGCAAAAGATTATGTCTCAGAAAGAAGCATATTTTTATAACTTTTATGGAATCTGTATAGGTACATATTTAAAATGTCAAACTGATATAGATCACAAAAGGAAAAATAAAGATCTCCTGTTTACTCATAACAGGAAGTCTCTCTCCCCACTGTCCACAGTTTCTTCCAGAAAAACATCTTTCACATACTTGTGCTTTTTAAAAAAAGCACATTATTATTATTCATGCAGCCCTAGAGGGGCAAATACGGGGAGGGAGGATCCACCAGAATAAGAAAAGATATAGCAAGCATGGGAGCAGAGGAACCAGAGCAGGCAGGAGGCCCTAGTAGGGATGCTCTGGAGGACTCACCTCTCCACCTCTAGCACAGGCACTGCTCTGACAGACAAGGTGAAACAGCACCCCCTCTCAGCTGGGAGGGCAAGAAGCAGCCCCTGGGGCCAAAGACAGCCTAGCTTTTAGGTCCCAGCTCCTAGGTGTGCCTGGAGGCCACCAGTTCAGCCTTTGTCCCCAGCCAGTGCAGGGTGGCCAACTGCAGGCAGAGCTCAGGAAGCTGGCAGAGGGTCCCTACCACTTCTACTGGGCCCAAGGAGACAGGAGGATGAGGGAGAGGAACGCAAGTCTGAAACCTCCCTCTGTCCCCACCTGGGGTGGTTCTGGGGGAGGAGCAGTAGCTGCCTTCTGGCCCCAGGCCCTCGCAGACCCACAGCAACCAATAAGGTACAATCACTGGGACCAGTCACAGTCACTGGAGGTGGAGATCGTTTGTTTCTTAAAAAAAAAAAGACAAAAATGTTGCAGTCTCCTACAAGCACAAAGTTTTATGTTTCAAGATGTTAAGAAAAATAATCTGTCCTGGCCCAGGACATAAGAAGCAAGCCTGACCAGGCACATGTGGCCTGGGGTAGGTCCACTGCTGCTTTGTGGCCCAGCGAGCAAGCACAACACCCACCTCCTGCATCTAATGCCCACCCCGACCCAGCTCCGCTCTGCTACTGCCACCTCTGCCACTCTGGGATGTTAACTCCAGGATGCCTTCACAGAGACATGCAGGCGTCTGAGGGGTAAGGCCATGAGATACAGCCAGATAGTTTAAACATTCTTGAGGAACTCCTCCACCACAAAGCACTCACGGGCATTGACCAACGGCTTCATCTCATTGATCTCCTTGTCAATTTCTTCCATGAAGGGGATCACAAAGTCCACAAACTTGTGTTTATACGTCTGCTCTGTGTGGAAGTTGGTGAACAGAAAGCTGATGTCATCCCCTCCACTGGTTTCCTTTAGAGGATAAATAAGCTCTCTGCTTGCATCATGATGAGGTGCATGAACTTGTGACCTAGAATCGACTGTTTTATCAGCCTGTTTTGCAGCAATGCTGACCCTGACAGAGTTGATGGAGCATTTCATCAGAATCTTTTCCTTCTCAGTCCTGCTGATGGTCACGGGTTGTAGAATGAGCTCTTTCTGAATGAATGAGTCAGAATACTTCTGACTTCCACTTCCAGCCTGTTGTGTTGTTCCACTATCTGGGAGGAGAAATCCTCCAAGCAGAGGGCAGTCTGCAGCATGGCCTGCTCCACACTCAGGTGGGACTGGAGAGTGGCAGTCATCACGGACGCTGGCTGGGCAGGAAAGCAGAAGTGCAGAAGTGGCCAGCCCAGCAATGCCGGACCTGTCTCACTTGTGGTTTTTTTTTTTAAGTTTATTTTTTGATTGGAGGAAAATTGTTTTACAATGTTATGTCAATTTCTGCCATATAACAATGCGAATCAACCACAATTATATGTATATTCTACCATTCTTGGGTCTCCCTCTCTTCCTTCCATCCCTCCCCTATAGATCATCACAGAGCTCCAGGCTGGGCTCCCTGTGTTATATAGCTACTTCTCATCAGCTATTTTTCACATTTGAGTGTATATATGTAGATACTACTTTCTCCATTCGTACCACTTTCTCTTTCCCCCACTGTGTCCACAAGTCTGTTTTCTACATCTGCTTCCTTACCTGAAAATAGGTTCATCAATACTTTTTTCTAGATTCCATATACATACATTAATATACAATATTTGTTTTTCTCTTTCTGAATTACTTCACTCTGTATAACCTGCTCTAGGTTCATCCACCTCACTGCTGCTGCTGCTGCTAAGTCGCTTCAATTGTGTCTGATTCTGAGCAACCCCATAGATGGCAGCCCTACAGGCTCCCCCATCCCTGGGATTCTCCAGGCAAGACCACTGGAGTGGGTTGCCATTTCCTTCTCCAATGCATGAAAGTGAAAAGTGAAAGTGAAGTTGCTCAGTCGTGTTCGACTCTTAGCAACCCCGTGGACTGCAGCCTACCAGGCTCCTCCATCCATAGGATTTTCCAGGCAAGAGTACTGGAATGGGGTGCCATTGCCTTCTCTGATCCACCTCACTAGAACTGGCTCAAATTTTTTCTTTTGTATGGTTGAGTAATATTCCATGGTATAAATGTACTACATCTTCTTTATCCATTCATCTGCTGATGGACACCTAGGTTACTTCCATGTCCTGTCTATTGTAAATAGTGATGCAATGAATATAGGAGTACGTGTACATTTTAGAGTCGTGGTCTTCTCAGGGTATATGCCCAGCAGTGGGTCATATGGTACATTTAGTCCTAGTTTTTAAAGGAATCTCCATACCTGTGCTTTTTTAAATTATAAATTAGGGTCCTATTGTGTGCACTATTCCATACGCTCCTTATCAGCACATCTATGTTGGTATCAGGTAGCATGAGCTGCTATAACATGCAGATCCCTGAACTTAGTGGCTGAACTCAATGGAAACTCATGTGTAGCTAATACGAAACCCCACACAGGTGCTCACAATAAGCATGCAGCTCTCCCCCAACAGCAAAGCTTCTTCCTTACATTTTCTTCATCAATATACAATTTCCAAGGCCACTGTGCTCCTTCCCATCAATATGCAAATTTGAAGCATCAAGTATGGGTGGGTTTTTTTTTTGAGCAGATCATGGTTTCTTGCATCCCACTGGCTAGAACTTGGTCAGATGGCTGTCCTCCCTTCAAGGGAAAATGAGGCATTTGGTCTGAATGAGGCCCATGAAAATAAATACATGAATTGGATGAATAGCCAGAAGTCTGCAGCAGTCTACCCTCTGGTAGCATTCCACCTTTGAAGACAAAGTGAATGTGATTTTCTTTAGGAAAATGAATTTCTCTGGGCTGTGCCATTGCTATATCCAACTCCAAGGAGGGAAGGATGCCCAGTGCCCTCCATCAGATCTGGAGTGTGGGATCCCTGCATCCCAGCCACCTGTAGATTAACAATACAATCTATCTGCTTCCCTTTCAGGCCCTTTAGATATCCAGTGATGGAAAAGGGACATAATAATAACATAATAAGAGCTCTTCTAAGGCTCCAACGTTGAAAGGTTGCTCTTTAGGCTGGGTTCATGATCTCTTTGGCAACATAAATCTTACAACTTAGTAGATCTCTCATCTATTTGTCTCTAGTCAGTTCTATGTGCCTCAAAACATGAACAAAATTCTTTCCTAGGCATAGTCCAAACCCAGATTTGATTTTTTGTTTTATTTCCTCACCCCCTGTCTGGCTGTCTTAACCTTGAGTTTGTCAGAAACACAGGGCATGGATGTAAGCTGCACACATCTGATCTTTGACTTAGAAATAAGTTGAAGGAAACTTTTCTCAATCTTATCTTTAATTTTTGGTGTCATAGAACCAATATTCTAAAAGTTTGAATCCCAAAATTTCTGAATCTTCTTTATTCCCTCTCATTTTTGTTTGCAAACATACCAATTCTACCCAGAGCTTATACCTTCTTTATAGCATCTTGCTAAAAGCAGAAAGTAAAAGCAACATAGTTTATTTCCTACACCCTCACTTAGAGCAGGGCTTCCCAGGTAGGTGGTGCTAGTGTTAAAGAACCCATCTGCCAATGCAGGAGACATAAGAGATGTGGGTTCAATCCCTGGGACAGTAAGATCACCTGGAGGAGAACATGGCAACCCATTCAAGTATTCTTCCCTGGAAAATCTCCTGGACAGGGAGGCTGATGGGCTATAATTGATAGGATCATAAAGAGTTGACACAACTGAAGTGACCTAGCAGGCATGCACTTGCCATGGGCTCGCCAACAATTCGACCTGACTTCTGAGTTGTGAAGAGCCAGCAGTTTCATCAAATTTTCTGCCACTGCAATATATGGGTCTTCTATTTTCTCTGCCACCAAGCCAAGATCACATATTTTAGGTGTGTAAAGTACCCCAATTCAATGTAAAATATTCAGTTTTGATTAAGCTAATTATTTTACTGTGACAGATGCTATCTAGGTTGGTCATAACTTTCCTTCCAAGGAGTAGGTGTCTTTTAATTTCATGGCTGCAGTCACCACCTGCAGTGATTTTGGAGCCAAAAAAAAAGTCTGACACTCTTTCCAATATTTCCCCACCTATTTCCCATGAAGTGATGGGACCAGATGCCATGATCTTAGTTTTCTGAATGTTAAGTTTTAAGCCAATTTTTTCACTCTTCTATTTCACTTTCATCCAGAGGCTTTTTAGTTCCTCTTCACTTTCTGCCATAAGGGTGGTGTCATCCGCATATCTGAGGTTATTGATATTTCTCCCGGCAATCTTGATTCCAGCTTGTGCTTCATCCGGCCCAGCGTTTCTCATGATGTACTCTGCATATAAGTTAAATAAGCAGGGTGACAATATACAGCCTTGACGGACTCCTTTTCCTATTTGGAACTAGTCTTTTGTTCCATGTCCAGTTCTAACTGTTGCTTCCTGACCTGCATATAGGTTTCTCAAGAGGCAAGTCAGGTGGTCTGGTATTCCCATCTCTTTCAGAATTTTCCACAGTTTATTGTGATCCACATAGTCAAAGGCTTTGGCATAGTCAATAAAGCAGAAATAGATGTTTTTCTGGAACTCTCTTGCTTTTTCCATGATCCAGCTGATGTTGACAATTTAATCTTTGGTTCCTCTGCCTTTTCTAAAACCAGCTTGAACATCTGGAAGTTCATGGTTCACGTATTGCTGAAGCCTGGCTTAGAGAATTTTGAGCATTAATTTACTAGTGTGTGAGATGAGTGCAGTTGTGCAGTAGTTTGAGTGTTCTTTGGCATTCTTTGGGATTGGAATGAAAACCAACATTTTCCAGTCCTGTGGCCACTGCTGAGTTTTCCAAATTTTCTGACATATTGAGTGCAGCATTTTCACAGCATCATCTTTCAGGATTTGAAATAGCTCAACTGGAATTCCATCACCTCCACTAGCTTTGTTCATAATGATGCTTTCTAAGGCCCACTTGACTTCACATTCCAGGATGTCTGGCTCTAGGTGAGTGATCAAACCATCGTGATTATCTGGGTCATGAAGATCTTTTTTGTATAGTTCTTCTGTGTATTCTTGCAGTCCTTCTCAATATGTTCTGCTTCTGTTAGGTCCATTCCATTTCTGTCCTTTATAGAGCCAATATTTGCATGAAATATTCCTTTGGTATCTCTAATTTTCTTGAAGAGATCTCTAGTCTTTCCCATTCTGTTGTTTTCCTCTATTTCTTTGCATTGATCGCTGAGGAAGGCTTTCTTATCTCTCCTTGCTATTCTTTGGAACTCTGCATTCAGATGCTTATATCTTTCCTTTTCTCCTTTGCTTTTCACAGCTATTTTTAAGGCCTCCTCAGACAGCCATTTTGCTTTTTTGCATTTCTTTTCCATGGGAATGGTCCTCATCCCTGTCTCCTGTACAATGTCACGAACCTCAGTCAATAATTCATCAAGTACTTTGTCTATCAGATCTAGTCGCTTAAATCTATTTCTCACTTCCACTGTATAATAATAAGGGATTTGATCTAGGTCATACCTGAATGGTCTAGTGGTTTTCCCTACTTTTTTCAATTTAAGTCTGAATTTGACAATAAGGAGTTCATGATCTGAGCCACAGTCAGCTCCTGGTCTTGTTTTTGCTGACTGTATAGAGCTTCTCCATCTTTGGCTGCAAAGAATATAATCATTCTGATTTCGGCGTTGACCATCTGGTGATGTCCATGTGTAGAGTCTTCTCTCGTGTTGTTGGAAGAGGGTGTTTGCTATGACCAGTGCATGTTCTTGGCAAAACTCTATTAGCCTTTGTCCTGCTTCATTCTGTACTCCAAGGCCAAATTTGCCTGTTACTCCACGTGTTTCTTGACTTCCTACTTTTGCATTCCAGTCCCCTATAATGAAAAGTACATCATTTTGGGTGTTAGTTCTAAAAGGTAAAGAATGTGCCCGCAATGGGGGAGACCTGGGTTCAATCCCTGGGTTGGGATGATCCCCTGGAGATGGAAAGATTATCCACTTCAGTATTGTGGCCTGGAGAATTCCATGGACTGGACTTTCACTTTCATATATCTTTACTCCCCACTCAAAACACATTTTGTTCCTTAAAAAAATGGTAGCACATTATATATTTATTTTTTCTTTTCTAAAATATAATTTGTAAATTGTTACATAATGGTACACACTGAACAGCTTCATTCTTTTTTAACTTTTATATGGTATTACTTTGTTTGGATCTATCATAATTTGTCTAACCAAACTCAGATGGGTGTATATTAGATTGTTGTATTATTTTGTTATTACAAACTAAGCTGTAATTATTAAGTTGTACATATATCTTCCTATATCTCCACAATCTATCTGTAGGCTAAACTTCTGGACTAAGGTATATGTGTCTGTATGTATTACTAAATTGACCTACATAGAAACTTACCAATTTGCATACTTACATTTTTACAGATGATGCATACATATCACTAATGCTGAAGTACACTTTTATTTATACACATAAAATGTGTTTATATGTGTAAGTGTGTGCATGCTAAGTTGCTTCAATCATGTCCAGCTCTCTGCAACCCTATGGACCTTAGCCTGTCAGGTTCCTTTGTCCACGGATTTCTTGAGGCAAGAATACTGGAGTGGGTTGTCATGCCCTACTCCAGGGGATCTTCCTGACCCAGGGATGAAACCTGTGTCTCCTGCATTGCAGATGGGTTCTTTTCTGCTGAGCCACTGGTAAAGTTCTTATATGTGCAAGCACAATTCTTATGCACATATTATATATAATAAAAAGATAGGAGACTTGCACTAGGTGAGAAAAATCTGTTTTCCCACAGGGCTTCAGGTTCACAATTTTGATACCACTGTACATGTATACTGGAATTAAACAATTAAATGGATAGTAGAAGATGGTGGAGTCAGACTTCTTGCTGTTTGAGTTGAAGTTTACCTTAAGCAAAAGAGTAACACTAGAATTATTGCAGTAGGATTATAGTTGAAGACAACAGTATGCACTCAAGTTTAGCTTAATGTAGAGATGTTGATTCAGTAAGTAATGTCCGACTCTTTGCAACCCTATGGACTGCAGCACGCCAGGCTTCTCTGTCCTTTACTATCACCCAGAGTTTGCTTGGAGAAGGCAATGGCATCCCACTCCAGTACTCTTGCCTGGAAAATCCCATGGATGGAGGAGCCTGGAAGGCTGCAGTCCAGGGGGTCGCTGAGGGTCAGACATGACTGAGCGACTTCACTTTTACTTTTCACTTTCATGCATTGGAAAAGGAAATGGCAACCCACTCCAGTGTTCTTGCCTGGAGAATCCCAGGGACCGGGCATCCTGATGGGCTGCCGTCTATGGGGTCGCACAGAGTTGGACACAACTGAAGTGACTCAGCAATAGCAGCAGAGTTTGCTCAAATTCATGTCCCTTGGGTCGATGATACCATCTAACCAGATCTAACCATCTCATCCTAATATGTATAGACGTGTGTGTATATATATATGGGTTAGTATACATATACGGATTGGTCTAGAAGCAATGACACTTGAGTAGCAGTGAGTACACTTAGCCCCAGATCTTTGTTTTTAACACCATTTCCCACTGAAAGGAACCAGGATGCCTTAGAGAAATGGACTAGGGTAAAAAATATATGCAAGATAAACCTGGAGAGACTTGTAGTGCCTAAAAGTAAGAATGTGCAAAAAGAGAAAAGAAAAAAAAAATGATGGCATACAATGAAGAGAGACAGGAACCAACTAAGACAGTTCCTAATGGTCAAAGTTGGAAAACTGGAATAACCCTATCTCCTTTCACCCCATCTCCTTGAGGAGGGGTATCTAAAAACAGTATCTGGGATTCTCCTGTATGGGAGATCTGTCTATTATCCTCATCCACTTATGAATTCAATCATTTATATCAGCATGGATTTAAAAGAATTGATTTTATGCTACTTGGGTTATAAATGCCATGTTTTTTCCAGGTTTGTCCATCGGTGGCTCTTTCAGTTGGTTACTGCATTTCTTTGTTGCTCTGTGTGTGTGCTTGTGAAGATGTATATGCATGTGTATGTTTTAAGTGTTTCCTTACTCTCTGGCTCTGCCATATACTCATGGCTCATCTTATATATTCCCTGCTTTGAATCCAGACTCAGACATTTCTCCAAGGAGCGCTTGTTCCTTTTTATCGGAGAATGATATTAGAAACCAAAGTCTGTGCACTAAGTGTGCTCCCTACCTCTGGATTGTTGTTGCTTCTGTATTAAGCTAAACTTGAGTTCATATTGGTATCCCCCACTCTATATAGTATCATATTATCATTCTAGCCTTCTCACCCTGCTTATGTACAATGCGCTACTCCAGCAGAGAGGAAACTGGCTCCAACTTTTATCCATTGACCTGGTATACAAGGATAGTGGTTTTAGAACTGTTAACTCATATCTTGTGGTGAGACACAACTTTACCAGCTGGAGTACAGTGCTTCTCTACAGTTCCTTTTGTCTTTAGTCTTACAGTATGCACTTGTTTAAAATGTTAGTTAAATCAGCATCTTTCTTCTTATCCCCTTCAGTGAAGTTGTGTCACACACACATGTGAAATAAGATTAATTTACCATAATCTGTATTTTATCCTGTGAATCTTTGACCTTTTATTTAAAATTTTACTTGCGTATAGTGAGGTTAAAACTCTTTGTGCTTGAAAGTTCTATGTGTGCTAATTTATAGCATGATGCTAGAGCATCATGCAGAATAGCTGCATAACCTTAAAAAAAATCTCCTTACTGTATCTAATCATCTGTTCCCATTTCCCAAACCTCTGGCAAGTATTTATCTATTTTAAATTGCTAAAATTTTGTCTTTTTCAGAATGTCACATAAGTAAATTGTACAGTAGTAAACTTTTTAGATTTTTCTTCCCCTTTAAGGTAGGTACTTAAAGCTATACATTTACCTGTGAACACTTCTTTTGAAGCATTCCCCAAATATGTATGTTTTATTTACACTGTGAGTCAGTACTGAAGTACTTTCTAATTTCTCTTGTGAATTTGTCTTTGTCTTATGGTTACATGTCATTGATTTTGAATGTAATTCTATTGTGTCAGAGAATATACCTCAGTGCTTATACTATAGCATTGCTATTTTATATTAATATTATTATATAGTAAGATTTATTTTAAAGCCTAACATATTTCTTTCCTCATAAATGTTCCATAAGCTCTTGGAAAGAAAGTGTTCAGCGTCTCGTCCATACCTCAGTGAAATTTCTGGAGATCCATGAATCTGGAGAATGTCAAGATATCCCTTCCACCTTAAAAGAATGATTAATTGTTAGTTTATAAACACCATGAATATCTAGCAAAGTTTATCTCACTTTTTGCAATGTCTGTGAGGAAAACATAAAGCAAATCTGTCATGTCATCTGCAAAGAAAACTGCTTATATCACTGATGAATATAAATGCAAAAATCCTCAACAAGTTTTTAGAAAACGGAATTCAGCAACACATCAAAAAGCCCATACACCATGATCAAGTTGGGTTTATTCCAAGATACTTTATTTTTGACAAAGGAGGCAAATATATACAATGGGACAAAGACAGCCTCTTCAATAAATGGTGCTGGGAAAACTGGACAGCTACATGTAAAAGAATGAAATTAGAACATTTCCTAACACCATACACAAAGATAAACTCAAAATGGATTAAAGACTTAAATGTAAGACCAGAAACTATGAAACTCTTAGAGAGAAACATAACACTCAATGACATAAATCAAAGCAAGATTCTCTATGACCCACCTCCTAGAGTAATATAAATAAAAACAAAAGTACACAAGTGGGACTTGATTAAATTTAAAAGCTTTCGCACAGCAAAGGAAACTATAAGCAAGGCAAAAAGACAACCCTCAGAATGGGAGAAAACAATAGCAAATGAAACAGTTGACAAAGGATTAATTTACAAAATATACGAGCAGCTCATACAACTCAATACCAGAAAAACAATCTAATCAAAAAGTGGGAAAAAGACCTAAACAGACCTTTCTTCAAAGAAGACAAATAGATGGTTAACAAACACATGAAAAGATGCTCAATGTCTCTCATTATTAGAAAAATGCAAATAAAAACTACAATGAGATATTACATCACACCAGTCAGAATGGCCATCACCAAAAAGCCTACAAACAATAAGTGCTGGAGAGGGTGTGGAGAAAAGGGAATGCTCTTGCACTCTTGGTGGAAAGATACAGCCACTATGGAAGACAGTATGGATATTCCTTAATAAACAAGGAATACACCACCATATGACCCAGAAATCCCACTCCCTGAGGAAGCCAAAATTGAAAAAGACACATGTATCCCATTGTTCATTGTAACACTACTTACTATGAACATGGGGGAAACCTAGATGACCATTTACGGAGGAATGGGTTGTGGTATATATACACAATAGAATAATACTCAGCCATAAAAAGGAGCACATTTGAGTGAGTTTTAATGAGGTGAATGAACTAAAACCTATTATACAGAGTGGAGTAAGTCAGAAAGAGAAAGATAAATATTGTATTTTAACACATATATGCAGAATCTAGGAAAATGGTACTGAAGAATTTATTTACAGGGCAGCAATGTAGAAATAGACATAGAGAATAGACTTATGGACATGGGGAGAGGGGAGGGGAGGGTGGGATGTATGGAAAGAGTAACATGGAAACTTACATTATCATAAGTAAAATAGATAGCCAACAGGAATTTACTGTACGGCTCAGGAAACTCAAACAGGGGATCTGTATCAACCTAGAGGGGTGGGATGGGAAAGGAGATGAGAGGGAGGCTCAAAGGGGAGGGGATATATGTATTCTTATGGCTGATTCAAGCTGAGATTTGACAAAAAAAAAATTCTATGAAGCAATTATTCTTCAATAAATAAATAAATTAATTAAAAATGAAAAAATATGGAAAAGATAGTATATAACTTAGGCATAGCCAGATGGAAGAGATGCATAGGGCAAGGTATGGGGAAGGGACTTGAATGTTACCAACATAATCTTGGCTCTCTCTGCCCACTGAAGTTGAATAAAAAATGATGGAGGCAGAGTTTGGAGGAAGTAGAAAGATGGCTTTAGCCCTCAGCTAGCTGAGGGGAGAACACAGCAAGCTAGTGCCTCAAGAACTGTGCCCTCCCCCCAACCCCACCCCACCATGGGAAATCTGAAGGGATCATATAGATGGGGTTTGTGGTCTGGGGTATGTGATAAAGGAACAAAGTAGTGAGAGTCTTGCAGTCAGAGTTGGCTTCAGGTAGCCTGGCAAATGAGTTCTGTAGTCTGGAAATTGGGTCTGCTTTTCTATGGTTTATTGTACTGTGACCTTCTTTCTGAAATGCAAAAAAGCTAAAAAAGGTGGTCTGCAAAGTGAGCATGGGAAAGGTAAGAAGCAGGTATAGGATGTAATTTGCATAGAGTTAAGGGGGTGATAGAGTACATTATGCAAAATGCTGGACTGGATGAAGTACAAGCTAGAAACAAGATTGTCAGAGAAATATCAATAACCTCCGATATGCAAATGAGACCACTCTTATGGCAGAAAGTGAAGAAGAATTAAAGAGCCTCTTGATGAAAGTAAGAGAGGAGAGTGAAACTGTTGGCTTAAAACTCAACATTCAGAAAACTAAGATCATGGCATCTGGTCCCATCACTTCATGGCATATTGATGGAAAAATAATGGAAATAGTGAGTGACTTTATTTTCTTGGGCTTCTAAATCACTGAGGACAGTGACTGCAGCCATGAAATCAAAAGATGATTCTTCCTTGGAAGAAAAGCTATGACAAATATAGATAGCCTATTAAAAAACAGAGACATTACTTTGCCAAGAAAGGTCCATTTAGTCAAAACTAAGATTTTTCCAGTAGTCATGTATGGATGTGAGGATTGGACCATAAAGAAGTCTGAATGCAGAAGAATTGATGCTTTTGAACTATGGTATTGGAGAAGACTCTTGAGAGTCCCTTGGACTGCAAGGAAATCAAAGCAGTAAATCCTAAAGGAAACCAGTCCTGAATATTCATTGGAAGGACTGATGATGAAGCTGAAACTCCAGTACTTTGGCCACCTGATGTGAAGAGCCAACTTATTTGAGAAGGCCCTGATGCTGGGAAACACTGAAGGCAGGAGGAGAGGGGATGGCAGAAGATGAGATGTTTGAAAGGCATCACTGACTTAATGGATATGAGTTTAAACAATCTCTGGGACAATCAATGGTGAAGGACAGGGAAGCCTGGCATGCTGCAGTCCATGGGGTTACAAAGAGTTGGACACGACTGGACAACTGAACAACAACACCAACAAGTACTTCGCAGGTAGTGCTAGTTGTAGAAAACCCCCTGCCAGTACTTGAGACATGAGAAGTGGGTTCCATCCCTGTGTCAGGAAGGTCCCCATCAACCCATTCCAGTGTTCTTGGCTGGAGAATCCCATGGACAGAGGAGGCTCACACATTCTACAGTCCATAGGGTCGAAAGAGTCTGACACTACTGAAGCGACTTTGGATGTACACACACAAGGGGTAATAGATTCAGGATGTAATTTACATAGTGTCAAGTTAGTTTTGTGAAAAGAAAAACTAGTTACAGACTACAGAGTGTTATTGTTGTTCAGTTGCTAAATGGTGTCTTACTCTTTGGGACCTCATGGACTGCAGCACCTCAGGATCTTCTGTTTTCTATTTTCTCCCAGAGTTTGTTCAAATTCGTGTCCATTGGGTCAGTGATGCCACGAAACCATCTCATCCTCTTCCACCCACTTGACTACAGATTTGCAACAGTTAAACTAGGATTGATTAACTATTTCAGATCTATTTATGCTTCTTCTCTGTCCTGTTCATTATTCCCTTTACTTTCCTTGTTTTCAGGAGAGAAAAAACTTCATTTCTATTTTTGCTGCAACATGCGTTCCCATGCCCTCTCCAGGTGTGCAATTCTTTCTACATTCTCATGTGTCTCCCAATGTGGAAACTCTCTGAATCCTTTCCCTTTGGGTTTTTAATGGAGGCTTCATTACATGGATAAGACTAAATCATTGGCCACTGGTGACTGATTCAACCTCCAGGCCCTATCCATTCCCTGGAGGTCAAGGGGAATGGGACTGACCTTTCCAACACTCTAATCACCTATGTAATTGGTTCCTCTGGTGACAAAAGGTATTACAAATGTCACTGTATGAATATAACAAAAGATACCTTTATCATGCTCATCACTTAAAACCAAGGATTTTAGGAGCTCTGTGCCAGAAATGGAGACAAAGACCAAACATGTATTTCTTATTATAAATGGCTATATATATATATATTGAGGCTTCCCTCATAGGTCAGTTGGTAAAGAATCCACCTGCAGTGCAGGAGACTCCAGTTCAATTCCAGGGTTGGGAAGATCCCCTGGAGAAGGGATAGGTTACCCACTCTAGTATTCTTGGGTTTACCTCATAGCTCAGCTGGTGAAGAATCTGCCTGTAATTCAGGAGTCCTGGGTTCAATCCCTGGGTTGGGAAGATCCCCTGGAAAAGGGAAAGGCTACCGACTCCAGTATTCTGGCCTGGAGAATTCCATGGACTGTCCATGGGGTTGCAAAGAGTCAGGCAAGACTGAGAGACTTTCACTTTCATACATATGGAGAGAGAGAGAGAGAGTGCTATTTTGCTGAAAAATTTGAAATCATCTCAAATACTTTATAGTAAAGAACAAATCTTTATATTTGAACAGAACTAGTTTTGCATAAAAACATTTTGGAAGGAGGGACTTTGGTTTCCCAGAAGATTGAGTATATGTAAATTTCCTGTTTCCTTCCTCTGAGTACAATGAAAATCTCAGAATATTATATATTTAAAAAATACAAGGGGACTCTGAAAGGCGGAGAGAAAATTACATATCAGATAGGGACCTCAGGACCCATGAAAAATATAAAGATGAATTTGAAAGCTTACAGTGAACCATGTCGGATTCATGAGCTCCAAAGAAGATTTAGCTTCAGGACATGAGCTCCAAAGAAGATTTAGCTTCAGGACCAGAGACCAGGCTTGACCACTCAGGGCTCTTGTGTGGCAGAAGTTTTATTACAGTGAAAAGGGACAGAGAAATCTTCTGACATAGACATTAGAAGGGGGGTGGAGAGTGCCCCACTTGCTAGTCTTTAGAAAGTGAATTATATACTTTTTAAATCAGTTATTACAAAAAATTAAAATAATTTCTCAAGGTTGTAAAAATTTTACCAGACCCGCTCCCACAATTTACGTTTTAGGATAACAGGATTAGAACTTAACAATAAAAAATCATACCAGACCCCCTCCCATAATATACATTCTAAGATGTCAGGATTAGTCAGAAGGTTTTCAGGAAGGAGAAACTGTCCTCAGGCAGGATACATGTTGTTATATAATCCCTAGTACAGAGTTTTTTTTTTTTCTAATTTTATTTTATTTTTAAACTTTACATAATTGTATTAGTTTTGCCAAATATCAAAATGAATCCGCCACAGGTATACATGAAACTAAGTTGTTTGTTGTGTAATCATCAGTTCTGGGCTTAAAGAAAAAAACGTTTTATGTGACTAAGAGTAAGGAATGTAGAGAAAACAAACAAAATGTTTGTCCTTTCCTCCTCCTTGAGAATTCCAGACCCCTATCTCCTCCTTCAGAACACCAGTCCCCTCTCTCCTCAGGGATCCCCAGACTTATCAACTTGCCTAGGAATTGATGCTCTCAAATTACCCAAATTTTACTTTACCCCATACATCCCAGACATGTAACTGAAGTAGCTGGCATCTCAGAAACACCAATGAACACAGATAAAATGGCCCCAAGAAAGTCTTGCTTTCATCACCCAAGAAACAAGGAAAGTGACAGCCTAGCCTAGCAAGATGGAAAACTTATATATAATAACTGATCCACTCTAGCCAAATACTACAGAGAAAACTTTCTCCCACTCCCGAGTACCAGAAAAAGCCAAGTGGGAATCCTGGACTTCCTCTCTTGCCAGGCTGCAATGTTCATCCATGTTGAGATGTTATCAGGGGAGGCCTAGTGGACAGTCAGGATTTTCACAATCACCCGATAGCAACAAGGCCAACCCCTACCTTTTTGGTTTCAGGGAGAAACAAGGCACCTCTACCACCTTGAGAAGGTGTGGTACAGCAGAGGCCAAGTGGGGTGCCTGAACTCACAACATTTATCAACAGAGTCACGTGATCCTTCATTCCCCAGCTGTCAGTGGAGGTCAAATTGAGGACCTAGACATAGTCCCCCACCTGGCACTGGTGGGGAAGTCCTACCACCGGACTCAACTCAAAAGGAAGATACCTGAAAAACGATTTAAACAAAACGTAAAATAATTTTATTTTAATAAAATTAAATATTGTTCATATTAATTAATTTATAAATAATATATGCTCCAAAATGTCTGAATTTTAATCTCTTGCCATCCTTAGAATTAAAAAGATCTCAAGAGTTACACTTCAGTCACTCAGTTATATCTGACTCTTTGTGACCCAATGGACTGTAGCATACCAGGCTTCCCTGTCCATTACCAACTCCTGGAGCTTGCTCAGACTCATGTCAATTGAGTCAGTGATGCCATCCAACCATCTTATCCTCTGTTGTCTCTTCTCCTCCTGCCTCCAATATTTCCCAGCATCAGAGTCTTTTCAAATGTCAGCTCTTCACATCAGGTGGCCAAAGTATTGGAGTTTCAGCTTCAACATCAGTTCTTCCAATGAACACCCAGGACTGATCTCCTTTAGGATGGACTGGTTGGATCTCCTTGCAGTCCAAGGGACTCTCAAGAGTCTTTTCCAATACGACAGTTCAAAAACATCAATTCTTTGATGTTCAGCTTTCTTTATAGTCCAACTCTCATATCCATACATGAGTACTGGAAAAACCATAGCTTTGACTAGACGTACTTTTGTTGGCAAAGGAATATCTCTGCTTTTTAATATACTGTCTAGGTTTGTCTTAGTTTTCTTTCTAGGAGCAAATGTCTTTTAATTTCATGGCTGCAGGCACCATCTGCAGTTACTTTCAGATCAGATCAGTTGCTCAGTCGTGTCCAACTCTTTGTGACCCCATGAATCGCAGCATGTCAGGGAATGTTGAGTTTTAAGCCAACTTTTTCACTCTCCTCTTTCACTTTTATCAAGAGGTTCTTTAGTTCTTTTTCTTCACTTTCTGCCATAAGGGTGATGTCATGTATGTATCTGAGGCTATTGATATTTCTCCTGGTACTCTTTATTCTAGCTTTTGCTTCATCCAGCCAAGCATTTCACATGATTGTACTTTGCATATAAGTTAAATTAAGCAGGGTGACAATATACAGCCTTGACATACTCCTTTCCAAATTTGGAACTAGTCTATTGTTCCATGTCCAGTTAGTTGCTTCTTGACCTGCATACAGATTTCTCAAGAGGCAGATCAGGTGGTCTGGTATTCCCATCTCTTGATGAATTTTCCACAGTTTGTTGTGATCCACAGTCAAAGGATCTCAAACTGAATGAAAAAAAGATAACCAATAAACTTACTATTCAAGTGATGTAAGAAATACTGCAAAGCCATCATAAAAATCCTTCAACTAGCAATTTAAACAATTTTGCAACAAGTGAAAAAGCAGGCAATCTCAGTTAAGAAATAGAAAAATCCCAGCAAAGAAATAGAAGATATAAAGAAGAACCAAATGGAAATTTAGAATGGCATAATATTATAATACTTTGGTTACCTGATGCAAAGAGTTGACTCATTGGGAAAAATCTTGATGCTGTGAAAGACTGAGGGCAGGAGGAGAAGAGAGTGACAGAGGATGAGATGGTTGGATGGTTTCACTGACTCAATGGGCATGAGTTTGAGCAAACTCCAGGAAATGGGGAAGGACAGGGAAGCCTGGCATGCTGTCGTCCATGGTATTGCAAAGAGTTGGACATGACTTAATGACTGAACAACAACAAAAATATTTACAAAGACAAAAATTAAAAAAAAAATTCACTGGATGTTTATAACAGCAAAATGGATTGGACAGAAAGAACGAATCAGTAAATTTGAAGGTAAAACAGTAGAAATTACCCAAAAAGAACAACAGAAATTATTTCTATTGGGGCTGTCTACTTTTTAAAAAATGCACAGAACCTCAGAAACCTATGAGACTATAACAGAAGATGTAATGTCTGTGTTGCTGAAGTTCCAGAAGAAGAGAAAGAGAGTGAAGCTGAAAAGATATTCGATGAAATAAAGGCTATAATGTCCCAGTCTGGCAAAACCCATAAACCTATAGATTCATAAAACTGAGAAAAACCCAAAGAAGATAAATCAAAATAAATCTATACCAAACACATCATAGTTAAATTTCTTAAAACTAAAGACAATGAAACAAATCTTGAACGAATCCATGGAGAAACAGTTTGAACTGCAGAGGGGTTCTCATCTGAAACCAGCAAGGACAAAGGAAGAGACACAATATCTCAAGTGTGATTTCTAAGACCCAGTAAAACTATCCTGCAAAAATGAGGGGGAAATAAAGACATTTACAATTGAAAAGAGCTAAAATAAATTGCCATTAACAGACTGAACCTTACAGATTGAATAAAAGAAGTACTGCAAACAGAAAGGAAACAATAAAAGAAGGAATCTAGAGCATCAGGAATGTGGCAAGAGCAAAACTGGGTAAATGCAATAGATTTCCGACTTTGCTTTAGTTTCCTAAATTATTACTGATGATGAAAGCCAAAAGTGTATCACTGTTAATGTGATTATCACTGTATGTAGAGAAATTGTCTAAGACAACTGTATCATAAATGGGGAAAGTGATGGGACAGAAGGAGAGATAAAGTTTCTACCCTCCATTAAAACTAGTAAAGTGCTGTTGACACCAACAGACTTTGGTAAGTTATACACATAGAATGAAACATCTAGAACAACTATGAAAAGAGCTACACAAAGAGATACTGTAGATAAATGAAAATAAAGTTGAAAATGTAGTTCAAGTAGCTCATAAAAAAATAAGGAAAACAAAAGCAGAGAAGGGAAAAGCACAGAATAACAACAAAAAAAGCTTTTTTTGCCTTTTATGACAATGGAGACAGAGGCTGGACTGAAGCATATAAAAGCCTAGAAATGCCAAAGATTATTGGCAACCACTAGAAGATAGGAAGGACAAAGAAACATCCTTCCCTAGGCCTTTAGAGAGAGTGTGGCCCTGCTGACACCTAGATTTAGAACTCCCAGCCTCCAGAAATGTGAAAGAATAAGTTTCTATAGTTTTAACTCAACTATTTGTGACATTTTGTTACAGCAGCCCTAGGAAACTAGTACACCCACCTTATTCTGTTTGTTAGAAGTGGGTCACTAGGTCCAGTCTACACTCAAGGGGAGGCTATTACATAAGGACATGAATATAAAGAGGCAGGTATCACGAGGGCCATTGCAGCAGCTGCCCACTAGAGGTGGTGTTGATGTCTTTTGTATGTGTTGCTCAGTTATACCTAAGAAATATTTGTGGGAATTACTGCACTAACAAACTCAGGGAGGAAGACTGGTAGGATATTATTCCTCAGATGACACAGGGGAGGAAACTAAAGCTCAGAAAGTTCAAGTGAATTCTTCATAGTCATGTAGCTTCAGCAACTCACTGAAACACGAATATTGGAGCTGGACCCCCAAATTTAGAGATTCTGTATATCAACAGAGACTATATCAATATAATCAATGAATCAACTTTTTTATTAAGATATGGAAGGCATGGAAAATGTTTCAAGTGTTGTTGAGAGTGCAACATGGCGGGGTGGGGATAAAAATAATCATCAGTCTATTTTGTTTCATTTCTTCTAGGGCAGCTTTCATTTCCAGCTAGGCAGAGATAGATGATACACAGCTTCAGGGGGCAGGCTCCCAGGAAGAGCCACCCTTCTGTTTCATTATGGGGGTGAGCCTTCAGCTCCCCAACCATGCACAATATCTTCCTGAAATAAAATTAAGTTATTAAGCCATGATGTGCAACTATAGGTTTTATACAGCATCATAAATCCTAGGAAATTAACTTGCTCTCAGCCTTTGCCTGGAGCAGCTTTTTACCAATGAAAGTACTTCCCTGAAACTTGATCGCTACTTAAATATTACCTGCCCGCTTTCTCTCTCTCTCTTCTTCCATCCAGCTAAAAGGAAAATTTAGAGGAAGAAAAAAATGTTTGGATTCACTCTATCAGTAAATTCCTCATCTCAGTATGGGTGGGAAGCATCAGGACAAAAATGAGGGACAACAATCTGAAATTTCTCTTTCAAAATGGCGGGCGAGCATGTCACTGCAAGGCGAGCTTGCTGAGAGGCTGAGTGAGGAGCAGGTTAGCAGGAGCTGCAGAGACTGTGGTTTTGAACTGGGAGTTGGTTACTTTCCACTAGTACTGTCATTTTGGGCAGAAATTCCAAAGACAGCATAATGGAATGCAGAGATTATCAGCTTCAGAAGTTATGTAAATGTCAATGGTGGTCATTGCTAAGGGCCCTTTGTTTAGCACCGTGGTGTGACAGGGACACCATGGGAATTCTGTATTTCATTCATCTCAACCTCTTTATACATCTGGAGGTGAACCATACTTGTATGAGAGTTAGTTTGCAATAAGTAGTGCTTGGTGCCTGTGTTGGTGATATTTTTGTGTGTGCCTATTTGTAGACAACTTCCAATTTTTCCAACACCATTTGTTGAAAAAACTTTCATTTCCTCATTGAATTATTTTGTCTAAATTATTACATTTAATATAATATACACAATGAAAAAAGTGAAAGTCGCTTAGTCGTGCCCAACTCTTTTCGACCCCATGGACTATAGAGTCTATGGAATTCTCCTGGCCAGAATACTGGAGTGGGTAGCCATTCCCTTCTCCAGGGGTTCTTCCTGATCCAGCAATAGAAGTCCTCTAAGTTCTGAGAGTCTTTTGCTCATAACACAATGTAGACTTTTGACAAGAATAAGCATTTGAAAGTATAGAAGCATTGTTTTGAAAGGCCCAAGTACCCCAGGAAAATAGTAAAGAGTATTTACCAACTGACAAGATTTTTTTAAAAAATGCCTTAAAGATATTAATATATTTTTGTTCCTCAAAGCAATTTTAAGAGACAGGTAGTATTATTATCCTATTTTAGATGGGAGGAAATGGAGGCACAGAGAGGAAAAGTAACATGTCCAAGCTGACACAGCTGCTAAATGTGCTATGTGCTGTGCTTAGTCACTCAGTCATGTCTGACTCTTTGAGACCCCATGGACCATAGCACGCCAGGCTCCTCTGTCCATGGGATTCTTCAGACAAGAATGTTGGAGTGGGTTGCCATGCCCTTCTCCAGGTGATCTTCCCAACCCAGGGACTGAACCCAGGTCTCCTGCATTGTGGGTGGATTCTTTACCATCTGAGCCACCAGGGAAGCCAGACTAGCTACTAAGTACTTGCTGTTTAATATTTCTTTTATGAAGTATAATTGTTTGACTTCTGTGTCTCAAAGGTGACATAAAATTTGCAACGGACATTTCCATCAAACTTTTCCTAGTTAACGTGCAGTGGGTGTTTCAGGAGATTCCTCTTCAGGATAGAAGCTTTATTCTCCCTGCAGCTGGGAGGCTGCACCTTTCAGTAACACCTCCCAAGGGGTGCTCCCAGTGGACTGCTCCCAGTGACTAATTGTACAGGGCTATCAAGTCTTTCCCTGCTTGTCAGGCTCCACACAGCTGTCTTAGCAGCAGAGTTCCCTGTAGGACTGGCTGAGGCCTTTGTCATTACCACATCAGAGCCCAACTTCTCCTTCAGTCTGATCCGTGGGTCAGGAAGACCCCCTGGAGGTCTTGCATGGCAACTCACTCCAGTATTTTTACCCAGAGAATTCCACAGACAGAGGAGCTTGGTGGGGTACGGTCCATGGAGTTGTAAAGAGTCAGACATGACTGAAGCGACTTAACACCCACACACACCCACACACCCACATCCTGCATATTAGCTTCATTTCTCTGCTGTAACAAATTACATAAATTTAGTGGTTTAAAACAACACAAGTTTATTATCTCACAGTTCTGGCAGTGAGAAGTATGTCATGGGTCTCACTGGGCTGCTTCTCTTTGGGCAGCTCTAGGGGAGAATCAGTTTTCTCGCCCTTTCCAGCTTTTAGAGGGCTCTTACATTCCTTGATCCATCTTCAAAGATAGAAATATTTGCCCAAGTGTAACTCTTACAGGGGCTTCCCAGGTGGCCCTGGGAAGAATTCCAAGGTAAAGAATTCCCCTGCAATGTAGGATTGATCCCTGGGTCGGGAAGATCCCCTGGAGAAGAAAATGGCAACCCACTCCAATATTCTTGCTTTGGAAATCCCATGGGCAGGGGAGCCTGGTGGGCTGCAGTCCACAGGGTCACCACATAACTTATCACTGGTTACAGGGTGTAGGGCCTGGACATCTATGGGGGCTGTTATTCTATCTAATATATCTTCTACTTATAAGAAGACTTCCAGTTGTGCTGGGACCCAATTCCCTCAAAGTTCTTAAAATGACAAGAAAAAGTCAATAAATGCATTTGAAAAATGGACAAGTGTTTCCACCAGGACTAACACATGGCTAATAATCCCATGAAATTTCTCATCCTCACTAGTCACTAGGAAAATGTAAATTAAAACAGTGAGGTCCCAAGTTTCCATCTCTCTCTTAAAAATAAGATTGTTAAATATGTGTGTGATAAATTAATTTCACTTAAGAATGTGAAAATAGTTCTAGAACACCAGAAATTCCAAGCACACTGCAGAGGCAGGTGTTTCAGAACATCTAATGCTGAACATCCATAGTTTCTGGGACCACTGCAGGGACATTTCATGCTCCAGGACTCAACATCAGTGCTGTGTTACCCTGGCATGGCTTTCCTGAAGCAGAAAAGCCCAGAAGTTTCCAGGGCACATAGTGGGAAACATTTTGCATTCTTCCTAGTGAAAGTAGATGACACTCTAAAGCACAACATTTTAGAATTTCTCTCACTTCTACATTATCTCCATGAATAAACTAGAGTAATCAAATAAAATCTCTTACAAAAAGAGAGATCAGTTCTGGGTGATGGTCAACCACATTTGTTATGCAAACAGTTTCAGCCTCAGTACTTTCATTAAAAAAAAAATAAAAATACACACTTCCCTATACTGTGTTAAAGGCCACTGTATGATACTGATTTTCTAGAAGAAATTAGGTAAAAGTGAAGGCAGGAAAACCAAAACAAAAAAAAAAACACTCCACTCAAAAAGTAATCTCTATGACTCTATGCAATGAAATTGGATTTCCTCCAGTCATTCTGTTTTAAAATACATGTTTCATAAGCAGAATGCCAAACCGAAAGAAAGCATTCTAGAAGAATTAATGTCACATAGGGACTAGAATTATGGAGATGGAAATGGCAACCCACT